>NC_050083.1:11670937-11984103 GCF_009764565.3 Dermochelys coriacea | reverse complement strand
TTGTCTATTTAGACTCTTTGTAAGCACTTTGAGGGCAGGGACTGTCTCTTCCTGTGTGTGTATATACAGCCCTAGCACAACCAGGTCTAGTATCAGACAGGGTCTATATGTTCTACTAGAATACCAATAATAAAAAACATAATACAGCAAGATAGGAGAGAAGACTCCTGTTTCTTACTCATGGTGCACAATATAAAAATAGACAGAGGGATCAATATGACCAAAAGATGCACTAATATAAAGAAGCACGAGACCAAATGAATACAGCAGGTTACTGATCACTAGAAAAGCTAAGTCTAGGTATTAGAAACAAGCCAACTGGCTGCATACCGATGCCAAAAATCACAAAACCAAAAAGCTGAAAAACACAGGCCGAAAGAAAACCAAAAACTTTCCCAATCTCACTATTGAGCTGATGTGTCTTGTTTGTATCTGTGCAAGTGAGTGCAGCATATTTTGAGATTTTGCCCTCTCGGGTAAAAGACTTTATATTTAAAATATCAAAACTGACTGCAGTCACCTGTGTGAAAGAGAACTAGGCTGTCATATTTGACATGGGTTTTATTTACTTGGCCCTGTGTTTCCCAGGGCTGTGTGACTGCTGGAAAGGATGCACCCAAGCCGTCTGGAAGCGTTCTCCCATTTTATGATATCATCATTGATCTGATTTTCTGACACTGCCCCAAGATATTGAAATGAAAAGTCAACTCATTAAGGGTAGAGAAGGCTTGAGCTAGATCATTTGTCATTCTTGGAGTGGGAAAGGGCCTTAATGAAATCCAGGCAGGAAACGTGCCCAGTCAGAGGAGGATGTAATGGGAGAGGTGGTCAGAGAAGGGAGTGAAAACGTTGGGTTCTTCCAACCTTGCTGAGAAAGAAAGAGAGAGAGGCCAAAAGCAGGATGGCTGGTAGCAATGAAGGAACAATAAGTAGGGGCCAGGGCACTAGACTGGGACACAGGAGATCCAGATCCAATCCCCTACAACTTTCTGACTTCATGGGGTGTTGTAAAGATAAATACATTAAGGACCGTGAACCACATAGTGCGTTAAATAGACAGATCTGATAATCTTTGTAAAAAGGCGAAAATCATATTGCCTGTGAGGCCTAAAACACTGGCCAATCCGTAAGGGATTCAGCATCTTAAGGACAAGCCAATTCTTCAGGGAGAGCAGGCTGCATTGATGGGAGAGTCCATGGGCCCTTGGAGTTAGTGCTGGGTCAGGATTCCTGCTTATAGCAATCATGACTTACCCTTATAGGGAAGTCTCCCTTCTGCCCAAACATGCCTTGTCCCAAGTTGTGCCCCCCACTCTCCCAGAAGGATGAGGTGGTATAGAGCAGAAACCGAGCCTGGGTACATGGGAGGGATACAGTGACCTACTAGCACAATGCAGAGCACGAGGGCATCTGGCTCCTTGACATGGCTTAGTGCCGACAGACCACAGTTTAAAAACAGCAGCAAGTGAATGAATGCAACAGTGCCATTAAAGCACCCCCCAAAATGGGAGGGGGACAATACAATTACTACCCCTTTGCTCTATCCTCCCAAGCAGTCAATGTCATAAAGCTAATTACCCTATTGCATTGCCCTTTTCTGAAGGAAGAAACAAACCCTACAACCAAGCATCTGCAGGAGGTTGTCATTTATGGGAGTTAGACCTGTCTACACTCACACTTGTCCTGGTTTAATTCACGCTGCATTTTAAACCAATTTAGTTAAACCATTGCAACTCCCACCCCTTATTTCCACTTCAAAGTGGCTTGAATCAATTTAGTTTAAATTGATTCTTCCTTATCAGCAAATTAACTCGATATAAACCAATCTAAACCTGAAATAAGAGCAGCTACATGAGGTTTTGCATCTCTTAATGTTGTTTTTTAATCGAGGTTCCAGTAGGTACGTCTCATCCAGCTTCTGTGCTGGTCTCTCAATCACCTTCCTCACGAGAAGAAAGAACATGGCCTGCATGTTTGTATCATATTGTGAGACACCCTGAAACATGCCCTAATAAATGAAAGTGGCAACAATGCTGATAGAGTCCTACCTCTACCCCCATCCAGTGATAAGATCTAAACGCACAACAACAAAACCACATTGTCATACAATGCATTATATATAACCCAAACACAATAGCATCATTGTAAAGACAGAGGAGCTGACCAGGATTAGCCTAGAAAACTCATCTGAAAGGGAAATATTACCCAATGGGGTTTTCTGCCCCCCCCCCCCTTTTTTTTTTTTTTTTTTTAAAAGAAGTGGTGCTGAAATGAGGTGAAGGCTCTCAGGGATGTAACTTTTCACACCAGGGTTTTCCATAGCATCGATTCTGGTCACCAGAGTAAGATTCATGCTGATCTCAAATCTACACCGTAACACTTGTGTCTACATTTGTTAGCAAAAAAACTAAAAGGGTAAGATCATATACACCGTAGCAATGTTCCCACCCCATGTGATGCCATGGGAAGAGTTCTGTAGGCCAGGGGCAGGATGGACATTTTATTTAAAAAGAAAGGAAAATACAAATGGGAGTGTCAAGAAAGGAGAACAGATGATAAATGATAAAGAGGATGGGATTTCTGGTAGACAGCCAGAAGAGGAAGGAGAATGGGGCACATAATGTGGTGCAGAATACAAAACAGAAGCTACAAGTAGGATTTCACATGCAGAATAAAACACAGTGCAATAAGGGAGTATTCAGATCACCTTATCACCTTTCAGTCCATGTTCTCCAGGGTTTCCCATCAGCCCCTGAAAAAAGAAGAAGCCCAAGTTGAGTTTGAGCATGGCTACTGTATCTTGAAGACCTGAATCAGGTCTAAGTCATCGACAGGGCTAATGGGACCATAGACCAAAATGCATGACATCCAGGGTCATCTGGCCTGGGCCGCAGATCTCTCCTCATACAGCCTCTGAGGTGGATCATCAGATTTACTGCCAATTACCCCCCGCGGTCTGAAGTTGCACAGAGAAAATGCTCCTTGCATTCCCCAGTAATCCACACCTGGTGCAGACTGCCAGAGAGATGTTCTGTCTACCATCCTTCACTGGTCAGTGGACAAATATTACTGCCCAACCTTCTCCTCATAAAGACAACCACTTTCACCCAAACAATGAACTGAACAATCTTCAGACAGAGTCAGTCCTGGTTTGGACAGATAAGAGAGCACAAGGCTCAGTTACTCCCTTACCTTTAGTCCTTTTGGTCCTGGATAGCCTATTGGTCCGAAAGCACCCATATCTCCCTGGTAAGAGAAACACAATAAATCAAATTTATTAGGTGTATAGCTGATGGATCCTGATATATGACATGAAAACCCTCCTGCCAGGGCCTCTAACCCTATTCACCAGTTCATTAGGTTGAGTAACATACAGAGAAGATTTTCTTGCTGTTTGAAAACTTAAGAGCCACATTCTGTTCTCCTTAAAGTTAATGGAAGTTTTGCCATGACTTCAATGGAAGCAGGATCCGGTTAGTCAAGAGATTTATAAATCAGTGTATAGGTAGCTTCTAAAGTATAGAAATACCAAGTATATGCCTTACAGAATAATGAAGTAAGAAGAGCAACTTCTACTCGCATCACATTTTTAATTCAGAATGAAGGACACTGACACGCTAACACAGCTACTACTCTGATAACTGATACAGAAGTTCTCTGCAGGGATCACTTCATCCGCTACTGAAATGTGGCCAACTCGGTAGAGAATTGTTGCAGTTCAGCAATGCACAACACCAGAAGAACAAAGAAACATTCCGTTCTGCTCCCAAGGAAGTTCATGTGCTTCAATGGGAATAAGGACAGGCTCTAAAATAAGAAATATAGACTATCTATAGAAATATATCCAGCTGAAATCTACTCTGTGAAATTAAGTAGGTGGAATACCACCTACCTTCCCAAACTCAATATGGGATTAACATCTAAGGAATATACACCAAGAATGTTCTACACATATAGAATCTAAAATGTGTGCTGCTGAAGGTGTGGATGAGGTAGGAGACTAACAAAGAAAGGAGAATAATATGAAGTTAGGAAAGCTATGGATTTAATTCAGCAGATTCTTGGATCTACATTCAAGTCTAAGGCTCAAATCTAGACCTGGTTGAAGCAGGTGCAACTCCAACGAAGCAGGTCTGAAATTTGACCCAAATTACTTTTGTACCATCTCCTGCAAAGCTTGCCACATAATCTGTTTAACAGTTTAAAAAGTACTTCAGTAGCAGAGCAGCATTGCTACATGGAAGCAGTCAAAGGTAACAGGCCAATACCCTGCTGCATTTTTATTTCCGTTGTTTCTTTATTCTTAAATTGTTAGCCCCTGGGCTCTCTTAGCAGATTCCTATGCTGGGTTTGTAAGAAGAGCCTAAGGAAGTTTGAAAGTGAATGGGAGTTGGGTGCCTAACTTCACTAGATTCCTTTGAAAATCCTAGCCCCAGTTCATTAGATACCTAGTGAGATCTTGGCAAGGGTGGCCTGGCTTATTAGCTGCCTTTGTACAGCTCCCTTGCTACATTTTCAACCATTCACTGTGGCTGGTGCTTTAAACACCACTGAGGTTGTACCATGAGCCCTGGTGAATTCATAGATTTCCCTCCATCCCTCTGTCCATGGGGATTAAAGAAGAGTTATAGATGGATCGACATCTGCAGTGAAAAGTCCTTTCCAGAAGAAATCCCAGAGGTTCTAAATGAGCTCCGGCTCCAAAAAGTTCCTCAAATCCAGCAGTGGAGAAGATAAAGGTGCAATTCATTCAAGAAGATTTTCACATCCAGGGCCATCGCCCACAGCACATGAAGCATCGTATTCCAATATGCGATACACATGGCGCGGACATTCATGGGCGTGAGCTACCCGGAGCAGAGGAGACAATGGCTGGCTCCTGTTAAGTTAGAAAGTGGTCCTCCGATTCCTGTCGCATCCAACATTTCAAACCTGAGCCCTCCTCGGGGATATCAATCTATCTGAATCCCGAAGGCTCCCTCAGAGGCTGAAACAATCTCTTCATCTTTTAATTCAATAACATCTTTGTATTTGAATCCAGGATTGAGTTTATTTACAAGTCTGTCTTTGGCATTGTTTTAAAAAGGAGTTTTCAAACCATTTGCATTTTGCAAACCATTTAAACTCCAGAGGAGAAATGGCTGGGTTAATTCAGAACTTTAATTTACACTAACATTCTGCTGAGGAGCCATTTTTTTAGTGCTAGTATGAAGGCACATTCCCAGGGCTGCTATTTTCTATCATATTATTCCAAGCACTTATCTGGCACTTATTGGTATCATAATTGGGAAAGTTACAGGGTTTAAATTGAGACATAGCACCATGCGCCCATGGCTGCTGCTGCCTGCAGCTTCACAAGTCTGCTAAGAAACCAAAGTTTAATCACTGGGAATGGTTGAGCATAGAGGTAAATCTTACAGCTCATCTGAGACGCAACAGGTTCATATTTAGTCAGATTTCTGGGTCAGAATTTCTCCCATTCTCTTTAGTTCTTGAACAGCGATGGATTTTCCTCTTCCATTATCTCTGGACTAAACCATTACATGAGCCACATGAATGAGGTCTAAAGAACATACACTTTAATTATACTTTGTCTGCTCTGTTGTCTAGTAAACATACCAGTTCATGTACTATTAACTGAATTTCACAGGTGCTCTCTGCAGAGGACTGACTTAGAGCTAGAGCCATATGGCTAGCACTGCAATACTAACTCCAAAGGGATATTTTCCACCTCCAGTTCGATCACTACAGACAAGTATTTGTGCATACAAAAGGAAGTGGTGAAAGCTCACTCAGACTCCATTTCTCTTTTTTCCTATGGAACCTCAGAGTTACAACCTCCCTCCATACTCGAGGTGTTCGTAACTTTGAACAAAACGTTAGGGTTGTTTTTTCAAAAGTTTACAACGGAACAATGACTTCATCCAGCTTTGAAACTTTACTATGCAGAAGAAAAAATGCTGCTTTCCCTTTTTTTCATAGCTTATGTTTAACACAGTCCAGTACTGTATTTGCGCTTTTTTTTTTTGGTCATCTCTGCTGCTGCCTGATTGTGTACTTCCCGTTCCAAATGAGGTGTGTGGTTGACTGGTCAGTTCGTAACTCTGAGGTTCTACTGTACTCTTCTCTTTCTTGGGAGGAAACAGTTACAACTTTGCTGGTTCCTTGGAAGATGCTGATGGCAACTTTCTCAGCAATGGTCAAAGCAGGTTTATTTTTGCTGAAGCTGCTCATCTCCACAGAGATTTAAGAACAGTATTTTAGTCCTCAAGAGCTTGATGTCGTTTCTCTGGCTCAAACGGAGCTTTATGGGGATTTTAAAAAAGGATATTGAAACAATCACGGATCCAGCAAGGAAAGCAACATGCAAGGATGCTGGAGTGCTGTCGACTCTGATTTCTGTCATCTGTGGATGGGAGAGAGAAGGACTAGGAGATGGGGAAGGATAAAAAAAGTCAGGGAAGGCATACCCCAACCGCCTGGAAATTCTGCTGTGGTGAGGACTCTTTACCCTTGTAGCACTAATACATCAGGCTAGAAAAGACGCTAGAGTTCATGTTATTAAAATAAAAAGCTTTCACAGGTCTGTATTCAAACAGGCTTCTGATTGCTCTTTCCCCCATGAAGGGAGCCAGTGATATAGTGCACCAAGCTCTCCTGTAATGTGTAAATAAACAGGGAAGACTTTGCTGGAGGAATATTTCTATAACAGGAGGTCATGTGGCTGCAGACTCACCGCGAGTGCTGAGCTGAGGCTGTATTAAAACAGATCCCCTTTTCATACCTTCCAGCATAAAGGCTTCTTGTAGGAACGCATTTACTTAGCGCTCACCCACATGCTTAATTACGAAAGTAGGAGGCTCCAGTTACAACTAATTCTGCTCTTCAGCCTTCGAACAGCAAAGCACAAAACCTCTGCAGGGAGCTCAGAAGCCACTGGAAAATGGGGCCGTGGCCCTCTGAGCATTCAGAACTGGGACAGGAGGAAACTATTGCATGGAGTTTGGCAGGGTGAAGTTATGTGGGCTTCAAGACACGCAGTGCATGAACCCAACAATTGATGTCATCTTAAGGAAGCTGTCCTAGCCATGCCTAGTCAGATTGCTGACCCTGGTCTAGGAAAAAAGCCTCTTGCCACCAGCTGAGAAGAGAGAGGAGATGGGGGTAGAGAAGATCCACCATCTCCCTCTTTCTTACTCTGTGTGGCAGGGAGGATGGAGGGATGATAAGGAGACGGGGATGAGGTGGAGTGGAAAGCTGATGGGAGGCCCCCTCCTAGGTCAGCCTTACTAAGGGTCTCCTATAACCCACCCACTCTCTGAACCAGTTCCTCCTGGAGGATTATTACAGATCCCTTGGAATCGTGTCTAGCTCAAGCTCCCTTGCACAAAGTGGGCGAAGAAAGAACTCACTTCTCTCCTCATATTTTATATACAGAGCTGAAGCAACTCATCCTCTGCAAGTACTGTGACATCAAGAGAGCTCTCCTCTGCCTGCAGATGCATGCAAGAGAGAACTTCTCCCCCAGAAAAACTCCCACCCTTTAGAGCCCCTGTTTCCCAGAACTGCCTCAAGCTTGCATGGTAGCAGCCTCCTTGGAGGCCAGGAGAACAATCCCTTACCATTGTCTAGTGTGAACGTGTTGATTTTTCCAATGGAAACTGCCTAGATTTGCCTTTGTGGAGTGGGTCGCTTTTTCTGGGGTTTTAGAAACCTAAAGTAGGAACTAAGTGCTTTCAAAGCAAAGAAGTGACATGCACGGTTCAAATTCAGCTAGGTCACAGACCCTGTTGTATTAATTTAGATGGAACAAAGAGGCCCGAAAAATCAAACATAACTCATAATCATAATACCCCCAAACATAATCAAACATATATGTGTTAACATAACCCAGTCACTGTCCAATGCTAAATAGTGTTAAACAAGGTTCAGGGTTTGGAATACAGAGACCTCATGACTGTGTGTACCATGCCAAACTCACCATTAAAAAAATCTTTATAACCTTTTATTAAAGATGCAGAAAGAGAAGTAAAAGGAGCTAAAGCATTTGAAATGTATGTGATTAAATAAGGTTTTCTTTGTAACAGCATCCCTTGTTCTCTTCCCTTTTAGCTGGAGAGTTTTTAGACAGAAAAGCTCCCTTGTTTGACAATCTTTTAGATGGTATCAAAGATGGTAATAACCGTCCTTTTCAGGAAAAAGTTTGTTGAAATGGGCTGGAGCTGTTGTTGTTCAAGTCCAATCCCCACTTCCTCAGAAGACAAAACCAGAGACAGACAGACACACAAGGGGAGAGAAGAGAACAGCAAAGATTGAAAATTCACCTTCTATCTCTGGTGTTGACTTTCACCTGCAACCTCACTGCTGGAAAAAACCCAGGACCAGCGTACAGTCTTATCAGCTACTCCGAGACCAGGCAAACTTGTCAGGCTGTTTAGGGCATTGCATTTAGCTGCCTTTCAGGTCACAGGCTCACAGCAGTGCTGCAAAATATGCAGTCTTGGCCAGCTGAGCCAGACTCTTATTAAAACAGAAGAAAAAAAGGAGCCAGGAAAGAGAAGAAATAAGGTGAGGAAGGGAAAAGGACTCATGGGGTGTTGGTAGGGGAACAGGGACAAAGTCTCACATCCAAGGTGTTGGCTGGGATTTAGCAGGAGCTGGAGGAGGTGACCATGTCATTTGGCTGCCTCTCTATGGCCTGGTCAAGACATCTTTCAGGATTAGGATGAAGAAAGCCCGGGATCCCAGGAGATGGTAGCCGTAAGGCTGAAGCTTGCTCCTTCCTGATCTCTCATCTTTCAGTCAAACAGCATCACGATAGCGAGCTTTTCCCTCTAAAGTGTCTTTTTGGGGACCCCAAAAGGCGAGGGATGGGTGGAATAGCCCATCCTCTCATTATTTTGTCCACCAACAAGCCTAATTTCTGACACACCAAATTTGTTTAATTGATTCTTGGTCTGACACTTTCCTATTTACCAGGATTGATCTTAACACAGTCCTTGAATTATATCAGTAGACCTTTTGGACTAATTCAGTCATTCCATCTCGCTTTTGCACCTTTTCCCAACAACATTTGTTGTCCTAGTTTATTGCGACAGTCCATGAACTTTCACTTACTCCTCCCAACTGAGTTCACAATTAGGGCAAATTGGCAGGCCCAATTATTTCAACAACCCTCACCAGAGGGAGCGCACGTTTTAAGGAGACCAGGTGCTAGTGAAGGGACAGTGACATGGCCAAGCCTAAACACAGCTCCTACTTACATAGGGATCGCAGTGTTGACCTGCTCCACTGCCAAGTTATCTTCATGTAAGTTTCCTGCACTCTCCAGGGCACAATGCAGGGCTATTTTGGCAGATGCACAGGGTGAAGAGTGAGTGCTAGGAACCAGCTGTGTTTGAAATCCAGATTGGAAAGAAAGCCTTCTAGGGGGATTTTAGTCTGTCTAATATTTGAGATCTAGTTATCAGCCACATTGCTGAACTCAAATCATCTCACATGTGGTTCTATTCCTATGCTGGGCCCTTCTTTAGACAATCTCCTGGTGGACTTCGACAGCCACAAGGTACTCCAGGACTGGCTGATTCAGGCCATTTCACATGGGCCTATGCTGTGGGACAGGTCTCCTTTTTTTACCTGGAGTAGCTCCATGCAATCTGAAGAGAGCGCTTGGAGCATTTATGAGTGACGATCAAGGATATAGCTTTTGCGATTGCCTGAGAGCATCCAGATGGAGTCCATCAACCGACGCTCTCACTAAAGACGTTTGAAGAGGCAGGAGTGGTGAACAATTTGAGAAAACAGTTGTGAAGTCGTCTTTGCTGTCCAGACATTGCAGATATTTGTCATGGGAGGAGAAAATTCTTATGAAGAAACTGGTGTCCTTTAAAAACCATGAGCACAAAATGATTCTCTGGGAAGGAGAAATGTCATCATTCAAGGTACTGGTCTTGAAGCAAACAACTCTTAGGAAGTGATGCCCCTCTCTCCGATGCAAAACTGGACAGACTCTCCCCTCAGTTGCTTTAATGAAGTGCCAGTTTGTGGGAATACAGAGGAGGTGTGCGGTTCTAAAGGTCCTTCATACACCAGAAATTTATCTTTTCAAAGAACAATTGGGAAGGGAGAGGAAGAAGTAGGGAAGAGAGAAGCAAACTGAAGGCTGCACCCTTAGCAACCCAAAGCCAGCATTTGAAAGAAATGCCTTTCTGTACTGGAAGCAAGGCCAATCAAGATGGCTCACAATAGGACCAGGATGAAGTCCATCATTTGTGCTGGCACGGACGGTAAAGTCCTTTGGTTTCCCATAACTTTCAAAAAACTTCCTCTCTTGTGGTTAACAGGAGACCTGGGTTCAGTTCTTCTGTGACCCTAGGCAAGTCCTTGAACCGCAGTTCCCTATCTATAAAATGGGGATAATTACACTGTCTTTCTCCCATGCTCTGTTTTTCTGGTCTATTTAGATTGTAAGCTTTTTGGGACAAGGACTGTCCCTTAACGTGTGTGGTGTGCAGCACCTAGCAAAATGCAGCCCCAATCTCAGTTGAGCCGTCTGTGTGCTACTGTCATACAATGAACGATTACCCCAAGGCATGAGGAGATATTTTGTAACTGCTCATAATCTGCACGGCAGATTTCACAGCTAGCCATCAGCGAAGAGGAGACCATTTCGAACAAATGTCATCTTAACAATAATAAAAAAAGCTTGTCACTTCTTGAGGGAAATGGCTCCAAACAAAAACACAGCCCTAAAAAAGTAAAAGTAAAAGTGCCAATCCAAGAGCAGAGCGAGCACATAGGGCATATGCTCACTTCAGCGCACAAAGGTTTGTGGGTAAAATACCACCCTCTGTTAAACCAGCTCATGCCCTGCTGAAGTCAATGAGGGTGTAACAGAGGGCAGATCTGAGCTGTGTGTTTGTGAGAGTAGGGTAGTTACATTCCCAAATGGCAGGGTACTCCTTCATGCAATAATTTCACTGTCCAGGAACCAGGCATCCTTCCTTGGTCAAACAATTTAGCTTCCTGGCATTGCTGATTAGAGGGTCTGTTTTTAAGGAAGAAAACAGACTCCTACCAAGAATAAATGCATGATCTTATCTTGAAAGAAATAGACTAGTAAATGTCACCAAAAAGGGAAGTCACAGAGGACACGCAGGGCTAAATTCTCAAGGACTCCCTTGTGCCTAAAAAAGTTATATACCTGAAATTATCACCTCCACTTCCACATCCCACTTTGGCACCTCCTCTCTGCCACCCCACAGTTTTAATCTTCCTCTCCCGCATAAAAAGAAGAGTCACATCCCCTTAAGTCTCCCTCACAAGAGGAGGAGGAGGAAGAAAAATGGTGTGTGATTGCAGTGCCCTGAAAGGGTTAAAGCCCTCAGAAGCCAAAGCTCCATTTGTTTTCCTACTTACAATGAGTCCATGAACTCCAGGAGGACCCAGGGCTCCCAATTCTCCCTAAAAGGAAAGAGACCAACACCGTTACAGACTCTTTTTAGACAAACAGAGGCTGAAAAGTGGCTCAGTGTTTCAAGGTCTTGAAGGAAAAGACCAGCCTCCCCCTTGCACCCGCCCCCCCCCCATTCCAACAGCCTGAGCAATCTAGAGCTTCCATCTTCAGAAAGCATGTTAATGAAGGAGGGCAGCCCCTCAGACAGAAAGCTACTTGTTGTTCTCCTGCAGTCCCCGCAGTTATGCGCCGAGACTGGCTTCCCCTCCTAGGAGCAGGCAGGATAAAGGGAGCGTTTCACTGGGTGTTTGACGGGGGAGGGGCAGGAGAAGGGAGGACAGGGAAGGGGTAGCAGGTGAGTGGGGCAAGGAAAATCGGGGAGGAAGGGAACTGGACAGAGAGGAAGGGATGGAAGGGGGGGCAGCCAGGGAAAAAGAAGGAGGGAAGGGGAGTTAAAAGGGATGAGCAGAGCTTGGTGGGAAGGATAGGGGAGCAGCTCCTTTAGCACTGGGGAGTGCAGGCTGGGAGGTGAGTGGTTACAGGCCGCGACATCTAATAGGGTGTGAAGGCACGACTCAGGCCGGGAGATCTGGGTTCCATCCCCAGTTCTGCCACCAGCTTCCTGAGTGACGTCAGGCAAGTCATGGCACCCCTGTGACTCAGTTTGCCCCTCTGTAAAATGGGGACAATCGTGCAACAAAATCTGTCACAAGAGACCACCTGGAAAAAAATCGTGCAACGAAATCTGTCACAAGAGACCACCTGGAAAAAAACAGGGTTGCATGGCATGTGGGGCCTTCCAGTAAAGGTGGAACAGAACTGTGGTCAGTACATCTGGGGCTGTCTCGAGTGAGGAGGTTGCTACTAAGAAGCATGATCTCTTGTGCAAGCAGGGCTAAGTAGTTGCTGCATGGAGGCCCGCAGACGAGAAGAGGCATGGGACTGGGCCCAGCATGTAGCACCTCCCACTGCACGCTGCTGACTACTGCAAAGGGCAGGGCAGGGCAGGGCAGGGCTGGGCCACTCTAGAGACAGTCCAGTACTGGCAGCCTCTGCATGGAGGTTCAGGGAAGGAGGGCGACTCCTTTCAACTCCTCTTCCCTCGCTTCTTGCAGCTGCTGACCCCAATCTAGTCCACAGTGTTTTGTAACTTCATTTCCAGAAAGGAAATGGGTTTTACTTGCAGCAGCTTCTCCAAAGGGAGGCTGGCCTTGCCCCCAGACCATTTTAGCAGGAATCCCTTCAGGATTCTGCTATTGCTTCCCAGACACTCATTTGTAACAACACGGTGGAAAGCAGCACCCATTACTGGCTGGGTGCTAGAGATGGTATTCTCTAGTAGATCCAGCCTATTCAGAGGGAGCAAGTAATCAGCAATAAAGTCAGATGCAAACATTGTTGTAAGAGATGCCGCCCTCCCTAGCACACCTCAGAGGCAGATGCAGGCACACACAGAAGTGGTACTGTTATAGAAGATATGGTTGATAGTTTCAAATAGGCAATCGGCAATAAACTATGCATTTTGATGTGACTGTGCCAAAACAACAGGATTCCCTATTCACTCTGTGCCCTTTACTGTTTATCATCCACTATGGATGCCCTGTGTGCAGGTAAAGAGCCAGCTACTCTTACTGGACTCTCAGTAACAGAGCAAACCATTTAGCAAAACAGAGATGCTGACTAGGTTTGTGGTTAAGGCACTGGGCTGGCGCTCAGGAGATATGGGCTCAATTCCCGGCTCCACCATGCAGTTGCCAGGGGACAGATTTTCAAAGGCATTTAGGCACCTAAAGCAGCTAACAGGCACTTCTGAAAAATCTCACTCAGCACTTAAGCAGATTAGATGCCTAACTCCCATTGGAATCATGTAGCGCTCAAAAGCTTGTCTCTTTCACCAACAGAAGTCAGTCCAATAAAAAATATGACCTTCCCTGCCTTGGACCTTTAGGCGCATAAATACCTTTGAAAATCTGGCCCTTTGTAACTTTGGGCAAGATACTTAAACCCCCTGTGCCTCAGTTCTCCATCTGAAAATGGGGATAACACTTCAATTCCGTTGCAAATATTTAGACTGTAAATCTTTAGGTCTTACTATGCACATGTACAGACTTTAGCACAATCCCTTTAGCCTCTAGCAGCTAGTCTCATACAAAAATAGTAATATACGCCTTCCACATTACAATTTTTTATATAATCTGTGTTGGATCAGATACTCCAGCTCTAGATAGGCTATCAAAGAAAGTAGCCAGAATTACCCAGGCTATGATGTGCGAGCGATGGAAGCCATTTTTACATAGTTCCATATAGTAAAACTCCCTTTTACTGTAAAATTGAGAAAATCCTAAATGGTTTCCAATACAGTGCAAGGTGCCAATTATTTTTCTGCTTACTGTGAGCTTGTTTGGTGGAGAAAGTGAACTTTGTTGAAAGAAGGACCTACAATGCTTAAGTGTACTGATCTATTGTGAGGAAGGAAATGTGTTTATTTTACGGAAAATGGAGAAAAGGACTTCCCCCCCCCCCACACACACACACGTACATTTCCTAATCCCAACCAACCTAAAATTGGTTTTCATGGTAAATTCATTTCCTGCATACTTGGGACATCTGCTAAAGCTTTGTTCTCTTGGGTGGGATTTCAGGATCGTTGGAGCTTCTGGGATAAGGTCTCCTTTAAAAGTTCAGTAGCCATAGCCCTCTTTTGCCTGGTTCAGTTACAAGATGAAAGATGCTCGATATTATCCAGCCAGGGAATAGAAGTACGACCTCATTTTCTGAATTCCTGATGAGTTCTATGTCCCCTGCTGTAAGGGATGGGGGGGTTAATTTTTATTCTATGCTCCTTGTTACTGGTGTGACCGGTTGGATACCTGAGCTATATCACAGCAAGTGTACCTCAGGAGAAGGGGCACTTTAGTGTCCAGGGACTGAGTGAGGCTGAAGCCAATTGTCAAAACATACCACAAGGTTTTCCTGCTTGGGAAGGAGAGGGGGTGGTGGATTAGTCACGCATGCTGGCCTTCCCTTGCCCTAGGAAAGGAAAGCAGAGGTTTCACTGGTGCCTTGGCTGCATCAACCTTTATCTTTTCTGGCGAGGTTATCCACAACAATAGCGTGACCACTAACAGTTCCCCAGATTTATTATCATCTCCTGCTTATGAGAGAGAGGAACACAGTCTGGAAATCTGACTCCATGCTCTCCTGTGTTGCTTGACTCTAGCCCTGGGTCAGGAGATAGATGAGGCGAGCTAATCATTGTTTCCCACATCCAGTTCCTATGATTTTACAACTCATTTAAATGGCCAGAGATCAGGGGAGTGGGGGATATGGAATGTGATGGCTTAACAGTTCTCAGGAAGCTGGCAGGAGGAGACTTGCGGTAGACTAACTCCTTTCACTGTATGAGATGAATGGAAAGAGGATGAGACGCAGACCACGCCAGCCATCCTCCATGTAGCAGCAGAGGAAGGAAAAGTACAGTATGGTACAGATGTTGAGGCAGCTCAGTGGATCAGACACAGGAAGGGGCAGCTCAGGACCCATGGCTGCCTGCCTGTGATTTAGCTATGTTTCACCTAGCGAACATGGCATATTTGTGTGTTCCACACGCAGACTTTCTGGAATTTTTCTGTGTCTGTGACTCCGCTCGTGACCTTGTGAACCTCCCTTCAAATGAGCCAAAACATTCTGTTTTCATTCCGTAATCTCTGAGGCACATTAATATTTAAAGGCCGTTGATAAGATGAAAGCAGAGTGATCCTTCTTGATGAATGAAATGGAGAGGACATTTACTTTCCTAGGATCTCTTTAATACTTGGGGAGTTGGCATTCAGCTGCTTTTAAACACATCTTCAGAATGGGCCTTTGATGTCTTGGAAATTTAAAAGTGTGTTCTTGGAAAAGAGAACATCTCTCTGAACATACATCAGGAGCTCAGACCTTCCTAAAGGATTGGTTGTCTTAAAGGATTGGTAATATCTATAGCCTTTCATTGCTAGGTCATTGATTCAAACCTAACCTATGTAGGAGTTGCTTGAGCTCACTGAACAATGGGGAAAAAAATTCCAAGAATACTTTTTAGGAATCAAAAACATTGAATCAACTGCGTTCGAGACTCTTATGTTTTCACTTTGCACTAAAGCTGGAGCAATCAAGCCCGACTAGCAGAAAATGCTTGCAGAAACTGAATTTTATGCTGAATGGAAATTTCAAAATGTGCACTTTAAGGGTTACTTATACAAATCATCCAATCAGGGAAGAGAAACAATACCAGTGACTTGTATAAATAACCAATGCAGTGTGTATTTCAAAGATTGACCAAGAACTGTTCATGAACAAATCGGGAGGAGAATTGGCAAAGACATCCATGAATAACTAATACTTTTGAGAAAGTCTGCAATCTGCTAGGAAATATTTTGTGAGCAGGAAAAAAAAGTAGCGAACACCTTATTTCTTATGAATTATTTTGCTCTGCTCGAACAGTGATTAAATGGTACCAACATCCAGTTGTTCAGTGGCCTATGTGACATGAATTGGTGATCTCAGTCCAATTCCTGCGGGACAAGACCACATCTTAAAAACCCAGTAAGGGTAATTTGAAAATATAGGAGAGACCAAGAACTGAATGGTCTGGAGACACTTGCTCCAGGTCAGGGCTGGGGCACAAGAGTAGGGAGGTGTGAAGTCATTTCTGTGCAGTTTCTGGTCCATAGATAGAAGCTCCAGAGCTAGCAATTTGGCACCTTTAAACCAGTATTTAAAATTCACTTTAAAAGAGACAGGATCTTAGAGCTTCCTCCAAGTACTCTAGACACACATTTATTAATGATCCGATGGCCGGAGAGATGTGGCAGCATGTTAGTTCATTTACCAGCATCAGACAAATGAGATTCAATAGAAACGAAGTTGTTAGGAGTTGTTGCACTTGTAGCACAAGCTTAGGAGAATCATTGCTGCTGAATGCCTGCCCTGATACTCCAAGGACAGAACAGATAACAATGGGCATGTACCATTCTCTGAAACAGTTTAGCAAACCAATTGCCTGCTTCATATCTCTGCTGTTAAACATACAGCCTTGCAGAACCCCCAAGCTGTTCCCACAAGAAGCAATGGCCAAGTGAAACCAGATCAAATGAGGAACCTGGAATTTTAAAATGAGAGAAACCAGGAGTGGCTGTAAAAGCCAAAATGTCACTTGCCAGTTTGGGGCCAATTTTCCTATGAGGCCTACATAGGCCCTGATCCCAAGATCAAAGGGACCCTCTCTATTGACTCAGTGACCTTAGTGAGCTCCAGATCAGGCCCAGAGAGCACAAACTGTTACGGAGGATAATATTGACAGTTGCATGTCAAGTTGGTTAAGAGCAGTGATGAGCTGCCAAATCTTAACAATGGGTTCCCTCCTCACCCATCGAGGCGGTCGTTGCCCACCTCTGCCCCGGGACTCCTGCCCCATCCAACCCCTCCATGCATTCCTTGACGCCCCCCGCCAGGACCCCTGCCCCATCCACCCCCCTCCCCTGTCCCCTGACTGCCCCCAGAACCGGACAGGAGGGTCTCGTGGGCCACCATAGTGGGTGCCCACCCCACCCCTAAGAGCCAGAGGCGAGGTGGGGAGTCCTGGTGGTGCTTACCTGGGGCAGCTCCCAGGAAGTATCCGGCAGGTCCCTCTGGCTCCTAGGGGTGGGGGAGCGTAGCTAGGGAGGGAGCAGGGGGAGCAGCTGCTCCCCCACTGATCAGATCAAAAGTGGTGCCTTAGACACCGACTCCCTGGGTGCTCGGGGCTGGAGCACCCATGGGGAGAATTTGGTGGGTGCAGAGCTGCCCTGCGCTTGGCCCCAGCTCACCTCCGTCCCTGAATGTACCATCCCGCTCTGCTTCTCCATGCCCCCCCACCTCTGCCTCCTCCCCTGAACGCGCCCCCTGCCCCGGCTTCCCGCAAATCAGCTGTTCGGCAGGAAGCCGGGGAGGGCAGAGAAGCAGGCCGCAGCTTCACACTCAGGCCGAGGGTGGCGGAGGTGAGCTGGGGCAGGGAGCAGTTCCCCTGTGCGGCCCCCCCTCCCGGGTTACCTGCTGCGGCACTGGGTAGCCCTCCTCATGCCCCCCGCCCCGCCCGAGCTCACCTCTGCTCTGCCTCCCTGGGCCTGACCGGGAAGCCGCCGCTTGCTTCTCAGCCCGCCCCGGCTTCCCACGCGAACAGCTGATTTGCGGGAAGCCGGGGGGGGGGGGGGGGCAGAGAAGCAGAGCGGGGACGGCGCATTCAGGGGAGGGGAAGGAGGCGGAGCGGAGATTAGGTGAGCTGGGGCTGGGCACCCACAAAATTTTCCCCGTTGGTGCTCCAGGGCTGGAGCACCCGTGAAATCGGTGTCTAAGGTGCCACTTTTGGCCGGTTAAATTTAGAAGCCCTTTTAGAACCGGTTGTCCCTCATGGAACAACTGGTTCTAAAAGGGCTTCTAAATTTAACAACTGGTTCTAGCGAACTGGTGCAAACCGGCTTCAGCTCACCACTGGTTAAGAGCAACATCGTTCCTCACACCCATGCTACGTTCCCTACAATTATATCCCTATGGGAAGAAAGTGCTCCACAGGACTGGCATGCAGGAGAAGCGATGGAGGGGGCAGAGAGGGAAATGGGATGCAGATGGCACTACAATGACCTGTTAACTGAAACACCGGAACTAGCAGTTTATGTCAGAGATGGAAGGGCTTTTCAGAGGAATCTAAAAACAACAGACTGACAGCTGCCTGTGAACTCCCAAGACAGCTTCAGCAGAGAGCTTCCTTCAGATTCTAGGCACCCAGCACAACATAGTACAACAGGGTGTAAAACAGAGCAGCAAGAGAGAAGCAAAAAGTCTACTGAAGACTTTGCAACTTACTGGGTTCCCATCTATGCCTGGAGGTCCTCGTTCACCAAAATCGCCAGGAAAACCCTGAGATTGGGAGGCAAATACAAACAAATGTTGGTTATTGGCACATACTGAGAAAAGAAAACAAACAGACAACTTAATGATACTCCTGTTTTGCTCAGAGCAGTGTTTTGAAAGCCAGCAGGTTACAAAGCAGGTCTGAGCACAGACAGACTGCCACTTGTGGTGCCTGAAGTTAAAGATTATGATTAAAAAGACTCCCAACACCACCAACATACTGGAGGAGCACTATACGGCCATGTGGATGAGGACAAGGTTTGAGTCTTTCCAGAGGCCAGCAGGAGGTGCTAAAGAGACAGACCACATCTGCAGCATGCTTTGCATCACTCAGCCATGAGCCGTAATACATTCAGCAGTAAGAGTCCCAAGAGGTAGAAATCAGAGGAGAAAACAGAAGTCTTTAGCCTTGACCATAATGTGAAAAACACCCAGGTGTCAGCAGTGGGAATGCAATAGGGGTCAGCAATGAGATAGCCAAGGACAAATCAATTCGTAAGCCGTGGTTAAAACCTGCACAGTTGTTGACCGGGGTTTGCCCTTATCTATTCTTGCAGCTAAAACCATATCCGTCACTGGATCAGCGACATCCATTGGTAACATTCTTTATCAGCAACGGACAAATATCACAGCTTAGACAAGGCATTGGAGGCTCCAATGAGGACAAAAGGTATGTGTTGATTCTCCGCCCCACACACACTTTTGCCTCTTGCATAAGTTGCTGACAGCTTGTGGAGAAGCACCAGCAGTGCTACAGAAAGTCTGAGTCAGGCACCGAATGCCAGCTTTCATTCCGTTTTAAAATTGGGTCACAGCAATCTAAAGAGAAGCTTTGCTGCTTATAGCTGAAGTATTTACTGGAATACAGGCAGAGACAGGAAAAAGAGGGTATTAAACCATAAAGCCAGAAGCTGCCTGTCACATTAACATTTCTAGAGCCCCGCAAAGTGGACTGTGTATGTCAAAGAAAAAACACCCTGAAGATCTGTAATTTTGTGTAGATGTGAAGTGATGATGAGTGTAACGAACAGAAGTTGGGGGATCCGATGCTGCCCGTAACACTTAGGGAATGTTCACACTGCAGCTGGGAGCATGCTGCCCCATGTGGGTAGACAGGCTACCTCTGTTCAAGCTGCTGCTCTAACCATGGCAGGGTAGCACAAGTGCCAGCTTAGTTAGCGACGTGAATACATACCCATCCAGACTCTCTGGGTGTGTATTTTGGCAGTTTACTCAAGCTGCCGCTCATACTACCCCCATGACATTACTATATTTAGTTCGAGCAGCTACACTGCTTGCTCAACCAGAGCTAGCTCGTCTGTCTGTCCGTGTTGGGAAGCGCTCTATCAGCTGCAGTGTAGAGGTACCTGGAGAGAGCTCACCCACCAGCCAGTTGGTAGATCAGGGAATACAAAGTTAGATGAAAGACATATCCCCCCAGCAATACTGACTGCATACAGCATGGCCAGAAAGGCTTGAACTTTCAGAAGGCTGGACAGAGCAGAAAAAGTCCAATCTTACCCCCCAAGACAGGGGTGGTTTTCCTTTAAAATACAGTGGGATTTAGATTTTTCTGATCATTGCTTTTACAAGCTTTTTGGATTAGCTGAGGTCCCAAAAGCAGCTTCCCTTTAGGGCTGATGTAGGGGCTCCCTGACTTATACCAATCAGCGTGGCTTTCAGTGGAAAGGGTCGGTCTGGAAAGAGTTTTCATTGGTATTTACAGAAGGCAGGAAAGAATTCTGCACCTTTCGAGTGATGTTCAACTGCAGGAAAAGAAAGTGACAGCTTGTGGCAATGCCAATTAGAGCTTGACTGACCCTCCTTGGCTTGAACTATTTAGAGCAGAGGTGGGCCACATCCGGCCCATGGGACCATCCTGCCCGGCCCTTGAGCTCCTGGCTGGGGAGGCTAGCCCCGGGCCCCACCCCCGCAGCCTCAGTGCGCCATGCCACCAGCACGGGAGGGGGCTGCACTGCGGGGGCAGGGGAGAGCAGGGAGGGAGGCTCACCTGCAGCCTTCAGGGAGCAGGCGGGCGGTGCGGGTGGCGGGAGCATGGCAAACGTGAGCGGAGACTCAGGAGGAGCACTGGGTGGTCGCGCAGCCGGCCGGAGAGTAGTGGTGCTTTGAAGGGGAAACCGCTGCCTCTCTCCGGCTGCCCCTGCTCCTCCTGCGTCCTCCGCCCATGTTCGCAGGGCCGCATTCGGAAAGGGGCTTTAGAGGGGGGGTTGGATAGTGGTGGGGTCCTGGGGGGCCTGTCGGGGCAAGGGTGTGGATAGGGGTCGGGGCAGTCAGGGAGCAGGGGGGTTGGATAGGGGATGGGGTCCCGGGGGGGCAGTTAGGGGCAGGGGACCCCAGGAAGGGGCAGTCGGGGACAAGGAGTAGGGGGGGTTGGATGGGTTGGGGGTTCTGAGGGGGGCAGTCAGGGGGCAGGAAGTGGGAGGAGGTGGATAGGGTTAGGGTTAGGGTTTGGGGAGGCACAGCCTTCCCTACTCAGCCCTCCATACAGTTTTGGAATCCCAATGTGGCCCTCAGGCCAAAAAGTTTGCCCACCCCTGATTTAGAAGAACTTGGGTCCTGTTTGAGATGGCAATTGAGCTTCTCTGCACATCTGGTCCAGGAAGCTCACTGTGCATAGCAATCACTCGGGTTCAGCAATCAAATCCGGAGTCGTGCAAATCTCACCAAATGCAGCTCAGTGGCAATAATGCAGAGGAGAAGGAAGCTGGACACTGTAAAGGCTGGGAGTGGTCTTCCGCTGCTCGTTAGCAATCGCTGCCGAGACATGGGGTATCACGTGTCCCTGCTGACCGTTCTCTAGAGATGCAATCCCTCTTTATGCTGCTGGAAAAAGCCAATTACCTTAGCTACCCTTGTTTGGGGACCTGCCCCTTCTCTCCCTAGGCCAGAAACTGAAGAGATATGGTGGGAAAGGAACAATAGCCAGAGTTGAAAATACAGGCTCGTCTCCCCTTTCATGACTCAGTTTTCAAGGCTTTGTTCACCCCTGAGCAGAGCATAAGCACAAGGCCTAAACGCTTAAATCTTTAAAATAGGCCATAAGGGGTGCATAGGCTTTTGCATTTTACCCTCTGAATTCCCTCCCTCTAAGGTAAGAAGTTGCCTGGAAGATAATTTACTTAGGGTTTGATCCTGTCAAGTGCTGAGTGCCCTTGACACTCACTGACCTAATGGCAGCTGAGGAAATCAGCTCCTACAGGATCAGACCTGAAATTCTTTTCCCTGTAGTTTCTTTAAAAGCCAATATGGTACATTCATTTCAACGGGGGTAATTCTGCCTGCTAGAGGAAAAATCAGAATGGCTGTATCCTGGGGGATCAAATGTTGTATTTAAGAGTACAGCAATTCTCATGTTCCTTTAGTAGGAAATATCTTATGGAGAGAGATGTGACATCCCCAGTACCCTGTCTCCGATATCATATGTTCCTAAGGAAGTCACAAGCCTATCCTTAATGAATCTATTGCAACATTATCCTACAGAAGGGAAATTTCTTCCTCACCCCAGATTTTGCTCGAAAGCATGAAGAATGATGGATCTTACCATGTGTAGCCTAACACACACAAATGCATGTGTTGTTTGTATCTATATCAAAAGGACAATTCCTGGTTATGAATCTTACTAAATAAATTGCTTCTACGGGAATAACATGAGGCAGTGAATTCCAAAGGTTAGTTACAGATGCCTAAAAGAAAAAAAACTGACTTGTTTTTGATTGTTTTTTACATTTGTCTTAAGATTCACTGAGCGCTTCCTCATTCTTGTCACATGGTGAGGGTAACTTGGAGCTCTCAATTGGCTCTCTTTACCAGTATTTTATTATTTGTATTACAATGGTGCCTAAAGGCCTAAATGAGATCAGGATCCCATTGTATGAGGTACTGTACATACATAAAGTAGCAGAGTCCAAATCCCAAATAATTTATAATCTAAACGGACAACACAGAGGGTAGGAGAAAGAAAGGATTATTGGCTCAATTTTACAGATGGGGAATTCGGGCACAGAGAGATAAGTAACTTGCCCATGGTCACACAGTTAGTCTATGGCTGAGCCAGGAATTGAACCCTGCTCTTCCGAATCCTAGTCCAGTGCCTTACCCTTAACACAGACATCTTCACTCTGATACTCTGCATATCTCCTAATATTCGCCTCTCTTTTCCAAACTTGTAAATCTCTCCATTCACAGAATCCCTCCTGTCCCCACCCATGGTACACTTCAACTCCAGTCAGCTGCCTGTCTCTGCCAGGTTCTTTCTGAAATGTGGGGACGAAGATGAACAGAACTTTCATAGTGAAGACCCCCCAGCATCAGTTTACACAATAATATTTTCAGTATTACTCGCTTTCTCCATCTTAAGACAGCATTAATGTCTTTTGTCCACCACAAACCATTCTGCAAGTACCTAACTCAATGATACTCAGACTTCAATGGAGCCACAGTAGTGTGAATTCAGTTTCATTTACTATAGTACTATTCCTATTTAAACAGTATGATGGGAAATATTTTGTTTATATTATATAATTCTCACAGAAAATAAGTTAATAACTTAGTGCAAGTTGTTAACTTAATTGATTAACAACATAGTAAAAGCATCCCGAGTAGTTAATAACTTAGACTGGTTAATAATTAAATCCCACAGTGTTTTAATATCAGGAGCTGCAAAGAGCCACAGGAGACACATTAAAGAGCCACTTGTGGCTTGCAAGCCACTGTCTGTCTGCCTTCACTGAACTGAACTACCGCTAGTATGTCTTTCCCTCAGAGGCTAGAATTTATTCGTAACCCTTTCTCCAGCAAGAGCAGTAAATGGCTCTAAGTTACACTGGAGTTACAAACCAATGAGCTGCCCAGAGTTGTGTGCGTCACACAGCACAGACTATGGCTATGTCTATGTAATGGGGAATATAGTGCCATAGCTATGGCACCATAGCTATGCTGCCATAACCCCATAGCGTAGAAGTAACCTACTGTGACAGAATGGGTTTTCCTGTCGCTGAAGGAACACCTCCTGTCTGAGTGACGGTAGCTGGAAAGAATTCTTCCATCGACCAAGCTGCATATACACCGGGGGTTAGGGCAGCATAGCTACGGCACACAGCACTCTGGATTTTTCACACCTGTAAGCATTGAAGCTATGTCGACTTAAATTTTAAGCACAAAGCTGACCTATGCACAGATTGACTCTTTACTTGCATAAACACCAAATGCTTTTGGTACAAGATCAGTTTCACAATAGAGGAGCCAAAGTCCATCATCAGAGCAATAAGATCTAACTTTTCTTTTCCTTTTTTTGGTCTGCCTCTCCCTGCCAATGAGGGCTCAAGTATAGGGGTACACAGTAGTCACTACGTCAAGCATATGTGTGTCTTCAAGGAGAAAGAAGTTGTGTTTAAGATGATTTTTGGCTTGACTCTTCTCTAGTTTTCAGCTCCACTCAGCACAGGGGTATGTGAGGTGTGGCAGGGAGCCAACTGCAGCTCACTGATTCGGTGCTGGATCAAGTTAGAGTAACCTATGGGGGCTGCTCTAAATTACACCAATGGTGTAAAACTCCTACAAGACAATTGGAGGATTAATACAGCAGAGTTTTGCCATGCCTCCTACCTGCCCCACTCCTTTCCTCCTCTGGTACACCTTTTGCAAAGGGGAAGGGCAGAGGCAGCTGGTGCAGGAGCCTGGTCCACCAGCTTTATGCCAACAGAGAGATCGCCTCTGCTAAGGGAGTTCTCCACAGTGAGACTCTTAGTGCCACTCAGGCAAGAGCCTAATGGAGCATCTGGCCCCTTGATTTTGTGATTACATCTAGGGCTTAAGCAGAAAGGATCAAGTTATTCAAAACAACTGTCCCCTGCCGCATGGACGCCAATATGGAGAACCTAGACAGACACACACGCTGTGAGGAGGCTTTCAAATAAGAAGTCACTATAGAGCTCCCTTAATCCACCTATCTGGCTCCAACAGACGAAGTCTGATGGGGAGTCTGCTATGCAGTGGGTGATATTATTGTGTTCTGTGGCCTGCTAGATGACAGCATGGGGCGGGAGAGGGAGGGAGAGAGAGATTCCCTCCGGTTCAGCAGAGAGGAACCTTTTTGTGTACACATTTCATTGCTGGCTTGTCTCAGAGAGAAACAGATTGGGGATGGGAAGAGCTTTGAAGAAAGTGAAAGTCAGGATCAGAATGCTGGTTCAGCTCATTTTATCTGACACAAGATTGGCAGACACTAAGAGAATAAAAAAAGGGGTTTTCGTAAGTTCCTTGGGAGCCAGAATATGATGGCATAGCAGTCCTTTCCAAGCAGTGTCTCGCTTTCTCTCTCTCTCATACCCTCTCTCTCGCCCCAAAGATTTTTGGTAGTTTAATTGCTGGCACTCTGCACAGCTGCACCCGACCAGCTCCATTGAATGCTATGGACAGAAGCTTCTTTAGAAAGATGAATCTGAAGAAAGCAAAATATGATGGCCAATAGCAGCATGCCATTTGGAAACTCCATCAGTGAAACTGACATGGGTGAGACTCGGATAGTAGAACACCAATAGCAAAAAAACATGCAGAGAAGCCTGAAAATAAGACATCACCAGAGATTCACTTATCTTCCAAGGGTTTGCACCAGAGACCGGACCAGTTAACACCCAGGGATCAAATTCAGCCCCCAATTAAGTCAATGGGAGTTTTGCCATTGACTTCAGTGGAGCCAAGATTTCCCCCTCTGCTGTACCAATCATCTGCAGCATTCAGTTCATGCTAGTGAGGGTGTGAAAACTTGGTTGGGGTCAGGTTTCAGAGTTTACGGGAATCATTGCAAAAGGGAAAGTTGTGCGCCTTTCCAACTAGGCACTGCATCTCCTAAGCCTGCACACAGGCCTGGCCAAGAAGCTGTGGTGAATGCCTGCTGGAAGCAGCTTTCTGATGTCTGCAGACACAATAAATAAATAAATAAAGGGCATTCTTAAAAAGCAAAAAACAGGAAAAACCAAAACTCTGCTACATGTTGAACCAATAAGGCTAAAACAGGAAAAACTCGTTGCTTGATCAATAAAACGATATTGCCTTGGAATATTCTTTTGTTTACAATAGCGAAGGATAATATGAATGCTCATAGAAATGACACAATAGTTACACTGCTGCATATTCCATAGTGATAAACTCTCCACACTCTAGTAACAGCACTCTGACTTCTGATGGTATGTTTACACTGCAATGGGGAGGTGTGATTGCAACATGTGTAGATGTACCCGAGTTAGCTCTGATCTAGCTAGATCAGAGCTAGCGTGAGTAACAATAGTAGTGAAGCCACGGCAGCATCGGCATCAGCTGCTCAAGCATGTACCCAGGATCCTGCATGGGCAGGGCTAGCCCATGCTGCCCCATGGCTTTGCTGCTACTATTACTCGAGCTATCTTTGATATACATGTGCTGCAATCACACCTCCCGATTGCAATGTAGACATGCCCCAAGAGAAAAGCACTACAGCAGTAGTTCTCATAGTGATCCCTGGGCCACAAGAGGAAGGATGGTTCAATGGTTAGGGTGCTCGTCTGGGGTTTGGTCAACTCTAGGTTCAAGTCCTTGCTCAACCACAGACATCCTGTGTGACCTTGGGCAACTCACTAAAGGCTTGTCTACACAGGGAATTATTAACAATTATACTGGTATCATTAAACTGATTTGATATATACAGCTGTATTGGTCTGAGTATTTTGTGGACAATCTTAATCTTTTTTTTTGTTTGTTTATCTTATGCCCCTTCCAGAACAAGATAAAATAAACCAGAAAAAGGCACAAGAGAGTGTCCACATGGGGAGTTATACCCATATAATTTTTATGATTTCAATTTACACCTTAATTTATAGCAGTGTAACTTTGACAAGCACTTAGTCTCTTTGGGCCTCAGTACCCCATCTGTACAATGGGATAATGGAACAACCCTCCCTTGCTGTGAGGATCAATGTGTTAAAGAGAGTGAGGTGCTCAAATACTGTGGTGATGGGGACCATATACGGTAAAAAGACAGAACGGGGGTGTTGGGTAGTAAGTATCACATTGGTGTCCACAGAGTTAGGTAAAGATTAAAGCTCCTGTTATTCTGCCTTTCCCCATCCTGGGGTAAAATACAGCCAAAATGCCAATAAACTAAGAACTGAAACACAAAACAGGGTTGTCAACATTAACACTCACTACCCTTGGCCTGGTCTCCCCTTTGCCTAAACTATGCAGCCTATGCCAATAGCGCTCAGTCTTTCCAGACTACCGTACCCCTTTCAGGAGTCTGATTTGTCTTACATTTCACCTCACTTAAGAGCTACTTGCTTACAAAAAATCAGACAAAAAATACAAAAAAGTGTCACATTACTGAAAAATTGCTGCTTTCTCATTTTTACCATATAATTATAAATCAACTGGAAAATAAATATTGTACTTACATCAGCATATAGAGCAGTATAAACAAGTCATTGTCTGTAGGAATTTTAGTTTGTACTGACTTTGTTTGTGCTTTTTATGTAGTCTGTAGTAAAATTAGACAAATATCTAGATGAGTTTATGTACCCGCTGGAAGACCTCTGTGTACCCCCAGGGGTACACATACCCCTGGCTGAGAACAACTGGCCTAAGCCCTCCCAACTCCCAGGTATTAATGGCAGCATGTGGTTCCCAGGTGCATGTCTTTGGACCTAAACATGTAAAACGAATCCTGCGGGAACAGGGGCAACCCAGCCTCAGAAGGAACTTAACCACAGTGTCATAGGTACTAATTTTCCATACATGCAACAGATGTAGGAATTGCATGCAACCATGAAAGACAGGGGAGATGGTCCCAAAGCCCATCTCTCAACAAAGGTAAGATCCAAACTATGAAATATTCTAGCATCAACGGTCCAGTGCATGAGAGCTTTCAATAGTAATGCCACAGTGTTTCAGATGCTTACCAAATACTGCAGTATTTTTTAAGGGGTGAGCAGCACTGCTTTGGACCCCTGTTGTGGATTACTGCAGTATTCTGCTTTTTAACTCAGGGAAGTGCTTTAGCTCCCGCACACCCCTAAGGCTATTTCCCAACTTGGCTGTCCCCAACACGCAGCCAATCGCCTCTTGTTTGATCCTACAAGGCAGTCATGTTCCACAACCTTGGTAATGCCACAAATTGGCCAGAATGCTGCAAGCAAGCAGCCAGTGGGATTAGAGGAAGATTTTATTACTCTATCTGCTTCTTGTTCTTCCCTAGATTCTTCCTACTACCTCCCTCTAGTGTCCCCAAGGAGTACTGTATTGACTCACTTCTACTCTATTCCACGAGCATGCTATATACCACATTAGAGACATGGGGGAGGCAGAAAGCGCTTCTTTCACAGCCTTGGTGATGAGCAAATACAGGGTGGGGCCAACGACAAGAGATTTGTGAAAACGACTAACCAGTCTAATATAATTAAAATCCTCCTCCCCGGCCCCACAGGATAGTAAAGAAATGTATAACTTTTGTTGATGAAAATCCTACCATTTAGGATTGTGAGCGTGTTACAAGCATGCTGCAGTTTGCTTCCTGAGCAGCATAGCCTGTGGAAAGTATGCTCAAGGACTGGGATTGAACAGAGAAACACCACACTGAAAAATAGATAGATATTCATCCTTCCAGCTATAGGATACAAAGTGGGTAACTGGATGGAGGCAACAAAGGCAATAGAGCTAAGAGGAAAACATGTGAGTAACAAGTTTTGCTGGAGAAGAGCCAATGGGGCTCCTCTATGGACTGCTGAAGTCAGGTATGACCAAACTTTTGGCTCTAGTTAGCAGCTGGGAAATATTAAAAAAAGCTGAATGGATTTCACATTGTCAGAGAGAAACTCCCTGAAAGAAGCAAGCCGAAGTGGCGTTCAAAAACAGCATATACAAGCAGGAGAGGGTCTTGCCCTAAGGAAATGGTCTTCAATATATATATGGCCCCCATTATATGGTGCTCATATGTGAGCACCTCACAACAACCTGGTGAGGCAGGGCCCTGCTGTTCTCTCCACTTTACAAAGAAGTAACTGAGCCCCAAGAGGGTAAACGATTTGCACCAGGCCACCCAGGAAGGCTGTGGCACCATTGGGAATGGAGCCCAGGTCTTCAACAACCTAGGATAACCACTGGATCAGATCAGCCTTCCTCTCTGCAAAAGGCATATCCTCCTGTATCCAGCTTAATGAGAGTTCTGGTGAGGATGGTCAGGCTCAGACAGATAGATGAACACAAACACTATTTTCCCCTTTCCCTGTTTATATCATGGTGCCTGTTAAAATGGTGCTCAAGACCAGGTCCTCTCCTTTCACCGCTTAAAAGGGACACAAGGAGCAATAGGCCTTTTTGCTATGGTTTTCAGAGAGGCTCTAGAAAGACAGACAGAAAGAAAAACAGAGCTCTCATCCTCATCACGGAGATCAATGATCCTCAAGAAATAGAGGAGAATGGTAAGATGCTTTGAATCTTACACCTCCCCTAGACTTTTTCAGAGGTGAAGAGAAAGAACATCTGATTTTGTTTAAAACTCTTTCTCTGCTGGAGTAAGGGAAGCAATCTGGTGGCTGCTGCTTCAAAGAATCCTGGCAGGTCTTCAGGCCGATAGAATCCTTCTCCAAAAATAGGATTTTATTTTCCTGTTGGCTGAAGGTAAAGCTGCCCAAAGGACCCAGCCCTCCAGCCTTGGTCTGCAAAAAGCTATGTTTGCCAGTTGGCTTCAGCCAGGTGAGCTGGTGCCCAGAAAGTCTCCCTGAAGGATGGAGTTTGTAAGTCAAACAGTTTAAACAAAAAGAAGGGGAAGGCATGCATAGAAAAAGTGGGATAATAAAATAAACGAATGGAGCTTATGCTGGCAGTGTTGATCTATGACAACATCCTTTGTGAATAGAACAGACATTGGCCTCTCTACAGGTGAGCAAAGGGGCTGACAGGTATGTCCAGGCGCAGTTTTTAGAGACATAAGAGCTAAGAGAAGTCCCCTCACGTGGACCCTTAACACTGTACAATCTCCTGGCTATGTTCATCCATGATTTTGACTCTTCAGGAAGGACAAGAGCCTTCACCTGTCCTGCTTCCAGATCTAGAACCACAGCAACTTCCTCTCACCCAAACCATCATCTCCCTCCTGGAGCCCTGTAATAGATGGGCGGTACTGCTACAATTCTGCCCCTTTGCTCCTCAGAGACAGCCATTGTGAGATGGACACATAAGCTTACTCTTCCATGTTTCATGCTCTCTCACAAATATTTCACATCATCCTCTTATGTACCTAGACAGACCTCCACCTGTGAGACACATGGGGGCCATTGGAAAGACTCCCATTGACTTAAATAGGGTTTGGATCAAGCCCCTAGACTGGAGGACTAAAATTCCATTGACGTTCATTGGGCTTCTTTGCAGTTCTGGCCTCTGATTCTTCACTCCTTCTGCTCCATGTTTTGCTGCATAGGACTTTTTTCATTTTGTTGGTGCCCTAATCAACAGCTTAGACACTAGGGTGATGAGCACTATAGAGATCTTAATTGCCTTTTTTTCCTCTGCAACTTTTCTTTCAAGCATCCTAATCAGTTATCAACCAAGGTATCCAAATCATGCTGTTTTCTCCTTAAGGAACATTTCTAGACCCAAATTTTACATTTTTGGAAAAAAAAAAACCTTAAATTTGCAAGAATGTTTTTACTTTTTTTTTTTTTTTTTAATTTAAATTTAAATCAATTCAGGTTTTCATTTGATCAATGAGTAAACATTTACCTGCAGGAAGGATGGACAGCTTTATGCTAAAGGCACCAGACTGGTACCCAAGAGATCTGGGTTCTGAGTTCCCAGTTCTGCCAGGAACTCCGCAGATGACCTTGGGTAAATTACTTAATCTCTTAGTGCCTCAGTTTCCCATGAATTAAAAGAGATTATAGGCGTAATAATTCTTTCCTACCTCACAGGAGTGTTCAGGGAATACATAATACATGCTTGCGAGGCATCAGATATCAGAGTGATAGAAGCCATGCAAGTACCTAGCTAGATGGATATAGGAAACCCAAACACATTATTTTTAAAAGTGGAAAGTGAAACTAATTAGAAAGAGACCAGTGTGTCACTTCAGACAGATACCAGTGTGTCATGATGGTGAAACAGGCCCAGAGAGAAGTGACAATTAACAGCCCAATTTTACTGTTCAAGTTGAGGCAGAAGGAGAAAGTAGAGAAACCAGAGAAGCAGTGAAAAATAAATTCTGTTTTTGAAATATGTCCCTTCTGAACCATCTAAAGTGCTACCACCAGTAACAGAAGCAATTACTTTTAAAAGAGAGACTTATTTGGCCAACAAGCAAAATGACATTAAAGAGTAACACCCCCTGCTCCTCCCCAAACTGCAGTAGGAGTTTGATTGATTACAAAGTGTTCAGGACCTCGTTTGATTTACCTCTAACAGACGACAGCTCCTAAAAGACCAGTAGCACAAATCATGACCACCAATTGCTGAAACCCCTTTGTGTTCCCCAAAAGCTTTCTACTGTATCCAGTTCCTGAAGCAGCCTGACCCTGCTGGGCTTGGGAGACCCAGGGTGAGGGACTGGTGCCCCACTGTGTTCGGTGCTGTACCACACTTATTCAAAACAAAATATCTGAAAATCATGTCGTCCTTCAGAGCTTGCTAGCTAGGACCAGGGGCTCAGATCGGAGACTAACCTCCCAGTCAGGAAAATGCTCTGCTCTAGGTCTCATTGAAACAGGGCAAGCAATCTTGTTTAACCACAGAGGCAGCTAAAGCACAAAAAGGAGGCCAAACTAGGCTGTAGCATAACTTTCCACTGGCATCAAACCACATTACATAGGGGTTAGAAACCATGTCCTAGCAAATACATTTCTGGAACTGTCTACATACTGAGCCTCTTGGGGAAGCCTTCCAGCATTGCATCAACGACAGCTAGCCCCAGTCCTGCAAGAAGTTCCACCTGGGCAGATCCCCCCAACACCCAAAAGGAGCCCCACAGAAGCCAGCACGGGGTCTGCCAAAGCCAAAGGCCTTGCAGCATCAGGCTCTTAGTGACACTGCTATTTATTAGGCTGCTTAAAGCAGAGATAGCCTGAGCTGCAGAGACTAGATCCAAACCTTCCCAAAGTCTGGGCTTGCACAGATTAGGCAGTTTTAGGTTGGCCCACTCTGAAGACAGGGTGGAGCCATGACACTGGATCCTGAATGCACCCAAGTTCAGGGTAGTACAGGACACCACTGGTTTTACCACTGCTCAGAGGTCTAGATGACACGGTGTTAAAATTGCTGGTGGACACCAACAGCCGGTCTACACTACAGTTACCATCACTGCTAGTACCATTGGAATGGTGCAAGACTGCTCCAAAAAGGGCTAGTGTAGACAAGGTCTCAGTGGGTGAAGGTACAAATTTTTAGGGTCAGTTGTAGAACACTTTTTCTCCTCCCACTAGCCACATTATCTGGACAAACCATAGCGGTGATCCTGCAAAGTTACCTGTATTCATAGGCTAGGTCTACATTATAAGAGCTACAGCAGCACAGCTGCAGCTACCCTACTGTAGTGTAGACACTTGCTACAGCAATGGAAGGTTTCTTTTTCCCCGTGGCTGTAATAAATCCACCCCCTCGACAGGTGGTAGCTAGGTCAATGGGAGAACTCGTTGACCTAGCTGCATCTGCAGAGTGGGGTAGGTCAATCTAACTATATCACGCATAGCATGAAGTTTTTCACAGCCTAAGTGATGCAGCTAGGTCAACCCAAGTTTTAAGTGTACACCAGACCATTGACCTTCACTTTGTGCAGAATCCCATTGACTTCAATTGGTCGCTGTCTGAGAGAAAGGATCCATGGATGCAAGACTGATGGCTACACACTGTGTTTAAATGACTTCCTAGGTTATGAAGCGATGGTTCAAAGGTTGAGCTATTTAACCAACTCTTTAGGGTGAATACCCAGTTCCAGACTTGAGGCTTGGCAGGAGAACGGGGGAGAAGGAGCTGATGAGCAAAGATTTGGGGGTTTAGAATATACCTTATTCTATCATTTGGGATCTCAAACTGATTTTGCATTTCTTAAAAAAGTATGTTTCCATTCCCCTCACTTTTTATTTTGAAAGCAATATCTGCTGGATCAACGTAATAAAACACTCTACAGCCAGCTGGAAATCTGCAGAGCTTAAGCCTGTAAGTATTTAAAACATTTCTTTATTATTTTTTAACAAATATTTTTTAAAGTACAGTTTGAGTTTTTTTTTTATTTTATTTTATTTATTTCTTTTCTCCCCACTCCCTCCCTGGGTCTCTGTTGCTAACCAGATTGCAGCGATGGGATAATGGGACACACACATGGGCTGAAACCCTCGTTGGTCAATGGGAACCATTATGTTCACACACTTTATATGTGAGTGCTTTGGGCCTGATATTGATGCTAGTAAGGTCAATGGCAAAAATCCCCATTCATTTTAATGTGGGCAGCAGCAGGTTCTTAGGATCCTGCAAGAAGTTCCACGTGGCCAGACTCCCATGGGCACCCAAATGGACCTCCACTGAATAGAGTCTGCCGGTGCAATGTCAGAGCCTTTATGACCTCACAATTTATTAGGTTGCTAAATCACAGATGGCCTAGCTACAGAGTCTAGATCCAAACCTTCCCAAAGTTAGGGCTTGCACAGATCTCATTCTGAAGACAGGGAAGAGCCATGGTGTTTGGACCCGGCTGCAGAGGAGTACAGACCCAAGTGAGGAAGAGAAGTTGGTTCAGGCCCTAGTCTTCACTGGGATGAAATATATTTATTTTCATAATCATTCTCCACCTTTGCAGACACATGGTGAGAAGGGTCCCACCACTGTTTGTATGGGCAACAGGAGAGACTGTGTAACTTGGCATGACTGTGTCCACTTATGTTCACCACTCAGTACTCAGACCTGCCAACTTTCCTCCACCTTGTGCTGTAAAACTAACCCTTCCTAACAAAAAAGAGCCTGAGATGTCCTGCTTCTCATTATCTGGTGTGTCAAACACAGCAACATCTTTCCATTTAGGAAGGGATGCAGATGACACCGGTTATTAGGTGGTCAGCAGGAAGTGGTGAATGCTTGGGCCCACGGTTGACACATTGCTTCCTCCTGAGAAAAGGGGTGGGAGAAAAAAAATCCACTGTGCCATGATGCTTACTGTAGACAATTAAAATATTAACTTTCTTTGTACTGAATTATAAAACACAGCAGACATGAAAAACACCCATGCAAGAAGGGCACCATCATGTTACAAGCGGAGAGTTGGCCAGCAGGCAGACCTAAACTGTGGTGAGCTCATGCAAAACGGATGCCAGATTCTGCAGCTTGCCAAACTGTGGCACTCTGAGGCCACTTCCGTGGGATTGCTGGAGAACTGGCAGCTTGTACATATGCACTATATCTTAATAGAATAATACTTAGCACCTATATACCATTTTCCACCCATTGATCTCAAAGCACTTTACAAAGGAAAGGAGATATAATTATCCGCATTTCACACACTGGGAAACTCAGCCACACAGGGGAAAAGTGACTTTCCCAAGGTCACACAACAGAGACTGGATTAGAACCCACATCTCCTGACTTCCAGTCCAGTATTCCAGCCACTGGACTGTGCTGTTTCCCCATAGCTTGTGCTGACAGGCTCCCACCAATGCTCATCCTTAGGGTACATGGCACCATTCTAACAGACCATGAAGATTTGGTTTGATTCCTTTTTCTTTACATGGTAGTTGTATAATCCAAGCCACCTGTCCAATTATCCACTGGGAGCAGCACTTTGGCCAACACGCTGGAACTTGCCAAAGGTTTTGTAAGTGGGATGACGGGGCTGCACTGTTGATAAGCCTCCCTCTTTGAAGGTTAGCTGGCACATTGGATTACAAGTACTCTCCCAACATGCAATCTGTTAACAGCTGGCAGAACACAGCTGCTTATCACTTGCCAAATACACAAGCTACAGAAGAACAAAGAAAATAATAGGGATGAGGAAAGCTTCAACAAAACATTACCAGATGAGCATGGCTAGGCAGGCGGGGAGCTGAGACCTCTGTTTATCGTACAGATAATGTTCTCACTTTACTCTTACCTTGGCCTCCCAATCACAATAATTTGTCTCATCTAGTGATTGAGTCTTTTCATATGTGAGCTCCTTGGAGCAGGGATTGTTCTTTCATTACATTTGTACAGCACCTAGCACATCTGCCATGCCAACAAGGAACAGCAACTGCAACGGGGTCTCGGAGTGAGAGAGCAATTCAAATGTTTGGCTACATCAAAATAAACTTCAGACAAAATCTATTAACTGTTCAGCAATTCTCTGAACTGAACTTGGAACCTTTTGGAACACATTTGTCAGCAGAAAAATCTCTCCCATAACATTCACTTGCACACTTGTTTAACCCATCACTTCATGGGGATTTGTTTCCTGCCCTCTGTTATCTGCGTCAAAATAGAATCCAAGATCCTGTTAGACTGTGGGATGGTCTCTCAAGAAAGGTGGCGAAGGCTCCATCATTTGAGATAGTTACAAGGTGTCTAACAGGCAACTCGATACACCAAAAGGAAATATGCAGCCATGATACAGCTAGGGAATAAGGTAGACAGAAGAAGGCAACAGGTCTTTTCCATCTCAATGTTGCTAGATTCCTTATCTCCTACTGGACCTGACTACCTGAACATACACAGTTAATCAAAGCTCACGTTCATGTAAACTGTTTGCTTATAAAGGACACTCAAGTCCAAGCCCACCACAGGAATGGGAAGGCCACAAATCAGTGACAAACATTGTGAGAGAGGTGATGAGTAAATCAGGAAGGCATTCTTAATAGGAGTTAAAGATTGTGAATTGGCCTAGCCACATACTAAAACAAAAGAGAACTCCAAGAGGTCATTACTTGACCTAGTCAACTATCACTGTGCAAACCGGCAAACATATATCTAACAAATAGCCATGGACCTAGGATAATGAGTGCTAGAATTATTGCAGAGTTTTGAGTTAGGGAATGATATCAATGCCATTTGAACCAAAGCTAAAATTATTTAAAATTGTCCTGATCTAAATCATACCAAACCCATACAAACCCGGTACCGTTAAATGGGCTTCAATTTATGCCTTAGAAGTTGCCCATTATTCTTTGGAAGATCTTTTCATTTTCCTCTCATCTTACCCTGCTCTTCATACTTATCACTGCTATTAATAGTGCACATCCTTTGTCTACACTTCTGAATCACAAACACTAGATTCTATTTCTTTCTGTCACTTTTAGCTCCGTCTTTACATGCTCATCCCTTTCTGATTAACAATCTGCCTCAAACAGTTTGTAATTCACTTCTCATCTCCATGAAACGGGTAATTCATTTTCTATCTCTCAGAAGCTCTCATCAACCTCACTTAAAGCTATGGGTTTCTGCATAGGCTTCCTGCATGACATCCAAAGAGGCTCAGGGGTTTAAGTACCAAAGCTGCTTTTGAAAATGGAACTCATTTTCCCCTTGAATTGCAATTCAGTGTTCTCTGCCATTCACAGGTTTCGAGATACATTTAGTGAACTCCTATAGTGTCCACATGTCACAATCACTCTGATTATTGTAGTAATCTAAAAGCTAACTCTCTCATGAGCCGCTACATCTCCCTGATAGAAGGTGGAGCCTCATGCATTTCTTTCGTTTTCTTGGTAGAGAACCTCCGACTGTTCTCACTCTCCCTGAAATCCCACAGACTTCTTCCAAAGATGAGACATCTCTATCCCACACAGTGAGAGAGATTCCTACCAACTCTGCTCCCTGGGAAAGGTAGAGAGCCATAGACTCCTCTATGCAAAGATATTACACAGGCTGTCTGCCCCACCCTGACCAACGACATCTCCCTTGTGAAGATGAATTATGGCCAGCTTGCCCCTCGCTCATACAAAGATAAAGCCAAAGCCTTTTAGCTTGGACTCTCTCCCCTCCTTTGTGCATCTGAAACTGTGTGCGTTCCACCCTCGTGCCAATCAAGTTACAATTTCACCCCCTTCTCTCTCTTGCCAGGACCTCATGGCCAGTTGCCCATCTGAGCACCATAAAACCCCCTCACTCTTAGTCAGTGCATTGGAAAGGATGAAGGTTTAGTAACAGCCGCTTGGGTTCCCAGGCTCCAGCCTGCCCCTACAAAAGGCAGCTGTCCTTGAGACGTCACAGAGTCATGTTATTAAAGTCTTCCTAGTACATTGCATTTTAATAGTAACTCTCCCAGAACAAAGCCCCAGACCTCCTCTCCTGTGCTAGGGAACTCCTTGCTACCCACACATTTTATAAGCACACTCATCTAGTGTGTTTCTAATGCATGGTAGGAGGAGTGCAGTAGAAGGAGGAAGAGTCAGCTGAATGGCTGTTTTCAGGACAGAGTCACCATGTTCCTTACAGCCCCGCACAGCTCCACTCCCCTGGAACGGTTTCAAAACCTGACTCATGTCCAGTTTGTCTATTTTAATCTTTACACACTTACATCATCCTGGGAGGCTCACAGTGTAACATACAAAACTTCCAGTGCTTAATCTATAGAGGTCCTGTACTGCAATGACAAACAGACAGAGACAGCAGTACAAGCACAGCTACAGAGAACCTACCAGACCAGGGAAGAAATGAACAGAATTGAAGTGGGCCCACTGACAATGCAGATATGCTGAAGGGCAGATGGCCTAGTAGATAAGGCACTGGAGCGGCAGTCAGATAGGCTGAGTTCTAGTCTACCAGTCTCTACCAGCAATTTGTTCGTACCTTGGGCAAGTCATTTAACCTCTCTGTGTCTCACAATGCTATGGCAGTAGATAATCATTATTAATCCTTAATGCAACCCTGGAAAGTACTCAGGCTCAGAGCCTGAGAGGTTATTTAGGTGCCTAACTCCCACTAAATCAATGAATTTAAGCACCTAACTCCCACTGATTTCAATAGGAGTCAGGGGTCTAACTGCTTTTGAGGATCTGGGCCTGAGGATCCTGCAGCAAAGGGTGCAGCATTAGAACCGAAACAGAACAGAATGTTCAAGATTTCTGATAAATCCCTGATATCCCATCATGGGAATGGGGCTGGAGGTTTCACAAGGCGTCTAAGAATTGGGCACTGAGTTCACTAGGGCTTGAATACCTAACTTCCCTATGGCCTTTGAAAATCACAGCCTAAGTGCATATGCATTTGAGAGAGAGAATCCCGCTGCCCTCCAGGGAACATTGGGTTTGTAACAGTGACCATTAGGCAAAGACTTCCATGTGGAAGATCACGAAAAAAACAAACAAACATACAAAAAAACAAAAACCAAAAAAACCTCCCAAACAGCTGGAAGGTGTTGAGTGTACAGCACACTGTATGTGGAAACGCATCAGAGCCCAGAAACCCTGACCAGATCCCTGTACCTAACAACGGTTGCCTTGTTTATTTTATTCTGGTTAGTGAGTCAGAGTTTCAATGGATTCTTTGCAATTATTCATCATAGTGGTTTTTGATGTAACTAATGTTCTACGAAACTATAGGAAGATTTGGCCGTTTTTTTTCTACCCCTTGCTCCCCTGCCCCCTCCAAGAGATGAATAGTCAACAGGGATGAATGAAGAATTGTCAGGATGTTTGCATAGCTTTTATTGTGAGAACAGCAGCAAGTGATAAGCGTGGGACTCCCAGAAAACACATGTTCGCATGCAAGGATGAGGGAGGGGAGCAGTGGATTTTTCTGTATGTGGGTAAAGGGACAATTTACAAGGAAGCATGACAGCAACAGGGGCACAGAGCAGAAACATACACTATGTGAAAGACAAGGCACTGAATACAAGAATGTAAGAACAAGCCTGCTCAGGGATCGTCAGAGGACTATGACACCACGTGTACATCTGCTAACAGCGTAACAGACCTGGCAAGGCAAACACAGGCAGGGGAGAGAACATAAAAGGGAATAAGCCAAGTGATAGCAAAACAGTGCTGAAGAGCAGATATGGGAAAGTGGGAACATATCCACTACAAAGGGATGCACAACAGATCACAGCCAAAAGCAAGCAGGAGCAAATGGGCTAATGGAAGTCCCTGAGCGTCAGCTCTCCAGACCCGGCAGAACACAGCTGCCGGCTTTCTCACACATACAGGGAAGAGTCATTACACCAACTCATCCAGTCCCTGGGCTTCCAAACAATGTCATCTGGCTCCACATTCATTTCAGGATACAGTCGCAGGAGTCTTACCTTTCCTCCCTTCCCTGCTTCCCTTGGTCATCTCACACTCTTCTCCACTCTTCTGTAGCTCACGAAAGCTTATGCTCTAATAAATTTGTTAGTCTCTAAGGTGCCACAAGTACTCCTTTTCTTCTCTACTGTCCCTGCTATACAATTTGGCCAATGGTAGTGCAAGAGCCTTGTCCTGGGCCGTGCCTGCCATCTGCCTGCCTTCTTGCAACTCTAGGCTTCATCTGCTCTCCGGAAAATATTTCTTCTCTCTCTCACCTAGATCTCACACTTCCCCTCCATCCACAGCTATTCTACCTTCATAACAATAAAATGATGGAGCTTATTAACTCCATAAAGCATTTCATGGACACAATTTGTTGCTATACAAAATGCACTTGTGTATATGGCATTGTCTGGACAGGGGGGTACAAGCCAGAGAGCTGGAAAGGTATCAGGAGATCTTTGATCTCCCCATTCAGCTCCCACCAGAAGTTACAGAAAAGAACCAGGCAGCAGGAAGGATTATGTTTCCAGTTTCATTCAACAAAGTCTGCATAATAGACGAGGAAAAACTTTACCGGCCTACCCATCTTGCCCCTCTTCCCAGGAACTCCAGGGATACCCTGTAAGGAAAAACACACAGAAAAAAAAATAGGTCTGAATGGGAAAACAAACAAAACAAAGGGAAACAAAAAACAGGCTAATAACTGCGGAACTGGTGAGAAATCAAGAGGTTGGCTATTTGCAGTCAGCTGTGAGAGCAAGGGAGAGTGGGAAAAGAAATAACCTTAACCCATTAACTATAACCTCCCCATTGTGCAGACAAGCATCGTCCACACCCAGGGGAAGCAGGTTATGCTTAGCAGTAGCAGTAATTAAGCCACTGGCCTGGAATCAAATGAAGGCTACAGCCAAGACACTCACTAGAGAGCTTCTGTTTATGTTTCTTATTTAGTTCTATGAGCATTAAATCAGCCACTCCGGAGCACTGGAGTCCCTCCCATGCAAGCACACACATGCTCAAGGGCTTCTCTTGTTTCTGCATAATGACAGGTTTCAGAGTAGCAACCGTGTTAGTCTGTATTCGCAAAAAGAAAAGGAGTACTTGTGGCACCTTAGAGACTAACAAATTTATTTGAGCATAAGTTTTCGTGAGCTACAGCTCACTTCATCGGATGCATCTGATGAAGTGAGCTGTAGCTCACGAAAGCTTATGCTCAAATAAATGTGTCAGTCTCTAAGGTGCCACAAGTACTCCTTTTCTTCTTGTTTCTGGAGTCTGTATTTGTCAATCAGGTGGAGCGAAAATAAAATAAATTTTCATCCTTAGAAGATCTGGTTGAGGGGGGGAAGCTGGGAGAGGGGGAAAGAGCGGGCCCTCTACTATGTGGCTGGCAAGGGGGTGAAATGGCACTGTTTTTAAAAGGCTTTGGGTAAGAAGAGAAGAGAGGAAAGGAAGGTCCCCTGTCACTCTTCCAGATCAGAATCAATGGTTTGGAAAGCATGAAAGCTGTAAGGGAAAAGATGGGGTGAGGGGACGGGGATTTTCAAAAGTGACCAGTCACATTGGATGCCTCATCTTTAAGTTGCCCATCTGGAGATACCTGAAAGGAGCCCAACCGTAGAAAGGGACAAGCAGCTGCCTTCAGAGAACTAAGCTCCTTGAAGGCATTTCCAGTTCGGCACTCAAAATCACTAGTCAATTTGGAAAAACCATTTGTCCCAGGCTGAAGGAAGGATTTTTTCCTGAAGCATTTGCTTTTCTTACACTGAGATGGACCAAAAGGAAAAAAAAAAAATCACATCAACAATGGAAAAATATAACCCACCTGAACACTCCTCTCTACTTTATGAATAGCAATGTGTCACCTTGCTTGGAACCCAGTTTCCTGAGCTGCCCATTAATGTACTGCACAAAGGTCCATCTCCCACATGAGGAAAGGAGCATACTGAAGAGGATAACTATCTCTCTGTCTCAGTATTAGGCATTCTTGCCTGTTCTTTTAAGAGCAGGCAAAGTGAGGGAGCAGACCACAGAGTCACGTCCAGAAGAGGCTGCAACAGGTGTCGAAGAAATTGGGTGATGGATATTCTAGAAACAGAAAGCCAGGGTTTTCCTCACAAAATACTCACTCGTTCTCCATCAGGCCCTGGCAGCCCAAATAATCCTGGAAGACCAATATACCCCTAAGGGAAAGAGGAAACAAGAAGTCAAATACATTTCCCTTCAGCTGTTATTTCATCCTGCCTGAACAGAAGAATGTCCTCCAGCGCTGGTCTATGGCAGCCGTGATGAAATAAACCTTGAGGCAAGTGTATATGCCCATGGACTGCATGGTGCTGGCTTCCACGATGTAGTCCAAGGGCACATACCCTCACACCAGGGATCATGAGGACTCCGTGCAGGAAGAGGCCAGCTGGATGGAACCTTACCTGGGCTGGCTCTGATCGTACCTGAGAGAAATGGAGCTGGGTTGCAGGTTAGCAAGAGTTACAACCACAGTCAACTGCATGCCTACGCCAAACAGAGATCTCTATGGGAGGGCCTGGTCCCCCTGGAGTTTCTGATTCTGTTTCTCCTCCTGTCAGCCTCATACCTAGTCTTCCTTTCCTCCTCTCCCCGCAGTGTACCTGAAGCTCATCCTTCCCTTCATTGATTCCAAGATCAGAAGGCCACTGTGATCATCTAGTCTGGCTGCCTGTATAACATAGGCTGCAGAACTACCCCTAAATTCCTAGAGCAGATCTTTTAGAAAAACATCCAGTCCTGATTTAAAAATTGTCAGTGATGGAGACTCCACCGCAACCCTTGGTAAATTGTTCCAACATTTAATTACTCTCATGATTAAAAATTTACACCTTTTTTCCCTACCTGAATTTGTCTAGCTTCCACTTCCAGCCATGAGATCACATTATACCTTTCTCAGCTAGATTGTAGAGCCCATTATTAACTGTTTGTCCTCCGTGTAGGTGCTTTATAGACTGTAATTAAGTCATCCCATAATCTGCTCCTGGTTAAGGTAAACAGATTGAGCTCTTTGCATCTATCACTGTAAGGCAAGTTTTCTAATCCTTTAATCGTTCTCATGCTTCTTCTCTGCACCCTCTTCGATTTATCAACATCTGTTCCCTCATCTTCCTGCTGAATCCTGTCTCTTGCTCTCCATAGGGCACCCTGTGGTGCAGATTCTAGCCAGACCACTTACAAATACCAGGCCCACCATATCAAATACCTCCACGAGCCTTTCACCAGACTCCTTGTCCTCTCCTCGAGCACCAAGATCCCACTCTGAAATTGCACAGCCTTGCATGCTGATCTGTGTCTGCATTAAGCTTCCTAATAGCTATGCACAATGGCTCAGCCTTCTACATGCCTATGTTTCCTCCACTATCTAACTTTGATCAGAAGAGTCTCCTCTTCCTCATTAAAATACAGTTTACCGTAAAGGCTGCTCCATCTCAGTTCAGTAGTGATAGTCAGATATTCAGTTCTGCAATATTTCTCCTGTGCTCTGGGCTCCTGCCTGGGCAAAAGCTGCTGCATACATGCTACATGTCCTTTCACTTGCAGTAACTGGAGACTTGTGCTTAATTCGCTGCATACAGTGACTAAAACAAAATGTTACCTTGTGCATTGCTCCTTTGCACAGGACTCTTTCTGTCAACTGCATAGCATCAAGCAGAAGTGAATTTTAGCAGGTAGCCACCTCAACGATTTCCCAAAACTTGTGTCGCCATAGAACAAAATTCAAAACACTGACACTGAACTTCTCCCATCCCTCCTCCTTCCCACTCCCCAAATCTCCTGACCCATCCCAATAAGCCTCTGAGACTCTCTGGGAGCCCATCAGACCACTATCCCACACCACGTCAGTATTTCAACTAGTTAGTACTTCACTATACAACCATGATACAACCACACAGACAGAGCCTAGCCATCTAACTCACTGTTTGTCCTCTCATCCTGAGTCACAACGCAGCCACCTTTGCATCTCCCCACATTTCCCATGAAAAAGCAATGGGGGAAGGAGGGCCCGAAGTGGTGAACAATTCAGGCTCTATCAGCCATAAAATGGTCAATATCTGGGCTAAGAAATATCAAGACTAAGTTCCCATTAATTGTAATGGAAATTAGAGGTTCAGTTCTCTTAGGTGGCTTTCAAAATCTCAGTCCGAGACATTTAGGGGTAGCAAATGAATGATAATTTTCAAGGGTCTTATCCTGGATTGAACATCCTAAATACCCGTATGAATGCTGAATTCCTACTGTAGCATAAGTCACACAATTCTCTATGCAAGATCCTGGTTACTCTAGTGAAATGGGGGATTCAGAAATAGGGTTACTACTTAGTGAAGTGAGAGAAGCAAGCTGTGCTATCACAGATCTGTGTCTACCAGAGTACATTAAACAGCTGATCCTTCCCCCCCACCCCTTTCCCTACCACAGGAATAAAGTTAACTATGGAGTCAGCTTTTGTTTATTGCTTGCAATTTTTCAAGTGAGGGAAACCAGCTGGTAGCATTTACTGTTCATGGAGAAAGGACCACATGGTCAGGAAAGGAGCATTTTTATTGGCTCAGAGGATCACTATGGATTTCTAATTGTAGGTGAAGAGCAGAAGGTGATTAAATGCAGTTTTAATTCTTAATTCATCCCTCAACAATCAGCAGGAATCCCCAGAGCTTGAGCTGATGAGCAAACCCAAGCTGAGATGCAGGGATATTAACGTTCTCATTTGCATATGGCTTCAAGATGTTGGCTTGTTGTTGTGCATAAAGATGTAAAATCAATTCCAATTTTCTCTGCTTATAAAACTCAGGACCAGCCTACATCTGGAAGAACCCCTCTCCAAAGTATTTGGAGTGGCTGAACCAGTGTGTTTGATGAGGCTAGAGAGGCCTCACTGAGACCGAAGTTGTAGGGAGACCAGTCCTTTGGGATCTGGATTTGTTTCCTCTCCAATTCTCTGGACTTTGAAAGGGCTGACTTTGCAGCACAGCAATGCTGGGAAGTTGCTCCGTTGGTTTGGTTCAGTTTTAAACCAATTGGAGATTTAGTGATGCATCAATTAATTAATGAGCTCTACTTAATAAAAATAAGAAACTTATATTAGGGTTGCAAAGTTGATCACAAGGAGCGACAGATACTGGGGGATGGAACTGGGGAGAAAGGAAAGAAAAACAAGATAAAAAAATGGCTCACTTACCCGACTGCCTTTTGGACCAGCTTCACCTATTGGTCCTGGTAAACCCTGAAACACAAGAGAAAAAACAAAGACAAATGTGGAGAGGCTTTAATATAAACCCTAATGAGCAGTGCCATATTTACAACACTATCCCAGGATGGTTCTGACTATTTCACAACTATCCCAAAGGGTATCAATATGGGAGAATGAGAGGTAGGGGGAGAAGAGGAACAAATCCCTAATTGTTGTGAATTGATGAGACTCTGCAAAACAGGAATCTTATAAAAACACAGGAGCTCACTCTCTGAGACCCAGAACACTGTAACTAGAATGGAGATTTCTGGTCATAAAGACTGGAGAGATTAACATAGTGGGATGAAAGTAAATTGCAATCAAATGCTAGTTGCAATGTAAAGCAACACCATGTAGACAGTGGCACTCACCAAAAGGTGGGATTGAGTGTGCCGCCAATGAACCATACAGACAAGAAGGCAGCTGATTGCAATGTCAAAAATACCTTAATTCCTGGGAGGGGACTGTAGATGGGGCCCAATCCAAAACCCATTGAAAACAATGGAAAGACTCCCACTGACTTCAGCAGGCTGTGGATAAGGCCCACAGTTGCACGTGCACTATATGGTTAAAAAGGTATTTTAAATTTTTGAGCTCCAAGACATGAATGACCCTCTTTACCTTCAATAGTGGAAAGACTCGTAATCAATTCACCCACTTTTCTAGCAATGACAAGGGGCCCATTCACGTTCCTTTTGAAGTCACTACTAAAATTACCATTGGGCTTCAAGTGAAGGAGGATCAGCCTTATGACATCTGTAAAAATTAGGTATACTGGGCAGGTTCTATCCAGAGCATTGGAAGCTGGGAAAGAATTCAAAATACATCTCATTGTATTTCTGTACCCACTGCCCTTTCCTTAAGCAGGGCTGTACTCTGAAAAGAGGCCCTATAAAAATTACATAATGAGCTTCCATGTTTATTGCCTTTCACCAGCTTCCAGACCAAATTCATCTAGTTTACAAGTAAAAGGACAGGTTTATTTTTCTTCAGCTGTCAGCTCTGCATATTCAACCTGGGATCTGAAAGTCAAGTTGTGCTCTTCCTGGCTCACACATCATCACCAGTAGAAGATTTCTGCCGTCGGAACATCGTTAACAATTCTGCCTATGATGCACGAAGCAAAATAGAGCCAAGCTCCCTCTCCCATAGCACTGCAGAGCCAACACAGCTGACAGAAGTAACAAATAGTAAAATCTTAGTCAGTAGGGAGAACTGACTGAAAACACACAGGGTTCAGATCTCTTGAGTAAGAAGGTGCCATTTTTCAGAGCCTCTTTCTTGACCATAACTGCATTTTAAAAGTACTTTTGTTTTCTGTGTACCTGGGTACAAATACTTTGTCCAGAATATCTGACTGGGAGTAAGATTCTGTGAACCCATTAAACAGCATCCACTAATCTTGTCAAAAAGAAAAGGAGTACTTGTGGCACCTTAGAGACTAACAAATTTATTAGAGCATAAGCTTTCGTGAGCTACAGCTCACTTCATCGGATGCATTTCATCGGAATGCATCCGATGAAGTGAGCTGTAGAGCTGTAGCTCACGAAAGCTTATGCTCTAATAAATTTTTGTTAGTCTCTAAGGTGCCACAAGTACTCCTTTTCTTTTTGTGAATACAGACTAACACGGCTGCTACTCTGAAAACTAATCTTGTCAGTTCACCATAATGCAAATGGTTAGGATGTTGGTTGGACTCATGAACACATGCTCTTACATGATGTTCTGGTGTACAAGTCTCTCATGAGCCTTGCAGAGGGTGTGAATGTAACATTCACATTTAGGTTCATAAATATATCTCAATCTCTCCTACTGAGTGTACTCTCCAGTGCATTAGTCTGTATATTATGCCGGAGATTCACAGACTTGGGTATCTCTAGAATGCTATCAGCACTGTATTTCTGGAATATGCTAAATGAACCCTCGGTTGTTCATATTCACTCCTAAGATGTATGAATGCAGAAAGTTTCATCTAATATCTGCACTACCTTATTATTAATAGACTAACAACTCAGCATCTGTATGGAGTCATATGAAAGTGATCACACAGTACAAGCCTACCTGTGTACATCTACATGAGAGCTAGAAAGTGTAATTTCCATCTCAGGTAGACATACCCACTAAAAATAGAAGTGTAGCCATGGCAGTATGAGTGGCAGGAGGGGCAGCTGTCCATGGTCATAGCTAGTGTCTTGGATTGGGACTGCACTTGGGGCAGCTAACCTTTCCCACCGCTCCCACCACCATGGCTACACTTCTCTGTTTAGTACACTAGTTCAATCAGAGCTAGTGTGGGTAAGTCTACCTGAGCTAGAAATTACACCTTGCAGTTCCAGAGTAGATATACCCGCAGTAGGGGTAGGTACAACATCTAACATTAAGCTCAACCACGAGACAACACTAATAATTGCATTTTCTAGAGTTTACCTGGGATTTTTTTTTCTTGAGATACATGGCTGCGTTCATACCTGTATGACAAGAGTGTGACTCATTCTGGACCCAATCCTGCAAACCCTAACTCATGAGACTAATTCTACAAATCAGCAGGAGATGCAGCTAGCTGCTCCGCGCTTTTGAAAAAATCAGACTCTTCTTTAGGTTTCTAAATACAGGCTTGGGAGCCTGGCTTTAAGGCACTCATTTTTCAAAATCTTGGTGATTGACCTTGCGTGAATAAAATTTTGCAGGACCAGGGCCAGGGCGATGGAGGATCAGCTGACAGTTCCAGCTGGAGCCTCATGCCTTTGGGCATGTTCTCTGCATTCATTCCAGGCAGTCTAGAGCATGCATCATTCTAGAGCAGCTATTAAATAAAGTGCCTGAGCCTGGTCTATTTTCCTCTGCAACATTTTGCACACACAAAGGGCTTCTGGCACATTTTTCAGAGGGTAAAGGCCAGAGGGTCAGTTTTCTTCTGTCTCTTTAGTCTATTCCCCTTTGCAGTCAGTGCCACCTACATATTAGTACAGTGCTGCAGGGCTGTTTGTTTACTGCAGCTCACAGCAGGACAAGATTGGCGTGCAAAAGTAAACTGATGTGGAGTGCTAGCCCACCTGGTCAGAGAGAGACATTTGGCACTCCTGCGCTTGGATTATCCCCACTGTAACCCGTGCATCTATAGCGTTCATCCTGTAAAGGAACTGCTAGGATAAGCCAAACAGGTTCATAGTAGTCTCTCTCTATAGAATTTTTATTAGGCTAGGGAAATGGATGTCTCCATTAGATGCATTTGGATAAAAGACGTAGGAGAGACTGGAAGAATTTTCCTCCATTGTTCACATCCACGGCCAGTCTCCATGATAGAATGTCCAGTGAGCATGTCTGTAGGGGAGCTGGAAGATTTACCATTATGTGGATACAGCCAGCTACTGGGGATCTTTGGGAGAGAGTAGGTTCTGCAGGGGTTATATTACTGACCCACCTCTCAGATCTTACATGCCATAGAGACTGGATCTTGATGGCAAACAGAGCAGATATTCTATTTTAAGAACGAGCAAGATGTGTGTCCTGGATGCCAACTTACAGTTTTTAGATGATTGGTGACATTGGTGATCACAGCATAGTGGCGGGAACTTGTTCTTCACCAGGGATTGCATGGACACACAGCTAGAAAACGATATCCAGCTGCACCCACTGTGTTTAGCGATTATATTGTGGCTCTGCTTTGACAGGCTGTAAATATGCTGGAGGTGGAGGGCTATGGATCAGGTAGCATGGGTGAGTTTCCTATTGCTAACCATTGTCCTCTAGTGCTGTACAGTAGCATATGAGGGACTAGCCAGTAGTCGCTTCCTCAAGGGATCTCCAAAAGCAGATTGACCCTATTTCCATAGTTCCTCTAGGAAAAGGCTGAGCAGACAAAGCTTCATAGGTAGAGTTTGCTGCTGGCTTTAATCACTATCTTTTATTTTCACTAGACTTCTTCTGTCTTAGGTTTTTCTTCTATTTGATATTAGGTATTAAAAGTGATCTGCAAACGGCAGGTAGTTAGGATACTGGGCATATGCCCCCTTCTCATCTCTTTATGAATAATAAAGTAGGTCTGAAAAAATGTGGCCAGATTTTCCTTGTTTTTATCTTGCAAGTTCAGATCCTGCCCACCACAGAAGACACTGTGATGACCAGAGAACGGGGTAAAATGACGGCATCCCATGAGCTAGGAGAGTGAAAGTTGAGCAACTGAGGGAAGGGATGTTCAGCTAGCCAGCTTCTTTGCTCATTTTTCTACCATACGTGTCACTCCAGTGCCTGACTGACACTTGAAAGAATGAATATTATTAAAGATGCTGCACTCCTTCCCTTTGAATTAAGGGATGAAAGCCTCCTCCCACCTGGGCCATTCCTGGGGTGCAAGGCATTGCAAAGTGGGCAGGGAGATGTCTTGCACTCCAGGGACCACAGAGAAGACTTGTTCCTGCACCTGCCATTGCACCTGGCTCTTGTGTAGGAGCAGAAGGAAGGGGCAGGTGGCTCCTTGTTGTCTCCCCACTGGCACACTCAGGGAACCGCAGAGCATAACCTGGCCAATAGTGAGCATAGTTCCAGAGATAAGGCTATAAGGAGAAAGTGAAGCTATATGGAACAGATTCTACAGAGTTCCCATCTGCAGGGGATTTTTAGTACAAAAAGCACAGATGTTGCCATACAGAATTAATATCTGTGAAGGAACAAAACATGCTTAGTAGTTTTTCCTTTGTTTACATCTCTGACAAGTGCAGATCCTGCCATGATTGTGTCTGCATGGGATCTCCACGATACTCCAAGCAGATTCTCCAGTGATCACGTCAATTTTTCGAATGAGTATGCTTTAGTTTTTCAGAGACAATGATCACAAGGAACAGAAAGATTTCTAAGAACCTGAATGTTCAATAACAAATCAGAAAGGACCACATTATTTATGCTAAGGGGGAAAACAAACAAAAATAAACCAACACATTCCAAGGTGTGAGCACCGTATTTAGTGGGGGTATGCTTATATCTACCTGCATACCCAAATCCCTACTCTGTGCACAGCACGGTAAGATTTACTGCACCTGCCTGCCAGGATAACCTTTGGCACCTGGGCTCCCATCTGGTCCTCGTTCACCCTTAAAAGAAAAGCACACAAAGGTGAGGTTAATGCTACAGCCTATTAGATTTTGGGAGTGGGGGGCTGTGAATGAACTTGTTTCAGATTTATAAAGAGAAAGAAAATTTTGATCAAAAAAGGTAGAGGAATAAATTAAAGAAGAAGAAAAAGCTACAGAAGCCAACTCAACAGGATCTAGGCATAAAGCAAGCGCTGCTGTCTTCCCACCTCCACTGAAACCTGCAGATAGTTTGGAACAAGGAGGCTAAGAGAAGGTGCAAGGCTGTGTCTATATCTCTGGCATATGGAACTGTTTTACTAGGGGGAAAGCTCTGCCAAACTTTTTAAAAACGAAATGGATTCATGTAAAATATCCTTTAACATCATCTATAACAGGCCTTGCTATTCATTGCTATTTGACTGCAAACATTAGATTTATCCAAATAAAAAAAGGGGGTGGAAGGTGAGTTACAGTTAAGTACTTAGTATGATATGGTTAGTTAGTAAACTCCAGCTGAAAACTTAATGTAAAGAAAAAAGAATGAGCATAAATCTGCCCCTATTTCCATTGTATAAACTTGCACAAGTTTGGGCAATAAACGTTGCAAATAAATTAGAAGCTTAAATAAGTCCTTCCTTTCTCCCTGCCCCCACTGATGTTTGGTTAACGTATGTGCATAACTCCCGATTAGCACCGGAGTTAGCTGCATAAATCGTCTCTGTATTAGGCTGGCTCCGAAAAAGCACTTTGATTCCACTGAAAAGCTTGGTAAATGACTCAGCCTGATTTCAGGTTATTAGCAGATAAGAGATAAACTACAAAGAGGGATGGATTTAAAGTCTTGGAACCTGGAAGGGGCACTCACCTGGTCTCCAGGATGACCTGGTGGTCCAGGGTAGCCTTTGTATCCCTGTTTAAAAAATAAGAGTAACAGAACAAAATAATCAGAACTTTGTTTGAATTTCTCATCCCAGCTCAGTACTATTTAAGCTCAGTACCAATGTGGACACAAGAACAAATGGATATAAACCAGTCAATGGGAAGTTTAGACTTGAAATTATACAAATGTTTCTAACCATCAGAGGAGTGAAGTTTTGGAATAGCTTTCCAAGGGAAGCAGTGGGGGCAAAAGACCTATCTGGCTTTAAGATTAGACTCGATAAGTTTATGGAGGAGATGGTATGATGGGATAACATGATTTTGGCAATTAATTGCTCTTTAAATATTCACGGTAAATAGGCCCAATGGCCTGTGATGGGATGTTAGATGTGGTGGGATCTGAATTACTACAGAAAATTCTTTCCTGGGTATCTGGCTGGTGAATCTTGCCCATATGCTCAGGGTTTAGCTGATCGCCATATTTGGGGTCGGGAAGGAATTTTCCCCCAGGGCAGATTGGAAGAGGCCCTGGAGGTTTTTTGCCTTCCTCTGAAGCATGGGGCATGGATCACTTGCTGGAGGATTCTCTGCTCCTTGAAGTCTTTAAATCACGATTTGAAGACTTCAATCGCTTAGACATAGGTGAGAGGTTTTTCACAGGAGTGGGTGGGGGAGATTCTGTGGCCTGCGTCATGCAGGAGATCGGACTAAATGATCATAATGGTCCCTTCTGACCTTAATATCCATGAAAGCTCTATAGAGAAGTTTCCTCCAAATCTATAATCCGTTTTATGATTCATGCTAACTTTTCACCTCCCACCTTTTATCTGTTTAGACTAAGCTCTTTAGGGCTATCAGCTACTATGTGTGTGTACAGCGCTTAACACAGTGGATCCTTGTTCTTGGTTGGGGCTTCTAGATGCTACTGCAATGCAAATAACCACTACTCGCAGCTGGATTTTCTGTATCACAGATGAAGCTGCTTTGTTTGTACCTGAACATTATCCATTAGGAAGGGCTCAATCTTAGAATGGAGCTGGAAAAACATATCTACAAAATGATCTACCTGACTAGTCACATTCTCTATGTCCTGCAATGACCTCCCCAATTACTGTTAAATCAGATTCATGGGATGAAATCTTGACCGTATTGAAATCAATGGGAATTTTGCAACAGACTTCAATACAGCCAGGATTGCATCCATAGATTTTAAAGCAGAAGAGACCATTTGGGTCATCTAGTCTAGCCTCCTGCATAATACAAGCCACAGAATTTCACCCAGCAATTCCTGAATCAAGGCCAGTAACATAGGGTTCAGTTATCACATATATCTTTCTGAAAGATATCCAAGAGATAGAGAATCCATCACACCCTTGGTAAATTGTTCCAATGGCCAACTACCCTCATTTATTTATTTTGCCTTATTTCCAATTCAAATTTATCTAGCATCAACTTTCAGTCTTTGGATCTTGTTATGCCTTTGTCTGCTAGATTAAAGAGCCGGCTGTTATCAGGCATCTTCTCCCCTGTAGATACTTAAAGATGATCAAGTCATCTCATCCTTCTCTGATAAGCTAAGCAGGATGAGTTTCTTAAATCTCACATTACAAGACAGGTTTTCCAGACTTCAGATTATTCTTGTAGCTCTTGTTTGAGCCCATTCCACTTTTTCAGCCTCTTTTTTGAAGCGTGGACACCAGAAGTGGACACTGTATTTCGGTAATCAGCTAGCCAGATTACGTGGTACATCTTTTTATTAGAGGATAAAAGACTTTATGATTTTCACTGCCAACAAACAGACCCTTCATTTTAAGGTGTGGTTTACATTCTCCAGATTTACTTAGATCTCCCTTTGTATATCAAGTAACACACTTGGATTTTATACTCTTTGCCTCCCTTTATTATGTTACTGTAGCTATTTAAAACAAACTAGTCTCCATAAGGTAGAGGCAAAGCACATCAGAAGATTACATTTAGTTAGGGACTAACGTGATAATTGGGCTATTACGGAGGACACAAAAAATAGAAAAATGTAACTTAAAACAAGCTGGGGTGGGGAGGGAAAGGGAGGGGGAAGTATCAACATTTAAATAAAAATATAGGAACAACAAAAATAACTTCAGGCCGAGTTACAACGGTTAATTATTTCCTGATCTATAACTTTATACCCAGTCTTGGACTGGAGAGCCAAAAGATGTCACCGTAGTGTAGTCAAACATGTTAGATGGCCTATTTTTTCCCCTCTCTGGGAGCCGCAATGGTACCCTTTTCGGCTAAGTGCTCAGCCCTTCAGTTCACTCACCAGACAAGTGACTGGACTTTGCTTCTACTCAATTGTCTTTTTATTTTTCCCATGTGATCTTCTAGGACCTGCAGTCTAACTCCTCACTGGCAAAGGAACGCAGCCCTCAAAATGCTCCATGTCTACTTCCCATTCTCCTTCACGTTCCTCTTCACTCATTATTTCAGATATTTGGGCTTCAAGAAACACTCTCTCTCTCATGACCCAATTTCTTGTGCTTGATCCTGCTGTTACGTCACAATCCTGTGTTTCATCTCTCTCTCTCTAGCCACTGAAAGTCACACACTGGGACTTCACTGAAAGATCAAATGGCTGGGGGTAAAGTAAGCCTTAGCTGAACCTTCTATAATTAGCTAACATAGGGTCTGGGCCTTATCCAATGTCTAATCATGACAATGGGAGTCTTTCTATTGACTTCAGTGGGCTTTGGATCAGGATCATAATACTGAGAGTTACAAAGAGGCCTAATGGCTCAGGTAATGGGATAAAGTGCTTTTCACCTGCGGATCTCCAAGCAGGTAGTGACCAAAAGTTGTTGCATTCCAAAGGCTGTTGGCGACCTGACATGGTCTCCATTCATTTCCTACTGAAGCAGAATCTAGATCACAAAAGCCAACATTGCAAATGGTAACCTCAACTCACCAAGAGCTCAAGGACTATATGAGGAGGGAGAGTCTCATGCCCTTGCCAAGCCCAGAGAGAAGTTAACCCTGCTGTCTCTGTATCATGCCCTGAAGTTCAACCGAGAGGGATCAAGGGTACCAGCAGTAAGTTTGAGATATGTGTTTTGGTAGCTTCTTGATTTGGGAATGGGAGGTTACACACTAGATTGCAGTTCACAAAGCTATCAGCGATGAGTGATGGATTTTTCCCCATACCATAGCATTAATAACCTGTGCTAGTTTTAGATCTTTGTCCCAGATCATGTACCCATACTGGGGTTTTGGCAAGTTGAGAGGTAAGTGGGGGTTACTGATCAGACAAATGTGATGAAACGATTCTAGGGCTTATTGGTTTACACTGAGCACACCAGGCTATTCTTCTCTTTTGGCTCTGCCCTCCATCTTTATTTCCAGCTCCTTGGGGACCTGGAGGATGTGGGACTTTCACCTCAGTCAGGCATAGAGGGTCTATGGTTGATTCCTGGGCTCACATCTGACATCAGTCACTTTGCAAAGGGAACTGGGTGGGAACCAGTGCTTTGTCACTGTGACTGGCAGTGTCAGAAAAACAGCAGGAGCCAAAACTGATTCCAGATGCCTCCAGGGAGCCCCATGTCAAAATGTAAGGTCTTTGCTTCTATACGTAATCAGCGGCTTCAACCACTTCTCCTGACAGGGCTGGCATAAATGGGGAAATCACATCTTAAAGTGAATGAGTAACTTCATCCAGAGGTAAGAGCAAGGCAGTGCCATAGGTGGCAAATGAAAAGAGCTGGCTGCTTAAATATTGTACAACAACCTCCTTGCCCAGCATCTTCATATACATACCCTGAAGCTAGTGTCTTGGAATCCCAGATTGGGTACCTGAAATGTGCTTTCAACTTGCCATCAGCCTAGAACCATCTGAGATTTGAACAGCTAGCCAAAAAATATACTAGAAGGCGGTCTCCTTTTCCCTATCCCAGAGAAATAAAAGGGCCCTTTTTCAGTCCTCTCCATAGGATAGGCTCTGTCAGACATAGCTGCAAAGGTCAAGATGTAAAGTTTCTGGATTCCTGATGTTCAAACAAATCTGAGCGCAGACTCTTGCTCCTCTTTTAAAAGTTTCTTGATGCACAAAACTCTGGGATCTAAGCAGCTAAACTGGGACTTGGAAGTCCATCTGTCCGAGAGATAGCAAATCACTTCATGTCTATACAAAAGAGTTTCTCTTTTTCTGTCTTGTTTAGATTGTCAGCTTATGTGGGGGACAGACTGTGTCATTATTTATATCTCATGTGTTGCCAAGCCCAGATTTGGTGGTCTACAGATAATAAACAGCAACAAAGTTGGTACTAAATGAGGGAGACGTCCCTTTCAAAAGAAATCTATGCCTCAGGCATAAAAACTCCATCTCAAAGGAAGAAATGATCTCCCACCTAAAGATCACATCAAGGATCTGATTTAGATTTTAGAATCAGAATTTATGGAGGCACAGGAGAGTTAGTGACTTCTGTATCTCAAATCCAAATCAGAGCCTATCACTGGGATCAGAAAAATCAAAGGGCATTGTTCATGCTATGAGAAGAGATCCCCCACAGACAGAAAGATGTCCTCAAAAAGTCACAGATCTTCTGAGCTACATTCATATCAAGATCCCTTTCCAAGAATCCCCCCAGAGAGATTACATTAGAAAAATAAGGAACATTTTAGCTCCTCCTCTTCCCCTCAAAAAAAATTGTCAAGAAGTATGAAAGCTTCTTTTAGATAAGGCAGATCCAGAAAATTCAGGAATTTGATTGCTTCATAAGATTTTCTACCAGCCCCAATTACAGCATGAGAAGAAGATCTGGAGACTATAAGATCTTGAGCTAAAGTCTGCACCATGCATTATGATATTTTTATATATAAAGCCAAGTGAATAGCTCTCAAATTAAATATACAGACCATATATTATTGTTGCATTCTATTAAATATACTCTTCACTATTTATGGCTAACTTGGGGGTGTTTAAAATGTGTTTCTTCATACAAACTGACGATTACCACTGTCTGAGGTTAATCATAGCTAGGGGCTGAAAAAGCTCATGCATTCTAAGGCTGACTGGTACATGAAAGTGTTTACCTGCTGCAATACTCTTTAAATAGCACTGAAATAACAGAGAAGAGTGTATGAAAACAGTTACATTTGCTCTCCTATCCAAACACTTCCTGATGATTACAGGGCGATTAAACACAAGGGGCTGTCACTATAAGGGGAAATTACACTTCACTGAAGGATTTGCTCAGCTGTGACAATGTTTATAATCCACACTGTCATAGCGACGATGACAATTCACATTTCTGTGGGAAACAGACAGGCTTCAGCAAGCAGACCTTGGGCAGTGGCCGAGCTGGAAGAGGCCACTGAATGCAGCCTATTTGGAAAGATGGCCTTGAGGCTGGAACCCTGAACTGGCAAATCCAGGAAAACTGGGTTCAGGTTCCCAGCTCTGCCTTATATTCACTGCATGACCTTGGGTGAGTCACTCACTCTTTCAATACCTCTCAAATCAGGCACAGCCTTACATTCAACTACAATAGCAGTTGTTCTGTCTCAGCAACATTCTGTCTCAGGACATGTTGCACAGTACTTCAGTAGAATCAATTTGCAAGATGGTCATATTCTGCATCAGACAGCCAAATGCCAAGAGACATTTATAAACTATTAGTTTTCTTTAATGCACTTCCCTTCTGGTGCCTTAGGTCCTGCCACCATTCTCTAGAACTGCTGTTCAGCAAAAGCAAAATTCACTCCATGTGAAGTGGATGAGCAATGTCTCTCTCTCAGACCACACCAATGTTTTTGGTATCCCTTGTTTGAACAGCTGTTTCACATACCCTGTAGCTGGGCAAAGGCAAAAAATATTTGTGGGCACTCAGAGACCAGAGTATCCAAACCTACGAAGGTATAGACGGCGTGTGAATTTACATGGTACATGTTTGCTTATGGTACAAACCATGCCATACGGAACTACAGGCCTTTGGTAGCGGCTCCATCTCAAAAAGTGCAGAGCCAACTGCTTCTTTCAGAAAGAAAAATGTTTGTGGGAGAAAGAAACCCATGAGGGAAACTTCTGTCTCTTTGGAAGTTCTTACACAGAGAGTTTGCAGACAGATATGAATGGGGTTCCATCCAAACCCCCTGCATGATGCTCTTTTCTGACTTGTCCCATGGAAGGACAGTACCTTTTTGCATTTGCTTATGCCAATTTTCAAGACTTTGCCATTTTCTTGTAGGCTAAATGGGCTGCCTGCCTGCAGCCAAACACCATGGTATTTTCACTGGGGAGATGCCAGCAAGGAATTGTTTTTCCAAATATTTCTCCAACAGCTTTAAAAAGTTTTCTTAATTTAGAAGGCTAATAAAATCCAGGCAGCATCAAAGCATCTGCCAAGCTAGTTCCTCTTTTTTGCTGCACTGAAGGAAAATCCCACAATCCAACTCACTCATGTCCTTGAAGAAACAGAAACACCTCCTCCCCCGCCCCCTCCACAACAACCCCTGAACGTGCTTCAGGTTTTTCAAGGTCTGGTGTGGAACCTGTGCAGTGGCTTTGGGTCTATTTGTTTAGTCTCCTACTCCTGCTCCATTCTTTCCACCATAAGCCCATTCTGTCCTGACATTGCATTTTGCTCATCAAAACCGCGAAGCTTTGTTTTATGAGTTGCTATGCTAAGAAAACTATGTTCTTTGCACCTAATTCATTAGAACCAGTTTGTGTAAGCAGAGTGTGGGGGTTAGCTAAGCCCCAGTCGGTCCACTGCCTGGCTCTACTCATTAACTCAAGTGGAACAAGCACCACTGCCCCCTGCAGGTGATTTCTACTTCCATTCCCTCTCCTACTTTCCCCAGTATTTAGGAATAGGATAAATAAGCAAAGCTCCCCCTACTGTGAATCTAATGCAGATGAAAGGGGACCAAGTGACAGCCCTGGAGTCCGAACCCCTCTAGCCACAGAACAGGAACAGGTGGGCAGCCATAGTGAAAGTTCTCCAAATTAGAGCAGGGCAAAAAAAAATTTTTTTTTAAAAATGGACTTTTTGTTTTTGAATTGCTGGTGAATGAAGCAACCCTCCATAGAAATGAATTTTGGGTTGAACAAAATGTTTTAGTTCAATTTCAAGCATTTGTTTTGGACTGAAAAAGTTAAAGGAAATTTAGAAATGAAAAGTCATTTGAAATCAAAACGTTTCATTTAAAAAAGTTAAAATGGAAACCTTTCCATTTTTTAAATTAAAAAAAGAAAAAACAAACAAAAAAAACTTCCCCCTCCCTATGCCCAGCTGAAACAACCAGGTGAAATTAACACTAGTTTGCTAAATATTTCTGGGTTGCTGAATTTGCATTTTTTGCAGAAAAAAAAAGTTTCAATCAAAAAATTCCACCTCACTCTACTCCAAAGGCCACAGCCCCTATACTGAGGTAGGGGTGCGCGTTTGTGTGCATGTCCATGCCCATGTAGGGAATAGGGCCAGGGAATTGCTCAGAGGGGCAATTCATTCTCAATGACCCATTCATATCTTGACCTCTCTGCTGAAATGATCAAAAGGTGGCAATTAGGATGGTTAGTTTTGCAATGTCAATATTTGCCATCTAGGAATGGCAATGAAGACCCTGAGACCCATTTCACATAAGCCACTGAAGAGCTTCCAGCTACTATCAGCAGAGCTAGCTCCATATCAGCAACCTGGAGGTGAAATCCCTACTACTTTGAAACTTTTACCAAAGTCATTAATGTATCAAATAGTAAGGAAGAAGCAATCAGGCGTCCCATGTTACGGGGTAGTTCATCTCCAGGCTGGGAGAGGTCTCATTCATGCTCCCTGAACGCCATTTATTTCAGTCTTTCCACTCACCACACTAGATTGATTCTTCTTTGCAATAGGGTAAAACAAAAAACAGAATTGTGTTAGGGGGAGAAAAATGCTTCCACACACACTCACGCAAAGCTGTGGAATTTGCCACCACTAGAAGCATGGACACAATTAATAGTGCTAGCATGGTTGGGGCACTAATGTGGGGAAGCAAATTCCAATGGTGGGACATGGCAGTGAGGAATCTCACACTCCAGCACTTGATGGCATTCTCAGACCCATGCACATTCCTGGTGACATTTGTGCTGCTGATGGCACAAATATGGAAGCAAACAAAGCAGATCCATGTTAATTTCAAGCTCCATTCAAAATACAGAGAGAAAGAAACTCCTTCTCCAAATGCGTATGGGTTGGTCTTGACCAGAAAATGTGGTCAAGCTTTAGTAGGCTCAGATAACATGCACTAGCTAAGCCATACCTAAACAGGTACCTCAATATAGCTCCTGCCCCGTAGAATATGATCAGCTTTAAATGAAATAAAGATGGTAGTCTGCTTACACCCTAGGAAAGGGTTACATTTAGAAGAAGCATATTCCAGTGGGTAGGGTGCTAGTCTTGGGAGACCCAGGTTCAGTTCCCTGCTCTTCCACAGCCTTCTGGTGTGACCTGGGGCAAGCCACTTACCCTCTGTGCCTCAGTTTCCCAATGGTGAAATGGGGATAACAGCACTGTCCTGCCTCACAGCATGCTGAGAGGATAAATACATTAAAATTTGTGAGATAGTCAGATTCTATAGTTTTGTGGGCTGTATAAGGACTTAAGACAGACCAAGTTTAGAATGGACTTGGCTAGCATGTGTTAGCTAAACCTGACCTAAGCCTGGACACTTTTCCTGGTCAATACACACAGAGTCAGAGGGTAGAAAAGCAGTCTAGCCCAGTGCCTAGAAAAGCAGAATGCGAATCAGAACTCCAGTGTTCTAGTCCCTGCTTCTGACATGATCTTGTTGGTGTCATTTAATCTCGGTGCCTCAATTTACCTATTTGTAAGACAAAAACAACAACTTGCTTCCCCGACACTGAGTGTTGAGGCTTAATTAAAATATTTGAAAGCACTTTGAAATTTTAGGGTGAAAGAGGCTTAAGAAGGGTACTTACACTTATTTATTGACAATATTGGTTTAATTCACTAGAAATGGAAATGTGCTTACCTTCCGACCAGGTGGTCCAGGAAGCCCACTCAAACCAGGTAAACCCATGTCTCCCTGTAAAACACAAGCATGCCTCATTAGTTTTCAGCTGCTTTTATTCCCACTTGCAGTATAGTCTTATTGAAATTATTTGTCATAGAATAGATACCAGCAATTCAGCCCCTGTATAGTGGAATCTGTGACTCGTATTCTTAATTCCTCAGAAATCCACTAAAAAAGAATTTATAGAAGTAAAAAAAGTGCCATTAAAAGAGAATTGTAAATTCACAATCTCTTTATTAATTGGCTCACCTAAATAGTAAACTGGTGAATTAGCTGCAGCTACTGTGGGGACTCCAATTTTTCCACCAACAGAATGTGAGCCCTCTTTTCAATTCTTTCCTTCAGCTGCACACTGCAATTGCATTTTGGAGGATTTTAAATAGCAGAATCTTGTCTTTTAAATGCAACATAAACAGGCATCGGCTGCTTCCATTTGTCAAATCCAGGAGCCAGGTTCATAAATTACCCTACTACTACCACCAAAGTGGCTCAACCCATTGCTCCAACTCAGTCTGAGATAGTTCTGAGAATAAAATTATTTTCCTTGTATACACAATGTTGGTTGACCTTTTCCTGGCTGCTTAGAAGGAGAGATTTGTTGGTTGCCTGTGCTCCTGGGAAAGGACTGAATTCAACCCTGATTGGTTGAATCAGAAATATCAGAACTATCTTAAGAATGGACCAGGCCCTTTGGTGCAAGTTATTTACATACTACATCCAGTTCTTTACTTACAGTAGTTTGGCTTTCTCTGACTAGACTCAACGAACTCTTAGGACTTTAGCATCGACTGTCACTGATTATTTCAGTCTTTATTTAACACGAGTTTGGCATAAGTAACTAAAGAATTAGGCATTACTCCAAACTCTTGCTGAAAGCTCTGAATTTCTATAAATACCATCAGGCCTTGTTAACATGGGCCAAGCATACTCTGGGCCTTATTCATGCTTACACTAGACATACTTTGTGAGAAAACTGTTATGTCTTTCTGGTAGATGCTTTCCATGTCATACCCATTCTGAAGCAAATCGAAAAATGTCAAGGGCACCTCATGATGTTGAGTTGAAAGAATAATTTCAGTTTTCTCTAACTCCATCATCTTTACTGGTTTTGGGTGTCTTAATTTATGGCCCAAAGGCACCTGGCTTCAAATTAATAGTCCCTTCATGGCCGATGCTTTCCATTAACCGTATATGAATAGGAAAAGTCTCATGATATGTGAGGGAGGGAAAAAAAAGTTTATTTGCATTGGACATGAGTTATGAACTAGGAAGTGTGCTGGCACTAATAAAAGAACAAATCAATACATATATTAGGCAACTCTGATAGTTCCTCCGTTAATTTCAATATTTATGTGAGCCCCTATTACCAGACATCAGTAAAAACCAATTCACTTGTGAAACAGCAAAACTCAGATCTTAATTTATTGAAAAGGTCTAGCAATAGAACCCCTTAATCCTTAACAAAGGCTAAAACCAAAAATTAGACTGTACATTTTGGTCTTGCATGGTTTGCACTGATGATTAGACTTCAGTGGGGGAAAAAAATCCATTCTCATACACCAGGGTCAGAGTATATGCAACCTACTTTGAGTATGATGATCAAGATGAATCTCTCCCCCTCACCCCAGACAGCTAGGTGAGTTTGGCACTTAAGCCACTGGATCAAAAGATCCAAGCTGAGTTTCCAGCTCTGCTGCAGAATCCCTCTGTGATCTTGAGCAAATCACAGACTCCAGTATGGGCTGGGAAAATGGGTACTTACCCAGGTTTCCAGGTACACTTATACAACCGGTGCTGAAACCAGCACTGCTGTGTCTTCCCTGCTATTTTTAGCCACGATAGCCAGTTTAAAGCTAATATGGGTATGCCTACACAAGTGCAATCACACCTCTAGCTGAAGTGCCGACACAATCTCTTAATTCTTCAGTCCCCTCCATCTGTAAAGTGGGAACCTCTGAGGCGTTTTCTGCTTAGATTGTAAACTCTTTGGACTGTGTCTTGCTAGGTATATAGACAGCCACTAGAACAACGGGGCCCCAATCTCTAATAAATAATAAAAATGATGCTTACCTTCTCTCCATTATGAGCTTTTCCAGGTGATAGCCCAGGATCCCCTTTTTGGCCCTGAAACAAGGAATTAAACTCATGACAATATCTGAAGAGATATAATTTTATACATTTGGTCTTGTTTGAACGGAGCCTTTAAATTCTAAAACTATTTTATTGTGTCTCCTCCGATCCCCTCCTCCCACACCTGTGAAAGTTTTCTTATATGGTTCCACTTTACTGGTGCATCGGCTGGGGTTGATTTTTTAAATTGTTTGTTGCTGCTACAGCACTAAAGGTTTTAAACTATTTTTAGTTGCATTAAAATAATCAGAGAAATATCTGGAAGAAAGCAGTGCCATGCTTTCCCATATTTACTGCATAGCTGTGATTTCCCACCCTTCCCACCTCCAGTTTTCCCCTATAAATTACCATCACAAAATAACACTCCAAGCCCATTGTTACTGCTAAGTAGTATGGATCAGCAACTTACTGTAGATGCTGTTTCCAGATTTAACTGTAGGGGACAGATGAAACCAGAGGGAACAGTATACTAATTAGAAGCTAGCAGCGGCAAGACTCAAGAGCAGTAGTAGGGCTTCTCGGCTGGCAGATGAGAGGCCCATTGTATCTTAAGTGGTGGTATTCTTAATTTTCCCTTCTCACAGCTGTGACTCAAGTTGCAGGTTTCACGCTCCTGCAGACAAATCAGGGATTTAGGATCGGGATTTTCAGAGGAGCCAAAGGGAGTTGTGTGCCCAGGTCCCAACTGGAATTTCAGTAGGATTTGGACACCTCTTTCCAATAGGTTCCTTTGGAAAACCCAGCCTGAAATCTTAGCAGGTGGGGCCTGGCCAAATGGGACACAGGACACAGAGAATCAGTTGGGAGCATGTGAAGGCAAAAGGTTGGAACATACTAGATTCTTCTGGCATGTCACAGGTAGGCTTTAGCACATGCAGAACCTTAGATCTGTCTAAAAGACAAGGAGAACTTGTGGCACCTTAGAGACTAACAAATTTATTTGAGCATAAGCTTTCATGAGCTACAGCTCACTTGCATCCGATGAAGTGAGCTGTAGCTCACGAAAGTTTATGCTCAAATACATTTGTTAGTCTCTAAGGTGCCACAAGTCCTCCTTTTCTTTTTGCAAATACAGACTAACACAGCTGCTACTCTGAAACCTTAGCTCTGTGTAGTATCTCTACTACAATCTGGTACCTAACACTCAGAAGTCTCAATGCTATGCCTCTATAGTTTCCTCCCTTTTGTGATCTTAAGTAAGTCACAACCTCTGTATGCACATCTGTAAAATGGGTATCAGTTACCTACTTGCATGCGACAGTTGTGAGGGTCAATTAATGTTTGTCAAGTGCTTTGAGGTCCTTTCATGAAAGTTGCAAAGAAGTATTTTTAACCAGTGTTTCTCATTAACAGCATCATGGTCTGGTTCCAGCTAGACGAGCAGCTATTCCTCCAGCCTCACTGTGACGGGCTTATATTGACACTTACTTCCAAACAGCGTAAATCTCCCTTTCCCTCTGTCCCCCACAAGCCGACAGGTTTGGTCAGAGACTTCTTGGATGTAGACTGTAGAGAGCACTGCTGACTTGATGCAGATGTATCTGTACAAATTCTGAATGAAGAGTTCTGGGTTTGCCAAACAGTAAATTAAGTCATGCAGATAATCTCACTTTGCATGCAGCTGTTATCATCCCTGCAGTTCCTTTCTGTCTGTGGAATCCTCCTTTGCAGGCCTCTGAGCTGCTTATGGGACCTGCTATTGCTGGGAGCATATTAATATGGTCGCTGTAAGTGTCCTCATGGAACGTGGAGCATTTTTTATTCTGCAAAAGCAGCATTTTGTCCTGCAGGCAGATGTCTTTACTTTATGTTTCCTTCCCAGTCACATCTTCTTAGCTTGATCACTTAAAGTAGTAATTGCACTTCTACAGCACCTTTCGCTGGAGGATCTCAAAGCACTTTTCCAAAACACTGCCTCACACTATGCTTGTGAGGTCGGCACTATTAGATCCATTATATAGGAGGGTAAACTAAGCCACAGGGAGCTTGACTTACCCCAAAAATCACACTGCAAGACAGTGGTAGAGCCAGGAATAGAACCCAGGAGTCCTGATGCTCAGTTCCCTGCTCTAACAGGCTATATTGTTTTCCGTTTTCATGGGAAAAAAGTTTTTTTCCTATCTGTAAAAAATCAGGAGCTGTGAAATTATAATACTCCAGCCCAGAAATCCGACTACTAGCAGTGTTTTAAACATCAAGGTTTCTAGAGCCAAACCACACTCCCAAAGGAAATTTATCCTCTCTGTATCATTATAGAAATGAAGATTTATTCACAAGAGCCACTAACATTTCAGCCCAAAAGGCATCCAGATGAGAGAGACAATCCCCATTCCAGTAACAGCTTTTACACAGCTTTACAAAACATGGTTTGGCTGATGGAGAAACCCTTCCCCCCAACACCAAATGCTGTTAGGACATGGGCAGATCTACATCAAGTCATGTTCTCTGTGTATATAAAATCTCCCTACTGTATTTTCCACTGCATGCATCTGATGAAGTGAGCTGTAGCTCACAAAAGCTTATGCTCAAATAAATTTGTTAGTCTCTAAGGTGCCACAAGTACTCCTTTTCTTTTTATCAAGTCATTAGCAAGCATGGTCTTTAGTGCAACAGAAGTCCATGTCAAATTGAGAGATTATCATCATCCTCACTAATTAGACATGAAGTCACCTGCTGTTGCAAAGTGGCAAGAGGTTCATGTAAACAGTTGTAGTATTACAAATATTTGAGAAAAAAAAACAAGTTTAAATTCTCTGGAGGTACAAATCGGTGAACTCCAGTGAAACTGTGCCCCTTTACAACAGCAGGAAATTTGGCTCAAAAAAATATATATTAGTACTATTTAAAAGAATTTTTTTAAGTACAGATGCCTATTAAGATTCCCCATAATGACAGAAACAAGGTGGAATTCTTAACATGGGGTACATTAAAAAAATTCGTTTGACAATGTAACAGGACAGCTCTAAAATGCAGTATAAACTTACAAGTGATTTTATACCAGGGTATAAACACACAGACACACCCACCCCTTGGTCAAATAAAATTAATCACGAAATCCCTAATGTGCAATTGACCGCCTGGCCTTATCAGTGCCCTGTTAATTCAGCTGATAACAAGTATGCTCCTGGTTCTCTTCCTCAGTGACAGTGATTTGTTCTAGTCATATTTTCCAAGCTGTATCTGTCTGGGAAAGTTTGGTCTCCATTGTTGGATTGCTTGTTTTTTCCAAGCTATTATTATTACAAAGTGCTATCTAGGGAAGACCTCAGCTAGCTGCCTAAGTGCCTCTTAACAGGAAAAACTGAGGCCAGCACTATTTAGCCTGCCTCTCAGGGGATGGATTTTCAGAGATACTGAGCACCTGCAGGTCCCACTAAGTTCAGTTGTAGTTGTAGACACTCAGCACCTCTAGATAAAAAGTCAGATCCCAGATGTGGAAGCTCACCTGACAAGATTAATGCAATGTGGATTCATTGCAAAAAGTGAGAGAGATGGGTGCAAAGTCTATTCTGCCCTCCTTCTTCCTGAGTCTGAGAAGTTGGGCTTTAAATACCAGCCAAATGAAGTAAGGCAGGAACGAAAGAGAAAACCACAGCACTCCGTACACGCCTGCCAAGAGGTGGCACCTGAAGAGATAGAGCTACTCAGTCTGTATAGTGTTCTGTAAAAACGTGCAAAATAGTCACTGCTCAGGGGTGCTGGAACAATTTGTACAGTGGGAATGCCGAGAGCCATTGAACCAAACTGTAAACCTTTTATATGATGGAAACCACTTCAAGGCAGGGGGAGTGAAGCACCCCCAGTTCCAGCATAACTATGTCACTGCTCAACTGATTCTCTGGCCAGATGTAGATTCATTCTCAGCCCAAGACTTAGCTATAGTTTTCACATTACTACGGGACACCGAGCTCTCCCTCTGCCTTGGAAACCATCGTGATGAACCACCTACCACAGCTGATGGTTGTCAGCCTAGAGGCTCTGTCTTTTCCTTTACTGGGACCTTTACAAGCCACTGACAAGAAGTTAGACAAACTTTATTAACTAGGCTGCTCAGAAACTCTACATTCTGCACTAGCTGGAGGCCCATGTAGCTACCAGAGTCATACTCATGAAACATTTATCACCTCTGCTCCATAGACAGTATTGGACTCCCAACTTATTTCTGGATGCAATTCATGATGTTAACTTTGAACTACAGATTGGGTCCTGGCTTCCTTTGAAACCACCTCTTTCCTAGTGCACCTACAAGCAAGGAGGGCAGCTGGGCCTCTTCAGCTATCAGAACAGTGATCAAGAGGACTCATCAAGGTCCAAAGATTTGAATTTGACAGAGCTGAATGTAGGGCGTTCTCAGTGCTCGGTTCCAGGACTCCTTCCCCACCGTAGTCCAATAAACCCAAACGTGCTGATCATCAAAGCATACTGTGAAATGTAGCTTGCCTTGGGGTTCATGAGTTTTTCTTATGGATTGGGTAGGGAAGGGAGCATTGTTTTCTCCAAGTTGTCAACTGTGTTCCACTATTCTGTATAACTTCACTGCACCTTAGTAGGGAAAAGCATTGTAACTAGAATGCATCTATGATCTGCATTGGTCCATTTGTCTTCCCATCGAACATTTAATGCCTCAAGCCCACCTGTCCAGAATAGCGTAAAGAAAAGAAGAAAAATATTTTTTAAAAATATATAAATCACATGGCAGAATCAAGACAGCTGAAGAGAAGAAAGCTTGGACTAAATAATTGTTAGTACCAGTGATGATTTTTCGCTATGTACAAGGCAAGGGGAATTGACTTCCTCCAGAAAAGAGCTTGAATTTTCAAATTGCAGATCCCAAGTTGAGTTTGCAGGGCTGACAGCTAGGATAAAAAGATCTTGATTTGACTTGTAATACTCAACAAGTGAGATCCAGAAGTCATTGACAGGGAATAAATACAGAACACCAAGATGTAGACTTTTTATAACCTCACTTTTCAGACCATGTAACTACACTTTTAAATACAGAACAGCTGCTGTTCACCAGCACATCTCTGGTGCCTACTTTTTAATTATGTAGAGGCAGAATGACAGGTTGCTAGATTCTTTGCCCCAGAACATCAGTAGCAATTGTAACATCTCTTCCTACAGATGTGCTAATGAAGATAATCTACTCTTATTTGCACCTTCTCTTCAATATGATGTGAAATCCTAAAGCTTTCACTTTGTTAGTGCTTAATAGAGAGATTTTCACTGATTCCCTCCTCCTGCATTCCTTTCTCCGGTCCTTTATAGGACACTAAATTCTGGTCCCACTTGGACCATCAGTAGCTCTAAAGCTAGTTCTGATTAGGTCAGGCCTCAAATAGAATCCAAATTTAGGACTTTTACATTTTCTAGAGAACGTGTTTATATAATGGATCAAGCTGGATATTAGAATGGAAGTTTCTGGAAGAGGGAATGTTGGCCAACACACTGGAATTAGTCCCTGTTCTTTTCATCTGCATCTTTAACAATGTATTCTAGCCAGCCAGGCGAGGCCTTGCTTCTGACTGGCCAACTTTTTGATAGCACCTCTGACGTACAGCACTTGGGCATTTACTGAACTGAAGTGGAACTTCTGTATGGGAGTGGGGGAAAGAAAAAGGAGAGGGGCAGAAGTAAAGACTTTTGGGGGCAATCAGTAGAGGAAGGAGCATAGAACTTGGCGGGGGTGGGAGGAGGCAGAGGACATCCAAAAGGAAGCAACTAGGGAAACCTGAAATACAACAGAAGAGGTGATGTACTGTGGGACTTTAGGGGCCAGGTAGGATATTATGTCCCAGGTTACTAGGATCTCCTTAAGATTTGACACTTTCAGCTATGTTGGACGTAACTGCAGTCATTGACAGCATAGTGACTAACCCCGCTGAGTTCTGTCCTACCATGCATTGTGCCCAGGGTCAAACCTAGGATAGATTCTTTGCCTCTTTGCTGACTGATCCCAAAATCTTGGCCAGGACTCTGAAGTGAATCTTTGCATGGTATTAAAGGGGGCATCAGGCAGAGGAAGAAGAGTCTGGGTGAAATTTTGGAGGGGAAGAGGAGAGATGGAAGGGATTTCAGGGGAGGGAGGAGACAAAGAAAGCCTTTGCCAATTCTGCTGTCTGGGCAGTCTGGACTGGAGTAGCAGTCACACAGCTGACTAAGAGTGCTGAAGAACCCAGAGGAGTTCACTAAGCACCCAAAGAAGGCTGAACAACAACAGGGGCCTTACAGGACAGAAGTCTGATCTTGTGGAGGATGAAGAAATCTGTGGTACTATTGGAAGCCTCGTGTGAATTTTGAGGGTGCGGACGGCATGTCTTGCAATGCTGCAGGGGGTTTCACAGGGTGTAGGGAGAGGATCTTGCTGTGTTGTGCGTGAAACGAGGCGGTGAAAGAGCCCTTACAATTATTTCCCTAGGGAGTCGAGTAGCCTTATATGCTCTCTCTCCTTACTGGGGTCTCCTCTGGAGCTAGAAGGCAAAAGCTTTTCACATTGGCAAATACTTACTTTAGGGCCAGGTAGACCAGGGTGGCCAGGGTTTCCATGGGGACCAGGAGGACCCTAAAAAAAGAAAAGAAAAAAAAAAAAGAGGCATAATAAATCTATACAAATCAACGTTATTCAATACAGATGGAGCCAAAAGCCCAGCTCCAAGCACCCCGAACTTTGAGGAAGCTCGGATCCAGGCTCAGTCCAATCCCCAGGAAGGACACGGGCCTTGTTTATACTAGAAAGGTTTTGCTATACCTGCAAACCTTCCTAGAGGTGATTCAGGTCCCCAAACAAAATAAGCTACACTGAAAAAAGGACTTTTTGGGGGGAAAGGGGGCAATAACACTACCTCTACACAGGGGCTTTTGCCAGCAAGCAATGTTGGTTGGAGTTTTGCACACTCTGAACCAACATAAGTATGCAGGCAATACTTTTAAGTGTAGACCAAGTCACCATCTCGAAACATCTGTAATTAACAAAAGCCATTCCTGACAGCAGGAGGGATAGAGCTAGTGCGAGCATTTCAGTCACTCTTCCTCTCCATGGAATCAACACAGCTGCAGTTTGCTCCTCGCAGGAGGGAGGTGGCTTAAGCAGAACAGTGATTAGGCAGCCCTCTTAATTAGCCAGCAGTAACAAGGAGATAATGGCACTGTGGCTAGACAGGGCTGACCCCGTTTTAGCAGATTGTTCTTGTATGGCAAATACAACTGTAACCAGACTGAGAACATGAGCAGTTTGCAATGCAGGGACACAGGGGATGCGAGATGGTTTAAAAACCTACCTTCACATCAATGCACAACTGCAGGAGTCTCCCACCAGAGTGCAGATATGCAAAGTGTCAGCAACGCTTTAGAGAGCAACCCACTAATCACGTGCAACTGCATTAGCAATGGCAGTAAAGTGGTGATCTCTCTCAAGTGTGCTGGGCTTCCACACAGCTTCACTGACTTAAATTAATACCAGGCCTCAAGTCTAAGAGCTTCTTTGCAATCACATTTCCTATAAAAAGAAAAGGAGTACTTGTGGCACCTTAGATACTGACAAATTTATTTGAGTATAAGCTTTCGTGAGCTACGAAAGCTTATGCTCAAATAAATTTGTCAGTATCTAAGGTGCCACAAGCACCCCTTTTCTTTTTGCGGATACAGACTAACACGGCTGCTGCTCTGAAACCTCACATTTCCTATGTGACCTGACTTCCTCCCTAGGAACACTATTCAGTGGAGTTATGCTAGCAGACAATAAGACCTTTAAACTCCTGGCAGCCTTGGAGGTTTTGTGCTTAGCCCCAGTGCGGTACCAGGGTGCATAAAATTTAGCTATGCTGGCAAAAGTCTGTACTAGAGATATAATCCATGTCAGTCAGGGGTGTGATTGTGACCGACAGAGCTGTGCTGGCAGAAGTCCCTAGCACAGACACAGCTGTTCCAGCAAAGCTGTGCTTTTATCAGAATAGCTTGTTTCATTCATGGGAGGTAGTTTTACTACGGCAGTATAAAGTGTGCTTTGTGGGCATAGCTGCATCCTCATCAGGAATCAAAATAATTGCAAAAGCCCAGGAGCAGTGATTTGGGGGATCAAGAAGACTGTATATATTTAGAGCGATTTACTTGGCATTTTAGAATAAGCAGCAGGCACGTTTCTGAGAACTGAAATAAGGGGAAATAGAGGTACTTGCTACAATGAAATTTTAACAGTTTAACTACTTGTTTAACCTTCAGGGCACGTCCCCTGAAAAGTGCTCAAAATTTTGCCTTTTTAGAGGCTCTGATGAGACTAGAATTCAAATCCATACTGTGATTGGCATATAGTAAAGTCCCTGTTTAAAATGAGCTTCAGTTTTCCCCAGTGGCACTTTAATGCTTCTTTCATTTCAAAAATAGATACATAAATGATTAAAAATATAGTCTGTGACCCTCACTCAAAAAGCTATAGCAATGTTTTCAGCCTAGATACTAAGGGCAATTGGCACTGTAAAATACCTACAATAGACGATATATAGCAATATCTCCTTTTAAATCATTTATTAAAATAACTCAACATGTTTTCCAAAGTCTATTTAAGGAGCTATCTGGAATAAGAAGCTAAAAATAAATTATCCCAGGCTTTGTACAGAGCAGAGGCAATCTGCTAACTGTTCAGGCAGAGGTAATGCTGCTAAATCCCAGAACACGTTCCTGGGAGGTGTAGCAATTTGAAGAGTCAATTCTGAAGATTTGTATTCTGCCAACATGCACAATCTCTATGCCACCAGCAGAAGTACTTTCATTTACTCTTGATTTAAAGGAGGAACATAGATTGGTGGATAAAGAGAAAGTTATTTGGCTGCTTTCTCAGCTCTGAGACAGTAATATTTGCTGTCATCACTTCTGCACGTTTGGGTCCAAATCTCCCAGGCTGTGATTTCCAAAGGAGACAAATGGAATTAGTGTCCAACTAACAAAGGAATTCAGGGCCTTTAATCGCCTTTGAAAGACACAGCCCCAATTTTTGCCCCAGATCCCTAAATGGCCCCCTCAAGGATTGAACTCACAGATTTAGCAGACCAATGCTCAAACCACTCAGCTATCCCACTAGTTTTATTAAAATTGTGGGGTTTTTTATTACATCTGGTAGCATGAGCATCTGTTGGGAAAGAGTCAAAACAGCTTTTGTAAAGGGAAGTCATGCCTCACCAATCTATTAGAACTTTTTGAGGGGGTCAACAAAGACTTGGACAAGAGTAATCCAGTGGATATAGTGTACTTGGATTTTCAGAAAGCCTTTGACAAGGTCCCTCACCAAAGGCTCTTCAGCAAAGTAAGGAGTGATGGGATAACAGAGAAGGTCCCCTCATGGATCAGTAACTGGTTAAAAGACAGGAAACAATGGATAGGAATAAATGGTCAGTTATCAGAATGAAGAGAGGTAAGTAGCAGGGTCCCCTAAGGATCTGTACTGGGACCAGTGCTCATCAATAATTTCATAAATGATCTTGAAAAAGGGGTAAACAGTGAGGTGGCAAAGTTTGCAAATGATACAAAATTACTCAAGATAGGTAAATGCAAAGGAGACTGCAAAGAGATCTCACAAAACTGGGTGACTGGGCAACAAAATGGCAGGTGAAATTCAATGTTGATAAATGCAGAGTAATGCACATTGAAAAACATAATCCCAACTATACATAAAAACTAATGGGGTTTTAATTAGCTGTACCACTCAAGGCAGAGACCTTGGAGTCACTGTGTATAGTTCTCTGAAAACATCCCCTCAATATGCAGTGGCAGTTAAAAAAGTTAACAGAATGTTGGGAACCATTAGGAATGGGATAGATAATAAGAAATAAAATATCATAATGCCGCTATATAAATCCATGGTATGCTCACTCCTGGTATACTGCATGCAGTTCTGGGCCCCCATCTCAAAAAAGCTATATTAGAATTGGTAAAGGTACAGAGAAAAGCATTTTTGTTGCTCAGGGGTATGAAACAGCTTCCATATGGAGAAAGATTAAAAAGACTGGCACTGTTCAGCTTGGAAAAGAGACGACTAAGGGGGGATATGACAGAAATCTGTAAAAATCATGCATGGTGTGGAGAGGGTTAATAGAGAAGTGTTAGTTACCTCTTCATATAGCACAAGAACCAGAGGTCACCTGATGAAATTATTAGGCAGCAGGTTTAAAACAAGCATAAGGAAGTACTTCTTCACATAATGCACAGCCAATCTGCATAACTCGTTAACAGGGGACGTTATGAAAGCCAAAAGTATAACTGGGTTCAAAAAAGAATTAGATACGTTCATGGAGGATAGGGCCATAAATGGCTATTAGCCAAGATGGTCAGGGTTGCAACCTCATGCTCTGGGTGTCCTTAAGCCTCTGACTGCCATATGCTGGGACTGGATGACAGGGGACGGACCACTTAACTGCCCTGTTCTGTTAGTTCCCTCTGTAGCATCTGGCACTGGGAACTGTCGGAAGACAGAATACTGGGCTAGATGGACCATTGGTCAGACCCAGTATGGATGTTCTTATGTACATCGTCATGTGTCACAGAATGAGAAGTCTGGCAGAGCAGGGATTGAACACAGGTTTTCTCAAGTCCCAGGCTAGTGCCCTGATCATTGGACCAGTTTTCCTCGCTGTCTCTGATTAAAGCATTTTCCTGGGTCTTTGGGATCAAGGAAATATTCAGAGCCACATAGCTGTGCAAAGAAAAAATGTCCTAATTATAGAGGGATTAGTTTTAATGACAGAGCTTAGAGCAGCAACATCTCTATAAAGTCAAGATCCTAAAATGTCTTCACACATTAGCAGTTAATGCAAGCAGTCCAGAGCAAGGTCTAAAGCACCAAGCCAGATTTATAAAGCGAGGGTAGTTCAGCTGTTATGCAAGTTCAGAGTCAAACATCCCAGCTCAAATTCCATTTTACAGCTTGGTCTCCTTTTGGTGCACATTCATGCGACTTGTTATCCATCATAAGACATGACAGAATTCTCAATAAGAAAGCTATAGGCAGCAGCGCGACCTCCAACTGGGAACAGCCAATGCTGATTGACACTGACACAGCTTCCAACTGGAAATGCAGAATCTATAGCTACAGTTCTGTCATGGTGGGAAGAGAGTTACAGATAGAATGATTTTCCTGCTTGTCCGCAACTTTTTTGGTGTCTGTGACTCACCCTGCAGCAGCGGCTACTGTCTCATGTGTCTGGGCTCAGCTCCCCTTCCCACTCAGACCAAGATTAGGGTTGTGGTGCTGAGGCGTGCTGCTACGGATGGTCGGTGCCTACATGTCTGTCAGGGCATTTTTAAACAAAAATCATGGGGCAGTCACTAAATCCGTGACTTTTACTAAATTCACCATGATTGCTCTGATTTTTGATTTAAAAAATGCTATAACAAATCTGTAGCCCTATCTAACTAAACTTCCAGTCAGAAACTCATGGACTAACAAATAATGTACCTAACACAGTTCATAGGCAGATTTTTCCAGCATAACTGTAGGAAGTATTAACCAAAAGCCAGCCTGAAAAGGGGACCAGTCTTCAGTCCAAGCAAAGGCCTGCAAGATCAGAATTCTCAACACCTAGTGATAAGATATGCAATAAGATAAACACCCAGATCCCTAGTTTAAGGGGTTGTTCCTATACTATTGAATTCAATACGAGTTTTAGCATTAAACTTCAGTGGGATCAGAGACATAGGGAGATGAACAGAACATGGGGTTAGCAAGATCAAAACAGGAGACATCCATCTCACTCGAAATCTCCAAAGCATCCCAGTCTGACTAAGTGGAAGGCAGTGTGCTGCTGGTGTAGTGGGAAGTCCAACCCAGTAACCAGGGCATGGCAGTGATCAAGGCCAAAGGTTATGAGAGTCTCATTTAAAATGTATAGCGCAGCTATGGAGACACAAGGGCGTAGTCTGGCAAGAGTCCTAAAATGGTAAAAAAATAACTGATTTTGATATGTTCCAACACGGTTAGCCCTTTAATCTAAGTTTACACCCACATTCTTGGCAGAGGAGAAAGAGTCAGCATAGTACAGCTAACCATGAGCAGAGTAACAAAACGTACAGGACAGCATCTGCCTCCGGAGCTTTGAGCAGCGAAAATCTGAACAGGCAGGCCCTAGGATTTAAGGTACGCACCTGTCTATAATGGCAATAGAAGTAATTGGTGGAACTTTAAACTCCACCCTCCAAGCCCACATACACATGCCCAGATCAGTGGTAAGATGCTATATGGAGATGGTCTCTGTGTTCTGCCAGCCCGTGGGTGCATTTATTCCTCACCTAGCTTATTGTTCCTCTCCAATCCCACAGGCAACTTTCACTCCTCTTTCATACCGTCTCACCATCAACCAACTCTTGCCTTTCATCAAGTCTGCCCATAGGCAATTACATTTAACAAACAACCCACCCCAGCATGCAGCAAAAATGAAAAAAGAAACCACCACACCTAATTTAAATTCATCCATCTCAGAAACAAGTGCCCTAATGCATAGCACATGTCCCAGTGACACGGACCCCAATCAAACCACTAATGGAGCGAACAGCCTCTCTGCAACCCAATCAATCCTAAATACAACGTGCCTCTCAGATGTTCATGGAGCCATTCTATTATCTCCTGTAGCCAACGGCCGATGCAACTACCCCTTCGTTTACACTGATCCCCACTGCTCCAACTCTGTAGAATCTGCCGGTCCAAGTATAAACAACTCCTGCCTAGCAAATATTCCAAATCAGAGGGAGTTTGCTAATAAACCAGGACATCTTTCACCTTTAGGTCATGGCTGTGAATATAAGGATAGTAATAAACAAGTCATTGTCATCTAATAGCCGTGGGGCTGCCTATGCAACCTGCTTGTCTCAGTTGAGTCTTTGCTGCTCAGGCGCAATCTCAGCAGAATGCCCTATGATTAAATGGATATGGGGAATGATGTATCCTTTCACCTCTAAAACTTATCCCTTGACCAGAACTCTGGAACATAGACACCTAGGTCATAATCTCTTCGGAGCAAGGACTGTCCTTTTGTTCTGTATTTGTACAGCACCTAGCACAGTGGTGTGCTGGTCTATGACAGGGACTCCTAAGTGCTACCACTATACAAATAAATAATAATGGATGGTAGGAAAACCAGCAGCCTCCCAAGTCTATCGTGCTTTCAATCTTGTCCCTCTCTCTCACACTGAAGGCACAAAGAATGTATAAAAAGCCAAAGCAAATCAAAGCCCCTTCTCAGCTGCACAATCTCATCCTCACCAACCCTTAGCCACTCCAGTAAGATCAGTTTTAACTACTCCCACCTGAACTAACCACTCACAGAGGGAACTTCACCAAAGGCATATTTAGGGCAGCTCCTTGGCAAAGGGACCACATTAGACTACTGGCACGAAACAATTACAGCTGCAACATTTGATGCTCCAATCCCAGTTAACTGCCTGTTATATGACATGTTGAAAGGCAGCTTCGTCTAATCAAATCAACAGTCTCTGAGACATCCATACCTCTATCAGCATGCACCTCACAAAAACAGTGTCTGTCCAATCTTCCTTTCAGCTAACTACTCCTGTGTTACTCAGCCTAATCCAGTTTTCATTACCCTCTCCTTCCAGACCATCAGGATTACCTATCCCTAATCAGTATCTCCCAGACGTAGCCATCTTTTCCATAGATGAGCTGTGCTAGAGCTAGCTGCTACCCTTTGTTCATGCTCTTCTAGATTAAACCCTACTTCTTTCCCCTTCAATTAAAAGAGTTGATATATACTCATAAGTACTATGACTATATGTAATCATCATCATCTCATTTCTCTCTTTTCTTTGCATCAGATGGGACAACACTGAGTCCACCAAGTTAGGAACTGAAATTCTACCAGCCTCTATGTTATTCACACACACACAATCTTGGCTCACTCTCGGCACTGCTTAAACAATAAAACTCAGCAACAAGTCGATTTATATCTGAAGTCTTCCAGCCTCGGCACCAGAAATTCCATGGAAAGTTTTATCATGGGACACTGTTTTAATCATCAGCAGTCACCAGAGGATCAGCAGCATGGAAACCAGGCGTGGAACACAATCCCTCAATGTGTTCTGAAAATGGGGTGGGGTAAGGGGATTCCCAAATGTGGCTGGGCTTGTAATCTGGATGGAATGCCACCTCATGTGAAAGCTGTCTACTTGTGAACTCCACAGCACCAGCCAGTTCATCTCTGCTACATGGGCAGAGATGGGACCCATCTCACAGAAACTCTTTTATTTGTACTGGTTCACAGCCTGCACAAATTAACAAAAGTGCAACTGTGTGCAATTCCGCCCATTAAAAAACTCACGCAAAATGCTACAGCACTTCATCCAAAAGGGACGGCTACTCATTGAAAACTCATTATACTTGGGGGCTTCACAATGTAAAGCAGCTTTTCTGCTCCTGACCTCCAGATTCCATTCTGACCTTTGGCTTGCTGAAAAATGAGCTAAATATTTGAAATGAGGCCAAAAAAACTGTTTCTTTAAACACTTCTACTTAGAAACTGGAAAACCTTCCTAGTGGAATGAGGAGATTGGGACAATCTTTACAGAAGACTGAAATTTTATCATCTTGGGGGGAAAAGACCCGTTTTTGAAAAAGATTAGGATTTTTTTTTTTTTTGCAACCAAAGACAAGATGTAGCAAGGAAATGCTACAGCAGAAGCTTGGAATCTTCCAAAGCTCTGAGGCTCATGGAGTGATGGAAGTAAGAATCAGTGAGTGCAAAAGCAACATTTTACTTACTCGCACAAAGGAATTTCTCCTATTTATTGAGAGCTTAAAATTAGTGCAGAAAGTTGGCATTAAAGTCTTTGGGTCCTATTCCCAGCTCTGCCACTGGCTGGTTATGAGACCTTAGGCAAATCAGTTTGCCCACCTGTAAAATGGCAAAATTGACTTTTAATGGGACTTAAGCTCCTAAGTCACTTAAGCAGTTTTGAAAATGTTACCCTAAGTCTGTTTCTGGAAGTGAATCCAATGGCAAACTTCCCATTGCTTTCCACATGTGCAGGCTTCCTGTGCTATTCCAGAGTGCGGTTGTAAGGTTTAATTAGCATTTGGAAACTGCCGCATAAGCATTATTGCTGTGGTTTAAAGCACCTTTTAACTCTCTTTCTGCAGACCTCACTAAGCCATGCACATTCTCAGTGCAATCGAGCTGTCTGCACACAAATGTGGTACCACTTTCTAGCAGCATAGTTGAAGTGGTAGAACTTCCCTAGCATGGATGCAGTTGTCAGTACAAAGGTGCTTTATGCTGGTACAGCTATTCCCATATCAGGTATCCTTATGCCAACAGAACTGCATCCAGGCTAGGAATTGTACCAATAGAAGTATTTCAATATAAAACATGCATATAAAATATGCCACATGCCTCTAACTGAAATACCAGTAAAAAACCCACTATGTAGTGCCAGCACAAACTACAGCTGGTGAGTTCTATGCCTATCACAATTAAGTTATTGTCCAGATCTACTCTACAAACTTTCATTGGCATACCCATATCGGTCGGGGTGAGATTTGAGACCGACAGAGCTATGCTGGCAAGAGCCCCTAGTGTGAATACAGTTATACACTGGCAATACTACGCTTCGACTGTTATAGCTTATTTTGCTCAGGAAGATTGGAAATAAGGAGCCAGCATCATGTGACCAGCCAGCTCTCCATAAACCAACAATGGGCCACCAACCCTAGAAAAGAGAAAGCCACTCAGAGTTATTTTTACGCTGTCCAATAATCAGAGACCATGGGGGGGGAGGGTCACCCCGCAGACTTGTATAAAGAAGTGGAAATACTGTGCTGTATCAACAGGACATCGTCACCCTGTGGAATTCACTGTTGCAGGTGATCAGAGTCAAAGGCTGTGGCAGGTTTCTGAGGAGATGGCTAATTTTATAAGCATTAACAACACTGAAGTTATCTAAGCTACGATGAGAGCACCAGGCCTCACCAGGCCATAAATTGCAGAGGAGAGGAAGAAATCCTTCCTGCCCTCAAAATGTACAACATTGCAAAGCTAGTTACATGCATCATTCCTCCTCCCCCTAAAATTTCAGGGGCTAGCCTCTCTGCTAGAGGCAGATACCTCACTTGATAGATCAATGGGCTGATCCAGTATGGGTCTTGTTTTAGCAGGGACAAGGTCTGTGTAGCTGCAGAAGAATTTCACAGGACGTCCCAGTTAAGCAAAAAAGAAAAAAAAAATCCTCTCTGGGGTTGATTGTTTATTTTTTCAGGGTTCTTTTGCAACCAAAAAAAAGAACCCTTCTAAGCCCATCCTACTGTCTGGCCACATTCCCTTCCTGCAGTGCAAATCCTTAAATTCCAGAACCGTTAATGAAGACAAAACAGCAACACACGCAGGGCAGTTCTTCTGTCTCTAGTGCTCCCAGTCCAGGCATTTATACTGCCACCCCTTTCTCTCTCCTGAAATTAGGCTCAGTTTCAAAGAGCTGAGCCAGCCAAACTAGGTTCAGCTGCATCTGATTACTTCCCAGCTGGGATTTCCATCCTGAGCTGATGAGAACCCCCTGGCTGGGATTTAACTCAAGAAGTTACACGTGACTATCAGGGGCTTCCCTGCTGAAGCAGGCTGTGCCATGGATGGGAGGACACTGAAAGACATGCTCATAGCCTTAATAACACTTTCCCCCCCCCTTTTAATGACACTGAAATTTCAAAGCTCAGTTTTGTTAAGCTGGAGGAATTTGGATACATGTGCATAGGAAAGCTGGGGCCTCCAGACCCTGGATTAAGTTTACATACCATAAAAGAGTATGTCTACACTTCAAGCGGGGGTTGTGCTTCCCAGCTTCAGGAAACTTACTTTGACTAGCTCTCAGCAAGCTAGCGCACTAAAAATAGAACACAGGCCATGGCCAGTGCAGGCAGTGGGAGAGGAAAGCCACCCAAATACATCCCTTGGGTGGCTAGCCTCTCTCGCCACTCATGCCCCTGCAGCTGTCTGCTGTTTTTATTATGCTAGCTCCAGGAGAGCTTGCAGGATGATGTCTCCCTGAGCTGGAAATCACACTCCCAGCTCCAAGTGCAGACATCCCATTGTGCTCACTAAGCTCCGCTGGAGACTTGCAGTAAGGATAATGAACTGGAGAGAGCAGAGACTTTCAGCCTTAACTGGTAATTTTCCACAACTGCAGGCTTATAGGAGAACCCCATGTTTGCATTTAAGCATGGTCTGTGCTAATGTGTATGTCAATAAAGGATTATGTAAAATACGTACCTGGAGTCTTGTAAAACCACTGCTGGATCACTCTGTTTGCCAGAGGGGAAAAAAAAAGGTAGCTATGCCTGCCTATGACATGGACTGCAACGCTCAGATCTCTGCACAAAACATCAGCTGTATCTGTGCAAAACGTTACCCAGTACTGTGAAGACAACAGTACAAAACAATAGCTAAATGCTTGGATCTCTCAGTACCCATGCTGCAAAAGTTCCAGTGCAGAACAGTGATGTAAATAAATAACCTGTATTGAAAACATCAGGCCTGGTCCTCCTTTACGCTAAGGTCCCTTTATATCATCCTGGCTGCATAAGGGGACTTTAAAGTACACATAAATTACACTTTAAGGTCCCTCTACACTGACAGAGCGGAGGAAAGGGACCTTAGTGTAAATGAGAATCAGGGCCCATTATAGAAGTGCTTAAGAGCTCCTGGAATGAAAAATTTGCAACGGAAGATGAGACATTAGTTAGCTAATCCTCACCCCTCCTATTAGTTAAGTGAATGCGGTATTAAATCCCTGTGTGACTCCTCTGTTACAAATGGGGTTAAATGACTTCCCTTAGGTCATGTGAGTCAGTGGCAGAATCCCAGTTAGAATGGAGGCATCTGCTCTAAGCACTAGATATGCTGCCTTCCTCTGAACTGCATGTCTTTGCATGTACCAGCACAGAATACTACTTGTTGTTGTATGAATCACTGTGAATGACATTCACATGCTTGTAAGGCACTACCCATGCCCATAACTAGCTAACAAACTACTTGGGCCCTGGGGCTCCACGCATGTGTGTTTAACGCTATCTGTGCCACAGAGGAGAAGTGGTTCAGGGGGAGCTATGGGCACTCAGCTTCTTTGGGGGAAAAAAATCAGGCCATTCCCTTTTACTAGTACAGAAATGGGGTACTCTTATCCACGCCCATTTACCATGAATTCCATTGGAACGTAACACAAGCGCCCTCTGGCACTGCCCTGTTTTCAGTCCTCAGAGCCAGCTTTGAAAGGCCTCATGTGGGTCTGACTCATCTTTCCAGCCAAAGTTCCCTCTGGCACCAGTGGGAACTCTGGCAGCTCAAGTAGGGTGACCAGAGAGCAAGTGTGAAAAATCATGGGGGTCATAGGAGCCAATATAAGAAAAAGACCCAAAAATCAGGACTGTCGCTATAAAATCGGGACATCTGGTCATCCTTAGCTCAAGGGTCAACTGAAAGAAGTGATTCAATCATGATATTAAATGATCCTTCCTCCCCCTCCCGCCCTAGAGGCTAAGGACTCCAATCCCCCCAGCTCAGCATGCAAGAGAGTGAGTTCAGGATCTGCGCTTTGGGACAACATTGTGCTACCACAAGAATCGCCATCTATTGTTAAAAACACAGCCAGGTATAGAATTGCCCAGTACTGCAGTAGCTGCTGCTGCCGTTGAGTTAATGCTAAAAGTTTTGTGTAACTTAGCTGACTACAGGACTCAAAAAACCCAGGTGTTTCAGAGGATGAGGCATTTCCCAAGGATGGCTCTTGTGACTCTTAGTCATGTTTGTATCTGAATTTAGCAGATATGGGGTAGGAAGAAAAATACACGGAAGATATTGAAGACTAGTTAGAGATTTTGTCCTAGATTCTGAAACAGACAAGAAGCAGGTCAGAGAGGACCTTTCTCTGGGTCCGCCACAGCTAAGCTGAGTGAAAAACTATTATAATGAATTTTATTATAGGTGCCGCTCAGATAGCATTGTGTGCAATGGCAAAATTCAGAGGTGACAGGAAGTAGGTCTGGAGACCTGGTAGATAAAGGCCAGAGAAGAAGCATGGTCAAATCAAATGTCTGTGTGTGTTTTGTAACAATAAAAGGTTGGACACCAAAGAGAAAGTGGGAAGATAAGGACAGAGAGCAACAGTCCGACCGATAGCCTAATGCCAAACCTCACGTCAGGCTGCTCCTTCCCCAGACCCTGGCAGGAGAAGTTCGGCCTGCTGAAAATCTTGGATGGGGAGGGGAAAAGAAGGGAAGCCAATCTTTGCTCTAAACTGTGCCAGACCTCAACAGCTGTGTTCGAAGTGGTCACTAGCTCAATAACTACGGTGATCACCATGTGTTGGCATGGAGAATAGCAGCACAGAAAGACAAGATGCCAGCAATAAAGCGCAGGGGTAGACACAAAAAGCCACTTACCCGTGGGCCTCTCTTGCCAGGTGGGCCTGGTAAGCCTGGTAGACCTGGGGGGCCCTAGAAAAGAGGTAAAGAAATATTATTTACAGTTATATAGAAGACTGTGCTTCTTCTGACACAGTTCTGAAAGAGCCAGAATCTAACTGTTTGGAGCAGGAGTGAGGAAGAAAGACCAGTTATGGCACAAAGCCCAGAGTTTCCATGCAACTTATGCTACTGCTGTAAAGGAATAAAAACTATGCACACCAGTCTCAGAACTATGTATTTCAATAAAGCATTCTCATCTTGCTGCTGTAGTCTTTATTTCTCTAATCACAGCTATGTTTCAGTTTCCTGGATTCTGCGCTGTAACATAATAGAGGTAACAAATTGCATCTCAATGTTGAAAGAAACAGGCATGTTGTGTGTTATATTATACAAAAGCTAAGAAAACAGTCCTCTGTATAGGTTCCTAGAGGAACTGTGATATTAAAGAGATAATCACACCTCAGCTCTGTACTCTCCTAGATATTATATGATATGGCAAAAGTAATAAAATTGGTGTCAATGGTGGAAGTTCCTGAACATGGTGCTGCAATATCATAGAGGTAAGTTTAGTCATGTCAAAGCAGCGAGGATTCTTGGATGCTGGGTTACAACAGAACAGAGTTAAAGGCTATAACTGGTCTATAACAGTTTAGGGGAACATAATGAGGTTTAAGATAGTGAAGTAAAACTATAAAATCCTTTTAAAAATTTATTCTCAATGGACTGGAGAATCCAAATTTCCAGAGAGAGCTGCAACTCCTAATCACTCTTGCAACCCTTTTTACAGCACTGACATTAATAATTGTTAGCTAAAGTGTCTCACTGGGGATTTATATTAAAGTAGCTTGTTATGAATGATGGGTTTTGTTTCTCGGGGGGGGGGGGGGAAACAGGGGAAAGAGAAAGAGCAGAAGGCTAAAGAATCTTTGGAACCCAGCCTGAACTTTCCAACCGCTCTGGAGTCCAAAGAGCTTTTACCAAAAGGAGAACTATGAGTGGGAAGTGATCAGATCTGCTGCCAAGCAGGTGCATGCTGTACTCCACAGTTCGGTTCCTGCTCCCTGCATCCTCCCTTTCCCAAACAATTTTTTTGCAGACTAATGTGGTGCTATGTTCTCACAAGTTAAGAACATCACAAAACTGATTCTGACACGTGTGAAACAACACGGGTGACTTAGAGACTCTGCATACCGCGGCACCAAAGGAAGAGTTAAATGTTCAAGATCTCTAACATAGAACTCAGGAATATAAACAAATGCACCAGATAATCCTTGGAGACCCCTACTCCAAAGTCCATCCTAGGCTGTGGTTTCAAACAGTGAAAGCCTGCATGCTAACAAAGTCTCTTCTCAAAAGAACCCTGGTGAATATTACCAATCCTCACATACAGTAGGTACGTGATGAGTGAATGAGTTCAGAAGAGATAAAGGATAAAACTGAACCTTGGTTCAAACAAATGCAAAAATTTGCAGAGGTTAAAAAAATGTACAGGTAATCTCCTTCCTCTCTCCCTCCAGGCTACTAATTTGAACTGGCAGGGAATGCATTAGCATTTGTCTTTCTGCAGTACGGCTGGCTCAGGTGGAACCAGACAGTGGTGAAGATATCAAAAGAATGCATGTTCTAAAGGTGTAATATCCTATGGCTTAATAGGGATAATGTCTCATCACAGTGGAAGTTCTAATGCACCGTCACCTACCGGTCCTATCAAATGTCAATTGCTTGCTATTCCCTTGTTCTTGAGATTTCCAGCCTGATTCCTAGTCTGAACTATTTGGGCGATTATTTGATCTGAGAGATGCCCATCACTAGTTAATACGGTATTGCTGTTCCTTATATAAGCAGCCCCCATTGATACAACCAATCCTTATGTTAAGTTATACGCACATTAGTTTAACCAGTCATTGTGTTAACTCCGAACACCACATATAATGCGATTATGCAGCTGCACAAACACATAATTGTAGGCTGTTTGTTTGTTTCAGTCTGCAGAATAACTGCTCCAGAATACAAAAGCTTTTGTTAAAAAATTCCCCAACCCTTGTAGCTGGGAAAATTATTATCAAAAGATGAATGAAATATAATTGATGCAGTGATATCTGAGTCTGCAGATATCCTGAAACTATTATTTCTGTGAACTGCTCCTATCCAGCTCAGAGTGGTGACTCTGAAGTATAATGATGATCATTTAAAATATCAGTATCCACTCCTGATCATTTCAGCAGAAACATCTCGTCCATTGTTGCTTGGAATAATAGTGGCACATATGGAGGGGAGATAATTTCCCCCATCCCACCAACCTCCATAGCAACATCCAGTTGAAACAAAGGATTCAAACCACCCCTCCCATCATTAAAAGTCATCTCCACCTCTGCCCAAAAAGAGGGAGGAAGAAAGGAAATGCATCCCTTCTCCAAAAATTCTAACTGCATCCTGAGTACCAAAAACCAAAACCATCTCTCCCAGATAGTCTTTGGTACCAAAAGCTCTGATTCTCTGCAGGGTGCCAGAGATGCCGGCCTGCCTTCCCTCTGATAATTACTGCAACCCAGTTACACCTTTTCAATACCACAGTCTCCAAAATTTGGGGGCAATTTAAAATAAACTGAACATAAAAAACCCACAAGATACTGTACTAATTTCACTGTCAGGGAATGGGGGTCAGAATAGGGTAAACATTGCTCCATATTCTGGGATCCCTGCTGCATAATTTACCTCCTGGTTTCAAGTAGGTTAGGGAATAAAAACCCAAAAATTCTATATGTATTACAAGAACATTTTTGGGTTTTTATTCCCTAACCTAGTTGAAACCAGGAGGTAAATTATGCAGCAGGGACCCCAGAATATGTAGCCCAGCAATCACTGAAATGACAACAATTGAAGAGAATAGCGGTCTATAATGCAAAATAAAACCCATCCTTTCCATAAGTTCCATTCTCCACCTTTGGAAGCTTCTCCATCATCACTTAAGGGTGAAAGAAGAAATCTCTCTCTTGCCATTGTTTTTGGATTTCAATGGGATCCTGCCAAGCCTAGTCCTGTGTTTTCTCATGAATGGCAGACAAGAAAGCTGCCAGAGGGATCACCCCTGAAAGATGCTGAAATCCCAGTGGAGTCAAAGTGGAGAAAATTCCGAGCCTTTCCGGTAGCACTCAGTAACCCCATAAAATTGCTCAGTTTGGGCCCACATCTCTGACACCCAGGCTGCAAAGGAAACCACATTTTTACAGCATAAATGTGCCTGATATTTGTTTATTAAATATCATTTTTTCTGGTGTGCACAGAGGATGAAATTCATGTCTGGGCAGAGGGCCTGCACTAAGTCTATGCATCATTTATGTCCCATTTAAGTCCTCAAAAACCAAAGCTTAAGTGGGACTTCAGTGGTAGCAGAGAGTTTGCGCTGGCCCTCTGCACAAGGATGAATTTAATCAGAGTCCCTATTCTTGGTATTAAGGGCCTGACCCAAAGCCTACTGAAGTTAATGGAAAGACTCCCAGTGATTTCAAAGAGCTTTGGAGGAGTCCTGGCAAGAACTTTACATTTCCCCACCATCCTGTTGAGGAAGCTCAAGGATCCCTGAGCTCCTTGAGAAAGTCATAGCAAAAACAAAAGGCTTCAGAACCAAGTTTACTTTACATCCAGGATTCACCAAACTGGTGAAAAGCAATGTATGTACAATATCTTTACAAATGGTATCTTACAAACAGTGACTGTGCCCTCTTATGTTGGGATTTTTCTGATGAGGGCATTTTAAAACTCAGTGAAAACATCCCAGCTCCTCCCCTCTCCCTCCACCCTGCATAAAGTTTGTGGCTTGATTATTAAACACACTTCAATTGTACCACTAGTGTTATTCAGTGGCACCACATCCTCTTAGTGGCTTCAGACAGTTGCAGGCAGCTCCACCATACATTTCAGCATGAGTAAAGTATTAAAATCCCCAAAGATGCATATAAATTCAGGACACCGTTCAGGTCTCTTGGGCTTTGCTCTTGTGGCTGGCAAGAGCCTATGGAATTCCTGCTTTATTGCATATGGGGAAAGGCCCCTTGCATCTTGCCATATATTGTACACACAAAAGCCCAGCAAGTGATCAATACGTGATCAGCAGGAGAACTCAGTTTATTTGCACTGAGGATGCATTAATAGAATGTCATTTTCTCTTGTGGTTTTGCATATCACTTGTAGTCACGGGCTGCATACTCATCAATTCTTGCAAGCCAAAGTCAGCCTGGGTCAGCACATGGAAGGGAGACCTGGACTTTATAGGTGCTGTGGGAAGTAGTGTTGATGAGTCAGGGGAAAGACTGCCAGCCAGTGAGTCATTATTGAGCTAGTGACCTCGAAGGGTGTTTGGGGGCCTTTTTGCTCCTTTTTTCCTGCCCAGAAAAGATTTAAGACACAAATTCTGTCTCTTTGTGGTCATTAATGATCCCATGGCACTTTTGAAAAACAAAACAAGCCTGATAATCTTGGCGTTCTAGCCAAATTCCATTGTGTAAAAAACAGTTAGTTAGTTACCCTAAATTCCTAAGGCGTTAATGCTGCAGTTCTAACTGCATAGGGTATGTATCTTCATATGCTGTTGCATTAGCCCTGCTAAACAGCTGTTATGCTCTACCCCAGAGGTAACTGAAGCTTATTGATTAGCAAAGGGATTCTTTCAGCACACACTTTGTATATAGCAGTTAAGTTTGTAAATAGCTTTGGGGCCAATTGGGAGGAGAGGCCCTATGTAAATCTAGGATTATGTTGATATTATTTTGTGCTATATGCAAAGACTGCAGGGCCTGATTCACCACTGCCCTGCATCTGTGTCGTCCTTTACACCTGGATAAAATGGGTGTAAAACGGTACCAAAGCAGAATGAAATAATTATTCCTCCTGCCTAGCAGCAAAAGAGCTAGAGAGAAAGAGAGAGAGAGAGGGCACAAAGGGCTCTGTGCTCATGACAGGAGAGAGTAGAGACAATACAGCATCCTCACCCCTTTTCAGCACAGACCACCTTAGGGAGAACAACATCATTACAGTTCCTAGGTTTTAAAGCAGGATGTGGGCAGCTGGGACTTCTCAGTCTTCTGGAATGGAGCCAGACCCAAGGGGAGCTGCTATACTTAAGATGCTCCCTTCCAACATGGTAAGGTTCCAGTAGAAGTCTGCAAGGGAGTCAGTGTGGCTCTCTGCAACATTAACTCATCCGCCATGGCTTGGAGGGGGAGCATGTAAGTGCAGGGGAAGGAGCCTATGCCAGCACAGCTCTTAAGCAAGCTTATACAACGGTGGCTAAGCAGCACGCAGGGGCTGGGATGGGCCCCATTTCTCATCTCTTGAGGTCTGTACACCATGACTCCTCCATGCCTGCCCACAAATCCCTCCCTAGAGATTGGCAATGGACTGTTTTCAGAGCACCTTCCCAGGGTCTTCCCCTAGAGAAGGGGAGAATATCCCCAATAGTTGTAATGAAGGAACCTTCTATCAGGTAACAATTGCACTAGTTAACACCATCTCCTTCCTTCTACCCTCATGCCAGCGCAGTGCACAGTGATTGCTGGTTCTCAGCCTGCAATCTCCTTAATCAAGGCAAGATTGACTGGCTGAGATATCACATACCGGACCAGGAAGTACTGTGTTGAGAGTCTGACCTCATCAAAAATGTCTGTCCAATAACATGGAGATGGTGCCAGAGTAATTACTCAACTGTGAAGCATCTATCAGCGCTTGTATTCTGAAATGCGCTTGCCTGGCTACATAAATGCTAAATTAATTTCTCAACATGTCATCTTGATTCAGTGCTTTCTACCCCCGGCCCAATGTCAGGGTGAAACTTTCAACAAAGTGTCATTCAGAGATCCCCAAACGAGTCACAGAAGATATCGTACACAGCAGCCAGTTTCGATGCAGCAATAACCTTTCCCTCTCAATGCGCTCACTTTGTTTCCAGAAGTCAAAGGGGATGAAGCCAGGCAGCGGCTTAGTTGTTCTCCTTTCCCCAGATCCAGGACCCTAACTGTTCTCTGAGAAGATGGAAACTTCTGCCATCGATTTCCTAAGCCCTCCATGGCCTGCATCAGTCTGTTTGCTGTGATTCACAGGCTGAGTGGGATTTTCCACTCTACTTGAACAACAAGTTCTTCACGTTGGGTGGGGGAGGAGAGGAAAGTAGGAAGAACAAGACTAGTATGTTCACCCTCAGACTATTTTCAGAGCAAGGAGTTGGAGAGGGGAGGCCAAGAGTTCACTGGACCCCTGAGCAACCAGCTATAGATCCATCAGTTACAGGTACGTCATATTTTTGGAGAAGGGGTGCACAATCATTGATTGGATTCCTGCTACTGAAAAACAAATAAGCTTAAGGGGAAATCTCCACAAATACATCAGCTCTTCACTCATGGAGAAACAAAAGAAATTGTAGGAGACAGTTTTGTGTACACAGGGAAGTTGTGGAGACTTCCTGACTCACTGTCAACAATTGGAGGGTGTGTGCTATTTCATATATATAAATATATATAAAAATCAAAGAGGAGTCTACAATTTCCTGACAGCATACAACCGTGATGAAGTAACAACCTTGAGATCTCAGTCACACAAAGGAAAATTGGAACAAACAAACAGAGATCTGTCCGTGACGCCGCATCCAGTATATCAGGTGACAAACAACACCTTAGATCCAAACCTGAAATTATAACTATAGATTGGCCCCAAACCTTAAAGTTAAGCATGTGGCGTTTTCAGGATCAGGGCCATTGTTATTGGAGGTGTTACCTGTAACACTAGTCAGAACATTTGCAGACAGAAGTATTGCTAATAGTGTCCCTTAAGTTTGACTCCATTTTTCCATTGTAAACCCTTCTTTCAGTGTTTTAAGAAGTCAGCTGTAAAAATTAGCTCTGGGCTGGAACTTGGCAATCAAGGAATCTCTCTGGGAGCATCTTACTTTATATGGATATATACACACTCCCGCCCCACATTTACAATACAAAAAAATCTGAGGATCAAATATAAAGATTTTCTCAGAAGTTAGTCAGTTTAAAGATCTTGTTTGCATTCTTGTATTTTTTTAAAAAACCCAAAGAGTTAGCAGATAGTCTTTAAGGTGGCCTAATTGCTTTTGGCATTACAAAATGTACGTATACCTTTTCATGGCCTACATATATATTCTTTTAAGAATGGTTATTGTGTGTGAATGCAGTAGTTACATTTATAAGTAGGCTTGGAAGGATTAGATTTTTGTCAGTAAACGTCAATTTCACTGTAAAAAGAAAAGGAGTACTTGTGGCACCTTAGAGACTAACAAATTTATTAGAGCATAAGCTTTCATGAGCTACAGCTCACTTCATCGGATGCATCCGATGAAGTGAGCTGTAGCTCACGAAAGCTTATGCTCTAATAAATTTGTTAGTCTCTAAGGTGCCACAAGTACTCCTTTTCTTTTTGCGAATACAGACTAACACGGCTGCTACTCTGAAACCTGTAATTTCACTGTATACACACACAGGCAAAAAATATTTCCATTGATAAAAATTGAAATGTACAGATAGGCAAAGTAAGAAAAAAGCTGCTTGAGACCTTATTAGAGTTTGATTTAAGGATATTTACTTTGTATATTTTGACATGTGATATTGACAATTTGTGTTTTAATGGTGAGACAGGGTCAGGCCAGATGGCTATAGGAGAGTAATAGAAGGCAGATTTATTAGCCCCAGGCTAAGTAGGTCCCTTTTCCCTCGGTAAGGTAAGAGGGAAGCTGCTAGAATCAATTAAGGAAGGCTAATCAGGGCACCTGGATTTTAAAAAGGAGCTCACTTCAGTTTGTGGTGTGCATGTGAGGAGCTGGGAGCAAGAGACACTAGGAGCTGAGAGTGAGAACACAGACCATTGGAGGACTGAGATGTACAAGCATTATCAGACACTAGGAGGAAAGTCCTGTGGTGAGGATAAAGAGGGTGTTAGGAAGAGGCCATGGGGAAGTAGCTCAGGGAGTTGTAGCTCAGCTGTTGCACAGCTGTTCCAGTAGGCTCTCTAGACAGCTGCATTCCACAGGGCCCTGGGCTGGAACCTGGAGTAGAAGGCAGGCCCGGGTTCCCCCCAGATCCTCCCAACTCCTGGTCAGACACAAGAGGAGTTGACCTGGACTGTGGGTTCAGAAAAATGGCCAAGCTGAGGGCTGCCGTGAAGGTCCAAGGTGAGCAAATCTGCCAATAAGCACAAGACTCACCAAGGTAGAGCAGGAACTTTGTCACAATGGTTATAAAGCTTTAACTTTTTGAATCTCAACATCTACTGTCATTAAATAATTATTGTCGGACTTCACCATAAATTTCCCACAACTGAAAATTTAAATAGATAAAATTAGAAAAAAATGCTGAAAACAAACATCAGTATTATCCATCAAAATTATTTAAAAAATGGAATGCTGCAAAGCCTATTTAGAAAGAAATTGTGTACATTTTAAATGTGTATTATTTTAAAAAGAAATGAAATTTTACAATTACCCCATAAAAATATTGATTTTCTCTAAAGTGCTTTCTCCATTATTCCATTTGTTCTACCAGTCCCTTGTCTGAAAATATGCATTGTGTATTCAATGGCCAAGTTCTTCAAAAAAGACTAGTTATTTCTGAAAAGACAACTTGAGACACCTGCTTTTCTGAAAGCACTCAGTGGACCAGTCCCAAGGGATTGGGATGTGGGGGAGAGAGCAGAGAAATCAAGCTACTTTAAAGGTGTCACGATAGGCACCCAAAAATCAGTAGTCACTTTTGAAAATATTAACCAATGGCATTATTTCGTTATCATCAGATTTTGTAGAGTGCTCATTAGGGTGGTGTCTGGGTGCCTTTACAAGGTTTAAATTGCGACAACACACTCAGGCTGTGATTTTTATAGTAGTCAAGGCACAGCTCCCATTGTTAGGTGTCTAACTCCCTTAAGTGCTGTTGAAAATCCCAGCCTATGGGGGTTTCCAACCAATCAGCTAGGATTTTAGGGTTTGATTTCAACTGGAACTCAGCACCACATAGGATCAGGCCCTTAACCACTTAGGAAGATGCAAGGCTCCCTAGAGTAGGGACTCTCTTCTCGCTATTAGCCCATACAGTGCCTAGCACAATGGAACTTGACAGGTGTCCCTAGGTGCTACTGTAATAAAAAACATTATTAGGGAAGGCCTGGAAATAGAAATGCATCTTGCAGCTCATCCTAAAATCTGCCAGGTTCACATTTTAAAAGCACTTTAAATACAAAAATATTGAAGTTGGGCCATTTCTGTGATATTCAAAACAAGGAGTATTTCTAAACTACATTTGAAATATATTGCACCCCATATTTTAACTGGCTGGTTTTGTAATATTGCAAATAGACTTCTTAAATTGCCATACACTGAAAGGGATGCACAACGCATTGGTTAAGCCCAGAACAGAAGATATCGAAAATGCATGTCTGTAGAGTGGCACAAAGGAAACACACTGGAGATTCTAAGTCAGTGAATGCTGACACCCTTATCAACTTCTTCTGTTCTCTTCATATCAACCCTGTTTAGAGCAGAGATAAATCCAAACCACTTTGGAGAAGTTCAGATACGAACCTGGTAGCTCAGGCACCTCTCTAGTTTAACAACAATATGTAGGACTTATGTAAATCACCTCATAATACTTTACAGAGCTGGGTAAACATTATCCCCTTTTTATAAGTGGGGAAATGGAAGACCAGAGAGGTGAAGTGACTTGCCCAAGGCAGGCTTAGCAAGTTGATAGCAGATATGACCCTTGGTTTGGGAGTCCTATTCATTGGATTACACCTTGAATATATTAAAAACTTGAACTTACCGGGGGACCTTGGTCTCCTTTAAATCCAGGAAGTCCCAGTAAAAATGGAAATAGGGTGGGTCCAATGGGGTCAAAGACCTGAAACCCATCAACAGCAGCAGGGGTTGTGAGGTTGAAGGCTTGCACACTGGTTCTGAAGGTACGATGAACAGATCCAGGGGTTGATTTGGTGTACAGTAGAGGAATTAGGCTAGGAACGGATTTCCTGGTTGGTAGTGGCAATAGCATTTTTGGAATGGGTCCACTGGTCAGGTTCTCCGGGTTTTGTTTCATAGTCACGGGATGGATGTCTCTAGATGTGTTTTCAATCTTCTTCCTCATTGGCTTTACAGTGCTGAGGGTTTCAGAGGGCTTGGTGGAAGTTTTTTGGTTGATCATCTTTTTGGTTTCTTGCTCCAATTCTTTCTTGCTGATGGCAATGGAGTTTTGGCCAGCAGGCAGGATGTTTCTGACAGCGGGAATGGAATGTTTCTGTGAACTTGCATTGGAAGAAGGTTGGGATATCCTGAGGGCTGCTGTAGTAGTCCGAGTGCGCGAATGGACCGGCAGCTGCATATCAGTACTCGATGGAACGGTAGACCGCACAATTGTAACCTTGGCTGCTTTGGTTGTCAGCCTGGGAGACAGCAGCTTATATGGGACCAAGGTGGTGGACGCTGTAGCTGGAGTCTTGAGGGGTGTTGTGACCTTGATGAGCTCTGATGTTGATATCACAGTGGTCAGATTCTTCAAACCCTGTAGCAAGAACTTAGTCTGCAGAGAGGGCATTGGGGAGGCGCTGGGATCCCTGGGCAAGAGCGGGACAAGCGGGGGCAGATTCGGCCGGAAGGTGTCCGCTTGCCTGCACTGTTTTTTCAGGTATTTACAGTAATTATGAGCTGCCTTGGCGGAAGGATAAATATCAAACTGGCAAATGGCGCCTTCAAACTGTATCGAGTGCTGGTTCATTTTCCCTAAGAGAAAAGACCCTTGTGGATCCAATGCCTCGTCTTTTTTAAAATGCAAATCCTCATGTACTCTTCGCTTCCCACAAGAAGTAAATAAAGTGACCATCTGGCCTCGGATATCAATGGCCATGTTATGCCAGTGGCCATCATGAACATTGTAATCAAAATATACAGAGGGCTTGTGGCCAACGTACACGATGACCTTCCCGGGGATGAACTGGACCCCCAGCTGCAGTTTTTTCTTCTTGCTTTTGACAGAGAATAGAAAAGCATTGTTGATGCGGTGGGAGCACAAGCTCAGGACGAGGGTCAAGTCTGTGCCAAAGGCAGCAGGGATGATGGTACTGATGGGTGCCTCGATGCGTGCTTGCTGAGTGAAGATGACCCCCGATTTGAAAGGGATAACCCCCTGAGGAACCGAGCGTGATGAAGATAATCCGCTCAATGGCTTCTTCCCTGGCAGGCCCAGTCTTTGAAGGATGTCCACATCTGAAAAAGAGGGGCAAAGAGCATGAGTACCCAGGCAAACCCAGGGCCTGATCCAACACCATCTGAGTCAACGGGAATCTTTCCAAGGGTACCATGGGCAGTTGATTGGACCCCCAAATGCAGTGGATTATAGATTGTGCCTACCTTCCTCTCCACTCAAAACTGGTTTAAGACAGACAGTCAGGTCATGGATGCATCTATTTTGTCTTGATTTCCAGGCTAGGAGCCCATACAGTGGCAGTTCAGTATCTCATCGGAATTACCATAATGGACCAAAATCATGGTCCATCTAGCCCAGTATCCAGTCTTCAACAGTGTCCCAGTAACAGATGTTTTGAAGGAAGGTGGAAGAAAACCCAGTCACAGTAGACAGTTTGGAAGATAACCTTCCCCCATGGAATGTTTCCATCTAAACCCCAATATCACACATTTGGGATTAAATGTTGGGTATGACCAGTTGGCAGAAGTTGAGTTATGACTTGACATAGTCGGACGTTTAATAAAAAAAAAATGATTTGAGGCTAAGATTTCTTTTCCACTTAGGGTAGAGAGCAGAATTTTATGAAGTGGAGACCCATAATTCCATCTTTCCAGACACACCAGCTCCATCACTTGAGACAGACCCATAGTCTTTGATGATACTGCATGGTGTTAATAGTTTTGTTTTTGTTTTTTTTAAAAAGAGAAAGTAACCCCGGGCCTGGGAAGGCTGCATCTAGGCTTAACCGAGCCACTGAAGGTATCACCTTGTAGCATTAGTTAAAATGGATGAGCACACAGCTTTAAATTTTGTACAAAAGTTGGAGGGACCAGACACGTATATGAAGTGTTATGAACATTAACTTGGATGTTAGCTGAATAGGCTCATGTCCACTAGCCTGGGTGAGAGGCATGCAATGGGCAGAATCCTTTGGCTCCTGGCCCCATGGTCAGAGGGGCTGCTTATAAAGAGCAGAGAGTCTAAAACAGATTAGCAGGCAACAGCAGCACAAATTACAGCCATTGGCTGCCAGCTGGGCTGCAATGCTGGACTTGGGAGAATGCTCGAGAGCTCAAGAGAGGGAGGAAGACAAAGGTCCATGGGGGCCGGGTGGGGGGGATGGGGGAAGGAGAAGCCATTAAGGCAAATATGTCCTGGGGTTGGGCAGGGAAATGGCAAAACTGGGGGAGGGGGAAGAAATGGGGGCATTTAGAATCCAATTCTGTTCCCATTTGAATCAACAGCAAAGCTCCCATTGACTTCAACTCCGAATAGAAAAAAGGCCTCTAGAACATAATAAATCTTTCCACAGAATGTTTAAGCCAACCTATAGACTACTATAGTAAGGACAAAGTTCTCTATTAAATTCTATAGGCTCTAACATCTACATAGAACCCTACTGGCTTCCTCCCTATTAAACTCTATAGGGCTTTTCCTTAAGGGATCAGACCTTTATCCCTATTCTACTCTTCATTCCACACATAGGGTTGTTATCTTTATTCCATTAGCTCGCTGGGAAAAGTAGCTATTCAGAAAGGAGATAAAGAGGGTTATATTCTTCCCGGCATAAACACAACTGACAAATTGCAACCTCTATTCCTAGATCTTCCTAATCTTCCTATGGGAATTATCAACAGAAGAATCTATCCTGGAGAGGGCTGCACGCCTGGTTTACTCAATCCAAATGCCTACATCCAAAGGGAAGAATTTAAACAATCAGGAGCATAACAGTGCCAGCCACAGCTGCACTTCAATTAACTTCACAGGCCTCTCAGATGAAAAAAAATGAGCAGAAGAAAGATAATCCAAGAAAAAAAACTCGCCCAAAATGGCCCTCAGAATTTGGCCTCCTTCACCCTTAACTGTGACATATTCAGCGCTGTTCTCAGTATTTGTGGAGCTGGAATAGAAAGAGTTCATGAGTGTTTGTTAGAAAGCCTGTAAACTTAAGCCCGTCTGAGGCCTAGCATGGGCTCTGGCCAGGAAGAGAGAACACTAGAAAGAGAACAGCTCTGTTCTTAGACTTTGGCAAACCATAACCATTTTTGTATATTAGAACAAGTAAATCAATATTTAGATTGTCTGGGACCTGCTTTATTTCCCACCCCACTTTCTATTTTTAAGGCATTTCAGTTCTCTTTATAGCAGACAGAGCCACAGAGAAGCTTAGGGGTCAACTGTGAAGGGGATGGAAATTCTCTCTCAATTACCTCTATGCTGAGGAGATTATTTATTGTATGAGCATGTATGGATTTATTAATACTGGTGTTTATCTCTGGCTAAACAAGCCCCTGGTTCCCATGCATCCCCTCCCATATTACCCAATAGGGATTTCCGTCCTCATAGCATGGATAGAATCCCCCCACCCGCTGCTAAATGGGGGAGGTACAGAGCTATCCTTGAAGTCACTTCTGTCTTCTGGATCATTTCCCAACTCCTTTCCAATGCTAAGGGCCAAATCCTGGCTCTAGTGAAGTCAAGTGGGAGCCTTGCCATGGACTTCAAAGGGACCAGGATCTGGCCCCAAGGAAATACATTTGCTGCTTACATCTAGGAGCTAAACGCTGGCTTCCAATTGCTAGATGTATTTTTAGGTTCTCTTCAAGAGATGTATTGTAGTGATAGGGCAGAAATATTTTGTACTCTAGGGAACTGCTCTGCAGAGACATAACTATGTTTTCCCTGTTCGGAGGATGCTGCTGCTGTTTGAACTACAAATCCAACTGTCTCGTTAGCTACCGTATCAAATTGTGTTGAAAAAAATATAAGATTGGACTAAAAGCCCAATGTCTGTATGGAGCCTGATTACAGCAGACCTTGTGCGGGGATTGTGTGCTCTGTGCTCAGCCGCCCAGCCCAGCACACCTGCCTGCCCAGCCCACCTCTGCTACTATATCCCACACTGAGTCCACTGAACTGATGGGCATGCCCCCAGATGAGTTCCATGAAGGGATGCCATCAACTAGTGTACAATTAAAGGTGCCCAAGTGCCACTTTTGGCTTCTTTAAACTGCTAGGAATTTATCGAAGCCTTACCTTTTCCCTTCAACTTTCTCCTCCTAGAGTTACCATCAAGACATGGTTTTTTAAAAAATGGATGGACTGAAGCTTTCTGTCCCTTACCCCTGTGTAACTAAGGCTATGTCCACACTGGCACTTTTGTTGGTATAACTTATGTCGCTCCGGGATGTGAAAAACACCCCCCCTTGAGCGACATAAGTTACACGAACAGAAACGCCAGCGTGGACAGTGCTATGTTGGTGGGAGACGTTCTCCAGCTGACGTAGCTACTGCCACATATCGAGGGTGGTTTAATTATGTCGACAGGAGAGTGCTCTCCCATCGGCACAGAGTGTCTGTCCAGGAGACTGACAACGATGCAGCTGTATTGGTACAGCTTTGCCGCCGTAAGGTCTCTAGTGTAGACATGGCCTAATTGTGGTACCCAAGTAGCAGTATTTTGGGGCTGAGGGCAAATTTATCTCCAAAATGGGAAGCTATATGCAGAAGGGATTCCTGAACTATCATATCCTTGAAAGAGATGCTCACCAAAGACTGAAATGTCTAATTTATTTCCCTTCCACTCCCACAAAACCAGAAAGTAGGAGAGAAACAACTCTTAGTTTACTAGCCTCCGCTGGCTTAGATCTAGGACCTACATCCAAAGTTTGGTTGAATGAAGTCTAAATTTCAAAGCTATTGGCCTGGAACCTCAGCTAGTGCGAATCCGTGCAGATCCACTGACATAAATGTAAGGACAAGGATTACACCAGATGAGGACCTGGACCATTAAGCTTTTGAATTTGTAGCATTTGTATGGATGCTGCATTTCCAATGTACGCAGTCCTCCCCTTCCCCTTTTAGTTCTAGATTTTCAAAAACACACAGCATCGGCCTAACTCCACTTCCATTCAAGTCAATGGTAAAACTCCCACTGCTCACTTGCATGGAGCCAGAGTTACATTATCCCAGCCTTACATTCTTGAGTGATAAACCAGTGCTAGGCATAAGCAGACTAAGAAATTACTTAGGGCCCCAACCAGCTCCAGGGGGCCCTATTCACTTTTTAAGGTAAGTGTTTTAGTATTGGGGGGAAGAGGACAACAAAATTCCTTCTTATGGTCCCCAGCGGGTTAGCACCAGCTTTGGATAATACGTACTGAAACCTCTGATGTTTGCTTGCACCATTCACCTGACCTTTATTTGGATGCCCACATCAAACAATTTAAAGGAAAGAGCTATCCCTTTACTTGTAAGGAAACCATCCTTCTCTCTTCCAAAAGTGCAGGATGTTTTAGGGAAGGTAATTCATTCCATCAGAGGCAGGGCTTTCATTGCACCACGCTATAAAATGGAAGGCTTTGTGTGTGCGCATATAAAACAAATTTTCATTGTGTGTATGGACGCCAACAGCCAAAAACATTTAAACATCCCATAATTATCCTGGGAGAAAAAAGAGCAATAAACATGACTCCAAAAATGGAGCGTTAAAAGTCTATTAAAAAATAAAAATAAAAAAATAGCTAAAACACAGTATTTGTTTGCTCTCTTTTATGTTAACGTAAAAGTTGCTCTGAAAACTGCTTGAATAAAGTGATTCAACCAGATGTTCACTTCCTTTGCAGGAAAGTAGAATTTGGAAAATATTACTTTTTTCAAAATTGCTAGTGGCAGTGACTGTTCCATGGGCTGCGTTTCAGCTGAGCTGTAACCAACTTTCTATTTTTCCTTCATGTTTTGGAGCCTAAGAGGCCTGGAGCTTGCTAGTCTACTTATTATTGCCTGATGATTATATAGGAAGTTGTTCAGTTCCAGCCTGCACCCTGAGTAAATCATGTGGAGGAGATGTTGCTATTTTAAGATAGAGGAGGTGGCTCTCTGACAAACAGATGCTCCGTTTCCATCATCCAGCTGTGGAGAGAGAGAATTCTTTTTATCATCATCAACCGGGAAACTTCCTGGATCCCCATGCAGGTCATTAGTTATCCTAAAGGAGTCTTACCCTTTAGAAAAGTGGTAAAGAAACTTAGAAATCTCTCAAGAATAGCAAGTGTGAAAATTCAGCTTGTGAAATGTGGATATTTCTTTCAGGATATGCTCCCATTGAAATCAAATGACAGTCTCCCACTGATTTTAATGGGAGCTTGATCAGGTCATAAGCCATTTGTTTCTTCCTCTCCCCACCCAAAGAAACTTTGTCAGTATGAGAGGCAGGAGTAGTGGGGTGGTGGTGTAAAAAGATCAACAGAAATTAGATCGCATTATGGTTTAGGTGGCAATGACTGGGGAATAGATAGTTGGGCATTTATACACTGGGCACGTTTATCTGTGTCTAACTTGCCTTATCTCCAGTTCAAAACTGTTAAAGTCACCGGGGAGGAATCTGGTCCAATATCTCATCGCTAGGCTTTTGGTGGGTGGAAAGCACAATGAACCCACATTAAGAGTAGCTGGGCCAATTGCATCCCAACACTGGCTTGCATAGGAGCTAGGAAAAGCACAATATATAGCATGTTCTCATGCCCCATACTGTACATACTGGCTTACTGAAGGACAATACCATCTTGAAGGAAGCCACCTGTTTTCCCAGGTGAAGAGTGAGTGCAGCTATGAGGGAGGAGAAATTGGCTAGAACAGGGAGGAAAGAAGGGGGCATAACCCAGCATGAATGAGTAGATGATAACCACATGATGCTCCCTTGCTCAGCATGAGCTGACTCATACTGTGCGAGATTAGGGTACATTTGACATGCATCTTGGATAGGGAGAGGCCATGCCTGGATATACAAGGATTCTCCAACAATAAACCACCTATCATTTCTCTGGATAACGTTGGGGTTACATTGCATCATCAGCATTGCGTTGTACCAAGTGATGTAACTCAAGGAAAACAGCAGTATGTGTTTTCCCATACCTGAGCAGTAGGTGGTTTCATAGCCTTTGCTGAAACAGGCTACACCCTCTTTGTGCCTCAGATTCTACTTCTGTAAAATGGGGATTATAATTAGGGCTCTACCAAATTCAAGGCCATGAAAAAAAATGTGTCACGGAGCATGAAATCTGGTCTCCCCCTGTAAAATCTGGTCTTGTGTGTGTTTTAACCTTTACTATACACATTTCACAGGGGAGACCAGCATTTCTCAAATTGGGGGTCCTGACCCTAAAGGGAGTTACAGGGGGGTTGCAAAGTTATTTTAGAGGGGTCATGCTATTGCCACCCTTCCTTCTGTGCTGCTTTCATTGCTGGGAGGTCGGAGAGTGGTGGCTGTTGGCCAGGTGCCCAGCTCTGAAGGCAGTGCCCTGCCAGCAGCAGTGCAGAAGTAAGGATGGCAATACCATACCATGCCACCCTTACTTCTGAGCTGTTGCCTTTAGAGCTGGGTGGAGAGTGGCAGCTGCTGTCTGAGGGCCCAGATCTGCAAGCAGCAGCACAGAAGGAAGGGTGGCAATACCATACCATGTCATCCTTACTTCTGCACTGGTGCTGGCAGCAGCTCTGCCTTCAGAGCTGGGCTCCTGGCCAGCAGCTGCCGCTCTCCAGTTGCCCAGCTTTGAAGGCAGTGCTGCCGCCAGCAACAACAGAGAAACAACAGTAGCAGTACTGCAATGCCCCTTACAATAATCTTGTAATCCCACAACTCCTTTTTGGGTCTGGATCCCTGCAATTACAACACTGTGAAATTTCAGATTAAAATAGCTGAAATCATGAAATTCATGATTTAAAAAAATCCTATGACCGTGAAATTGACCAAAATGAACCGTGAATACGGTAGGGCCCTAATTATAATACTTACCAGCCTCCCAGGGATGCTTAACTCATTAGTGACAAACTTCATTAGATAAAGGCTTTAAGGGCCAGATTTTTTAAAAGGAATTTAGGTGCCAAAAGATGAAGATATGTAGATAGAGCTGAAAATCCCATGAGGTGCCCATCTGCATCTTTAGGTACCCCGATACCTTTAAAAATCTGGCCTTAACTGCTGGTCTCCAAGTCTAGATAGTCTACTCAGGTCAACACCTGAACCATCAGCAGCAAAACAGCAGAAGTGAGTAAATTAAGTCTGCATTAGGCTCTTGATTAGATACAGTTATCTAAATTGAAGCCAAGCCCCTTGGCTAAAATTCACTTACACATTTTTCTTTGTAGGGCAGAAAAACAAACACACAAGTGTAATTTACCTTCAGGACTTCCCTGTGCGAATCCAAGGAAACAGGTAAAATATAGTACAGTCCAGAGAAAGAGGGATCCCCTAAAAATCAGAGAAGGAAAAAAAAATCAGGTTTTTGTTACAATTTTAAAATATTTAGAATATAAAACATTACTCAAGTCTGGCTGTTAAAGGCCAAAAAAAAATAAGCTTCATCCTGAACAAGGCTTCAATCATGCATTTATTGAAGTCAGTGGGGAGGGCGGGGGGATGTCGTCATTAACAACAATAGCTGGAGGATCAGACCCTCACAGCATAGAACTGACTGCTTGCTTCTTATTGGGACTCCATAACCAGAATCCTACTTGAGGGCCTGATGAATAGCCCACCGAAGTCAATGGGAATTTGTCCATCGACTGCAACAGACTTTGGATCAGGCCCTGAATTGGGATCAGAGCTATATGCAGTGATGTCAAGGGTATCAGATCATCAGTCCTACAAAAAGACCAAAGTTGTGTGTTAGCTGCAGCACTGTTCAGTGTAGAATGCCAGGATGCAAAAGGAACACAGAAGCAATTCAAAATAAGGAGAAAGATGAACTTGACTCAAGTGTATGTATTAGGGGATGAGAGGACACACAGTAAGTGTTATGCAAGTTACCTTTGCATCTGAAAAAAGAAAAGGAGGACTTGTGGCACCTTAGAGACCAACAAATTTATTTGAGCATAAGCTTTCGTGAGCTTCAGCTCACTTCATCGGATGCATACAGTGGAATGCATCCGATGAAGTGAGCTGTAGCTCACGAAAGCTTATGCTCAAATAAATTTGTTGGTCTCTAAGGTGCCACAAGTCCTCCTTTTCTTTTTACGGATACAGACTAACATGGCTGCTACTCTGAAACTTTGCATCTGAGTAAACAAAGTTTGAATCCTGCTGCTCTCACATTCATTAAGAACAAATTCTGGGACAAGCCCTATGTGGTTTAATTTATTTTCTTCTAAAAAACGGATACAAAGAGAAGGGATAGGCGGTTAACCCTTTGGTACCCAGCACAGTTAGAGCACTACCATTAATGCATTTCTCATTAGTTCAATGCGTAGAGAAATCCTGCCTGCCGGTGGTAGGGGTTAAGAAAAACGCCCACAGGAGTTGCAGCATTCCAAGCTATGTGGAGGCACCCCTCTGGAAGGTTGTGTTTCACACCTGTGAAGCTGCATTTGGAAAAGCTTTCTGCTAGCTACACTATAAGCTTCTGGGTGCCAGTGAAAGCAGTAGCAGGAAGGAAAAGCTATACCAGAAAGGTTGCAGAAACCACCCCTCAGCCCACAAATTGCTTGATTGGTATCAAAATAATGCAAAAGCATAAGAAACTCCTTGGTTAAATTCACTCAGAACTATCTGTGGAAAGTTATTAGATTAAATTTTCTTGTCTTCTAGAGGAGATTTAATAGCTAGGTTGAAGTATCAAGGCCATTAGGCAGCTGAAGGAACAGAGACAAAAATGTCAACTATATAAAGTCCTCCACCAGAGAAAGAAAAAACATGGATCATTCATAAGTTGTTAGTACTACTTCATTTCAGTTAGACCAATAGTATATCTGGGGTGGAAGTGGGACAAAGACATGAAATAGACCCTATTCATAGCTGGTGAATGAAAATAATTGTATATTTATTTCAATATTTTAGTGTACTGTTTCCCAGCCTTTCTGGTTTCACCTCTTGCACGCGAAAAACTTTGTAGAGGTATTTTATTAGTTTGGGTCTTTCCATCAGCTGCTGTAGAACACTGCAGCTCCATTGACTTCAGTGAAGCTACACTGATTTATAGGCCAAGGATCTGGCCTATTAACTTTAGTAGAGAAATCCATGCATGAACCCCACTGCTTGCTATGTCTGACACTTGACTAGAAAAAACACTAGAACAATCCCACATCAGGGAAATTAATTAGATGGACCAAATTGTTATTTTGCAGTCTCCTTGCTCCTGATTCCTGGGTTCACCTTTCAGATGCAGGAGGGATCTGAGGGCTGCTCTAACTTATTCCCACGTTATAAAGGTCCCCAGCGGACCACCCAGCAACTCAGAATAGCTAAATAATGCATCCTAGCCACTCCTCCTTGCTCCACCATTACAGTGGCCACATACAACCCTTGGAACCCTCCCTGCCCCGGCAGAATTCCTGGCTGCTTCCTGGATCCCTTTATGCCACAGGCGTGATGTAAAAGGACCAGAACCCAGCTTGGATCCCCGACCCTCATTTCTGTGACCCATCAAACCGACAACAATAACAGTCTATTAGAACTCAGATGTGGCTTAGTTTTTGTGTCTTGAGCATGAGCTGCAGAGTCACAGCTACTGCTATATGCAATAGCAGAGCTTAAAAAGGGGGGTTTCCTCAATAGGAAAAAAGCACATTGTTCTTAACTTGCGTTAGCTAACTCATGGTAATTAAAATGAGGTAAAATCCTAGGGAAGACAAGGCAGTTTGTAGCTTTCACACACTAGAAGGTTGAGTTAAAGAGAGCCCAGGGTTTACTACAACTTCCTAATTAGCATTAAGACTGCAAAATGCCTTGGTCTTCACGCAGATTTTACCTTTTCTTTGATTCCATGTGCTAGCTCACATGAATAAAGAGCACCTTTTTCCGAGTGAGAACAAGGGCTCTGTGTCTATATACACAGCATGGATATTTTTATAGTACTAAACAACCCTGTGAATCAGTCACCAATTCAGTCACCCCCCACAATGTACCAGGTAAAGCCCATTATTCTTAATAAAAATGGCAGCGAGGAAGGGAAAATCCCCACAATTTGCTTCTAGATTTCCTGTTGACCAACAAGCAAGGGAAACAAGCTTCAGGGAAAATCTAGCACACGATTCTGTTGCATAGACACTGACTGGGCAGTAAAAGAGATGCATTCACAGCATAGGCTCCAGCTGGCACTGGACACACTGCTGCTCTCCTCAGACAGCCAATACAGTACAAGATTGGAATGAGGACAAGTGCCAGAATGCTGAAGAAAAACACTTTGGCAAAATATACCAGCTTAATGGAAAAAGTGAATGCTGCTTCCAAATGGCAGACCTGTGTCTGATGGGGCTGTTAAATTATTGCAGGTTTTTTATAACGTGAGGTCTTTTTCCGTTACAACTCTATGGTGACAGGGTTGCATAAGCGATTTGAGTAGCAGTAAGCAAGGGAGAGTTTTCTCCTTATATAGAGCTAGCAGATCTATCTATTCCTTTATCTCTGTTCCACCCCATCGCTAGGGATTTTCAGAGTCACCCACAATAGTACCCTTCTATGGGTGGGTGTGTGCATGCATGCATCACAGCAAGAACAAATATCCCCAGCAAGCTCAATTAGTTCCTGCAAACCCTCAGAGACACCAGGTGAAACCTACCATAAGCCCTATCCACCACATAAGCCCTGGTTCAAGACTGAGAAGGTGCCCTTCCAGTCTCTCCATAGGATAGGAGTGACTTTCATTCAACGCTAGCCCCACTGAATTCAGTGGAGCTACTGATTTGCAGAATGAACTGTAAGATCAAACCCACGGACTTCAGCCTTCAGAGTCAGGCATCACTCTTCTAGTGAAGGTTAGAGATCAAATTTCTGAAAGCAACAAGTTGATGGGCCCCTGGGGCCAAGAGAGTCATCACTCCTCTCTCTCTATGGTCTGTATAGAATCTCCCTCACTGATAATCCCGATATGTGTCATGTACAATGCACTTGCCTCAAGGGCAAAAATAAAAACATCCTGAGAATGTTTGATGGCTATCAGTTTTTGCCTTGCATTCACTATATTTTGTAACATATAGCAATGCACTGATTCCTTGATGACAAAGCCACTGCTAAAAAGTATCATTTTATCTTGGACTAATCACTCAAGAGTGCCTTCCTCTGCACGAAGGACAAAAATGGAATCTGGCTGCTGAGAACTCTCTTCGAAAAGACTAAATGAACGTTTCCTGCTATGAGATCTGACGGTGTTTCTGAGAGATGAACACATACAGGTCCTGCCGTAGAGCCTAAATCCTAAACACAGCACCATAGCTGAGATTTTCAGAGACTCCTAACCCATTTGGATACTCAGTTCCTAATAGGATCTGAAAAATCTCAGCCTATGAGTATAGACTTTAAACTGCCTCATGAAACAAAATAAAAACATCAACAAAAATCAGTTTCCCCACTATACTCAGGGACAGTCTTTTTATTTCGTGTGTCTACAGCACCTAGCATAGCAGGGCCCCAGTCCACATGTGGGGTTCATAGGTGCTGTCTCAACACTGCTGCTGCTAATACTTACCTACTTAGACCCAAGCTCTAGCTGCCCAGTCAGATTTGATGATCCACAACTGAAGCAACAGTTCAATGACCAGAGGTGGGAGTAATGCAGTGACACCTAGAACACTGAGCTCTGGTCCTTGACAAATCAAAAGACCCTTCTTCTCAAATTTATCAGAAAGAAACTGTGTTCCTTGCTTGGGATCCTCAAGCATACACATGTTGCTTTATGAATGACATTGATCTTTGGCAGAATCCTGTCCAGCAGCACTGACCCCTTATTTATTTACACAATGCCTATCATTAGAACAGCCAGGGCTATAGCAAAATTCTGCTTGGCCAAGGCAAGTAACTTTTTTGAGAGGGGAGTCAAACCATCAATTTTTGACTCCGGTCATCATCAATTGTCATAACAAGGGCCAAGAAGGCAGCTTTTGTGCCCCGATTGTTTTCACAATAACCTCAAAAGACTGGAAACTGTGGAGTTGACCTAGAAGCAGTCAATCAGCTGCGAGTGAGCAAAAAAGGAAAGCCGTCTCCAGTAACAGCCCTTAGTAGCTTTTAAGCAAAGAACAGTTAAGAATGTATGCTTCCGGAATGCTAAGTACCTATCACACCAGATTTTAAAATGAGAACTGAAAACTCATTGCAAGTGTAGCCTGAAAGAGGGGAAAAAACCCACATGGCCTAAGACATCAGCTAAAATGTATGTGAATTTTGGCAGTACGTTGCAGGGAATACCAAGTGAAATGGTTTGGAACACTGTCTTTACAACATTTCTGGGTAAGAATAGTGTGAGATTGAAATATAGCCAGACAACTTCATCCCAGGGATGATTATGAGACATTGTTTTCCCATGACTGTGTGTCGGGGGTGTGACAGTTTAGAATGTACATACACACATACAGCATTGTCATCAAGTTTCCCAGGGTATCTCTATCTTGACTTTTGCCAACTCTAATCTTAATTCAGGATGAAAATGCAATTAGCACTGTGTCGATAGAGCACTCGCACACAGCTTTGGCAACATCTGTCTAACTATGATGGACCAAAAAACTGCTGCTTCCTTGAGGAGGTGGCTCCTAGCAACATCAGAGTGCCTCAACAGAGCAGGATGAAAGGAAGGAGTCATTCACATGGGGTGGGACTTCAGACACTGGCAACAACAATTCAGTAGCACCCAGCATTACAAAGATGCTATTCTTTCATAAAAGCCTAGCATAGGGCATGCAGAAAGACAGTATGGCACTGGTTCTTTAGACCACTCTAATTTAAAGCCCAATTTAAATACCTTACACTTGTACAATAGCTTTCACTGGGCTGGAAAGTGGCAGATACACAGTAGACAGACAATGGAGAGGAAATTTCAACCAAGACTCCCTCTCTTACAGTGTCCATGTGGGGATACAATAGCTCTGTGTGGATACAAAATTTGTATCTGCATCCAGTTCATGATATCTGCAGATTTGCAGGGCTCTACGTGTAGAGCATACGCAGAACCTCATTTTCTAAGGTCATATCCAGAAGACTACAGCTGAAGGTCTGAGTTGACTCTGATGGGGTTTGAACCATTTTTTCCAATATACTATATTTCAAATCTAATACTTTAAACCACTGAGCCATCCTTCCCAACAAATAGCTGGGGTTGGCACATCCCTAAAAATAGGACAAACACCTGTTTCTCTGACATTTTTGAGCCATGGATGAATCCTATGAATCAAAGTGGAACAGAGTTGATTTTCTTTAGAAAACAGCAATTCACAGATTCCAAGACCAGAATGGGACCATTGCAAACATCTAGTCTGACAGGCCATAGAACTTTCCCCAAATACTTCTTAGAGCAGATCTTTTAAAACACTGGGTCTCAACCAGGGGTACATCAACTGATCTAGATAGTTGCCTAGTTTTACAACAGACTACATAAAAAGCACTAGCAAAGTTATTACAAACTAAAATTCTGTGCAGATAATGACTTGTTTATACTCCTTTATACACTATGCATTGTAATGCAAGTACAATATTTATAGTACAATTTATTTACTTTATACTTATATGGTAAAAATTAGAAAAGAAGCAATTTTTCAGTATTAGCATGCTGTGACACTTTTATGTCCGATTTTGTAAGCAAGTAGTTTTTAAGTGAGGTGAAAATTGGGGGAACACAAGACAAATCAGACTCATGAAACAGGTACAGTAATCTGGAAAGGTTGAGAGCCACTGTTTTAGAAAAACATCCAATCTTGATTTATGTATTGCCAGTGAGGGAGAATTCACCACAACCTTTGGTAAATTGCTCTAATTGTTAATAACCCTCATGGTCAAAAATTTACACCTTATTTTCAGTCTGAATTTGTCTAGCTTCAACTTCCAACCATTGGCTCATACTATACCTTTCTCTGCTAGACTGAAGATCCTATTATTAAATATTTGTTCCCCATGTCAGTTATAGGTACTTGTAGACTGTAACTGAGTCACCCATTCACCTTCTCTTTGTTAAGCTAAATACATTAAGCTCCTGGAGTCTCTCACTATAATCTAATAATCCTTGAATCATTTCTAATCCTTCAATCATTCGTGAGACTCTTCTCTGAATTCTCTCACATTTTTCAACATGTTTCTTGAGTTGTGGGCACCAGAACTGGACACAGGATTCCAGCAGCAGTTGCCCCACTGCCAAATACAGATATAAAATAACCTCTCTATTCCTACTTGAGATTCCCCTGTTTATGCATCCCAGGATCACATTAGCTCTTTTGGCCACAGCGTCACACTTGGAGCTCATGTTCAGCTGATTATCCACTGTAGCCCCCAAATCTTTTTCACAGTCACTGCTTCCCAGGATTGAGTCCCCCATGCTGTAAGTATGGCCGCTGTTCTTTGTTCCTGGATGCATACATTTACATTTAGCTGTATTAAAACCACATATGGTTTGTCTGCATCTCATTTACCAAGTGATCCAGAGTGCCCTGAATCAGCACCCTGGCCTCTTCATTATTTACTTCTCCAATTTTTGTGTCATCTGCAAGTTCTATCAGGTGATGATTTTATGTTTTCTTGCAGGTCATTGCTAAGAATCTTACATAGCATCGGGCCAGTGGGACCCCCCTGGAAACATACCCACTTGACAACTATTCCCTGTTTACAATTACATTTGGAGACATCGGTTAGTCAGCTGTTAATTTTATATCAAATGGATTAAAATGGCACACACAATTCTCCTTTTTTTAATCAAAGTGTCAGGCAGCACCAAGTCAACCGCCTTACAGAAGTCTAAGTATGTTACATCAGCACTGTTACTTTTAATCTCATTAAAAGTATCAAATTAGTTTAACAGGATCTATTTCAGAGGTGAAAGTAAGCCGGTACGCCCCGGTATGGTGTACCGGCAAGAGCCGGTGCACCGTACCTGGGTGGATCAGCTTCCCCAGGCACAATTTAAAAGGGCCTGTGGCTCCCAGCAGCGGCTGGAGCCCCCGGCCCTTTAAATTGCTGCCGGAGCCCTGGGGTAGCGGCGGTGGGTCTGGGGCGGCGATTCAAAAGGCCCTGGGCAGTAGCGGTGGCCGAGCCCTGGGCCCTTTAAATCGTCCCTGGAGCCCCACTGCCGCTTCCCCAGGGCTCCGGCAAGCTCCGGGGACGATTTAAAGGGCTTGGGGCGGTAGTGGCGGCCGGAGCCTCGTCCCCGGAGCCGTGCTGCCGGAGTCCTGGGGAAGCGACGGCGGGGCTCCGGGGACGATTTAAAGGGCCCAGGGCTCCGGCTGCTGCTACCACCCAGGGCCCGTTAAACCATTCCCAGGACCCCCGGTTGCTGCTGTTACCCCGGGGAGGGGGAAGGAGGCACTTGCCAGTACAGGATGCGCCAGGACTGGCTCTGACCTCCCTCAGCCCCGCCCCTTCCAGGGGCCAGAGCCAGCCCCAGCCCAGCAAGTCACTAGACTTACTTTCACCACTGATCTATTTCCATGTTGATTTCCATGAACTACACTCTCCTCTTTTAATTCTTTATTAATCAAGCCCTATATCAGCCACTCCATTATCTTGCCCAGCATCAATGTCAGGCTGACAGGCCTATAATTACCTAGGTCATCCCATTTGCCCTTTTTAAAAACTGGCACAATATTAGTTTTCTTTCAGTCCTCTGGAACTCCATGTGCCATTACTGAAAACCAACATTAATGGTCCAGCGAGAACATCAGCCAAATCTTTTAGAACTCTTGGATGCAAGTTATCTGGACCTGCTGAGTTAGGGGTATTGTCTTTTTTTGTTGCTACAATTTATTTTGAAGCCGGAAGTAGGGCAGATATAGATACAATTTAATTCTGTCTGTGAAGCAAGCCTAAAGGTTAACCTGTGGATGATGGTGGAGAGAGTAATCTTATAAAATGTGCAGATGACACCAAGCTGGGTGGGCTTGCGAGCACTCTGAGAATTCTAATCCAGTTCTCCAATGACCTTGACAAATTAGAGAATTGGTCTGAATTCAATAAAATGAAATTAAATAAAGACAAGTACAAAGAACTACGCTTAAGGAAAAAAATGAAACAAATACAAAATGGGGAATAACTGGCTAGAGAGTAGTACTTCAAAAACAGATCTGTGGGTTATAGTGGATCACGAACTAAAGATGAGTCAACAACATTATGCTATTGAGAAAAAGGCAAATGTCATTCTGGGGTGTATTAACAAGAGTCTTGTTTGTAAACCACAGGAGGTAATTGTTCCACTCTACCTGACATTGGTGAGGTCTCTGCTGGAGCACTGCACCTGGTTTTGGGCACCACACTTTAAGACGTGGACAAATTGGAGAGTCAAGTAGAGAGAAACAAAAATGATAAAAGGTTTAGAAAACATGACGTATAAAGAAAGGTTGAAATAACTGGGTCTGTACAGTCCAGAAAAGATTAAGGAGGGAGACATAACAGTTTTCAAATATGTAAAATATTGTTATAAAGAGGATGGTGATCAATTGTTCTTCATGTCCACTGAGGGAAGGACAAGAAGTAATCAGCTAAGATTGAAGCAAGGGATATTTATGTTAAATATCAGGGGAAAATTTCTAACTTAAGGACAGGATTCAGAGTAGCAGCCGTGTTAGTCTGTATTCACAAAAAGAAAAGGAGTACTTGTGGCACCTTAGAAACTAACAAATTTATTTGAGCATAAGCTTTCGTGAGCTATAGAAATGCATCCAATGAAGTGAGCTGTAGCTCACGAAAGCTTATGCTCAAATAAATTTGTTTGTCTCTAAGGTGCCACAAGTACTCATTAACTTAAGGACAGTTAAACACTGGAACAGGTTACCGAGGGAGGTTGTGGAATCCCTGTCATTGCTCTGTTTTAAGAACAGGTTAGACAAACATGTCATTATACTTAATACACCAATACTTAATTCAGTTCTCCTCCTTTGGAATTCCTGTTGCTGAAGATCTGGCTCCTCACTCACTAAATGGAGGACAGGACATTAGTTTGTTATGACTCAAATGCTGATTAGAGGACCAGCAACAGCATTTTACCCTTGGGCTCCTCTTTGATCCGTTTTCAGAGTAGCAGCTGTGTTAGTCTGTATTTGCAAAAAGAAAAGGAGTACTTGTGGTGCCTTAGAGACTAACACATTTATTTGAGCATAAGCTTTCGTGAGCTACAGCTCACTTCATGGAGTGAGCTGTAGCTCACGAACGCTTATGCTCAAATAAATGTGTTAGTCTCTAAGGCACCACAAGTACTCCTTTAGTGAGCTGTAGCTCACGAAAGCTTATGCTCAACTAAATGTGTTAGTCTCTAAGGCACCACAAGTACTCCTTTTCTTTGATCAGTATCATTATCTGCCTGGTTGTTGACCTTGCTTTTGTGTGAAGTGACAACACTCCATAAGCTCATTTCTTTTGTGTTCTCAGTTATGTAACTGGAACCCTTAAAAAAAAAAGTGCTAAGCATATTCCATCACCAAACATCTATTTTGTTCTTCCTACCAGCCTCTTTGCATTCTCTAATTTTGTGAATGGGGTTTGGCAAAGGTTCATTGAATTCTCATTTGTTTTCACTGTCATCTAAATAAAAGTCTGTCATTTATTTTTGTGACCCCAATACATTTAGCCTGGTTGGGAGACGGTGTACAGTGTCTTTTTTTGCCTTTGGACTGGGCATCTCCATTTAGATACTGTACTTCTGCAGCCCTTCTTATAGTGTTTGAGCACCTCTCAACCATTATGGATAACCTCAGTATGAGGTAGGGAAGTCTCCCTCCCAACCACTTTTTATATGTAGGGAAAAAAGGCAGAGAGGGTAGATTAAGAGATTTGCCCAAGCTGACACAGCAAATGGTTGGCAGCAGGAAACAACCCAGATCTTTGTAACCCTAGTCCTGTACCCTATCCATTAGGCAATGCTTCTTACCCCTAGGATATCACACTACTTGGTATGGTATAAGAATCTACAGAGCTAGATCTTATGCTTTCCTGATTGTCCCCAACTGTCCAGTGCATATGTACAACACAGGGTCAGCTGGTTGTCTCCACGTTGTTCAGTTTGTCCTGTGGTGCCACAATCTATCATGAAATTGCCTACATAGAGCGACGGGGGCAGTAATTTCCTGTTACATACAAGCTGGCATCCAAAATGATCTTTCTAGGTTTTCTAAAAAAAATTGATGCATTACAGTCTGCCTTGGTGGTAGCCAGCATTGCAGGTGAATGCTGAGTGTCAGTCTTGAGGTATTCTTGTTTGGCACATGAAGGGCCAACACATGTGAACAAGTACAAGGAAGCATGTTTCCAGGATGCCAAAGCAGAAGTGCTGGGACACAGAACCGGCGCACTGAAGAGGCCTGCAGAAACATTAAGCTAGCCTCCAACATTAGTTGGCACCTGTGCTGCCTGGATCCAATCGAACAGATGTAGCTGTGGCTGAAGACGACCATGAAGTTTCTGTGGCCCTGATGTATTCAATCAATCAGCAGCAGAGTGCAGAAACCTGCTCTCCAGCCTCCAAGACCCTGCATACATTGAAAAGACACTGCAACAAACCATTGATGAGAGGTCGCTAAGCTTGCAACGTCTGTCAAATTTCCTTGTGGTTCCCCCTGGTTGTATAGACTGGGATGAGGCTGTTAGCTCTCCCAGTGCGTTCAACACTTATTTCACCCTACCACAGGCAGTAACTGCTGGCTCAGTCAATCCAGTCTAACTCCATCCTGCATTGTGCGATTCACCTTTGGAAATTAACCATTGCTGGCAGCAATGGTTCTGGCCACACTGGAATGGGTGAATCAGGAGTATGACAATGCACTGGTACAATCGCACCATGTGTGAATGTGCCAGAATGGGTCCATTATAAAACAGCGTTGCTGTGTGAACGCACTAGACCAATGGCTGATGTACCATCTTTAAAAAATTGTTGTGAAGTGGATGGAGGGAATATCAAGCTCACATACCACCCAGGGTTCAGGTACCACCGCTCGGGAATCCCTGCACTAAACCATTTCCAGGATGAGCAACTATTGAATGCAAAATGTCCTGCCATGTGTGGATACAGGCATGCTCAAGGGGAATGGGATGCTTACTAAGACTAGAGGCCTTAACAGGTACATCCAGCTACTGAAATGGTATATTTTACAGTCACAGCCTTCTCGGAGCAAATAACATAAAACAGAACAAAATAAAAAGCTCGGGGATAACGTGAAGGGTTGCAAGCGACCGCTGCGAGGAGGGAAAGAATGAGCAACATGCTCATCAGCAACATCCTTGTAAGGTATTTAACTAAAGGAGACCATTATTCTGGGAGAATCAGACATCTGAAGAACTAGTGTAAGTAGTATACTCAGCGAGCTACCATGCTGTACTCTCCTCCCTCAGTTGCAGCTTCTTGCTGTACTAACTGCTTCCTCAGCATGATTTGGATGCTCCTTGGGATTTGTAGCCTTTGTGTCCTCATTACAGGTACAGTAATGGTGCGATAACCTATCATGCCTAAAAGCTGGTGCCCAGTAAGGTGACCTTGACCTGCCAAATATCTCTCTCATCTCTGGGCCTTCTCCCTTTGCTCTAATCCCTCCAGTCAGTCTTCACTGACCCTCTCTCCCCTCCTGCGTTTCCACCTTTAACAGATGGATCGGAGTCAGACGCTCCCATCCACAGGCTGTTAGACCCAAGCAGGCTTTTCTCTAAAGAGTACACCCAGCATTCACAAGGTGTGATTGGAATGAAGACCGAAAAGCCTGGGCAAAAAGGGAACATGCCCATTCAGTCTTCATGTATATCAACACACAAGGGCTCACAAGGGACAGTTAGTCCCAGCCTTCCCTGTGGAGAAAGCACCCATCTCTCTACACAGTTACACACACACTTAGCCTACAAGGAAGCAGGCAGCCCTCTCTTTAGAAGTCACATCCAAATTGCAAGCTGCATGTAGCCAAGTGAGCTGGGCATGGCACCGAGGGGGAGTAGGGGTGCGCAAGACGCCTCCCCACCCCCTTCTCAAACACCCCATATAAATCTGGCTGGAAACACAAGGAGATGTACACAAGGCTTCCAAACTGCCAGGAGAAAAGAACCCCAGCACTTCAAGGGAGTATCTGTAAATCATCATCACATCCGACAGCGCAAGCCTCGGATTAACCCTTCACTGGGCCAGAAGGTGTGGAAAGGAGACACAGGGGGTTTGTTACTGAGCCTCAGTGGGAAAGTAACCCTCCCCACCCCCAAGTTTCTAAGCAAAGCTCTGATGCATTTTCTGCAGCCCCTTACGGAGGGTTTTTTGTGGGGGGGTCAGAGAAGAGAGACGAAGCCCTAAGTATAAGACCCCGCACACTTAAATGGGGGAAGGGACTGAGGGCCCCATTCCCAGCAAGAGCTGGAAGCTATTCCCACTCGTGTCTGCGGGGGACGGGGGTGGGGAGAGATTAATAATTTCTGCATTTGTTGCGGATACCTTTCCTCCCCCGCCCCGGATCCAAGCCGGGAGCTCCCTCCCTTCCCCCACCTACCCCCCTCCCCATCAAAGAACGGGGTAGGAAGAAGCCACCCCTCATCCTCGTCCTTTGCTGCCCAGCTCCGGTCCCTCCTGGCCGCTTTCCTCCCTCTCTGGGGTAGCGTGGCCTCCGCTTCCCCAGCCCCTTCTCCTCTGCAGCCTGGCAGTTTTCACATCGTCCCCTGGTCAGAGCAGGAATGTCTCCCCCACCCCATCCCAAGCCACCCGGGAGCAGAGCGCTGCTCTTTCCCGTGCGGGGTCCTCCCTCTTCCTCGGCTCGCTCCCCCCAGGCCCCCATATTACGAGGGGGCCCCCCTTGCCCCCAGGTTGTGCTTTCCCCATCTCAGGCAGAGTTAGGAGTTTTTACTCACCCCCTGGCTGCTGCTGTTGCTCTGAGTCTGGAGACCGGCTCTGATTCCGGCTCCATCACGTTTAGTGCATTGTCTCTTTCGGGCAAGTTTTGCAGCGATCCATCAGAAAAAGGGGAAAAGGCTGGTTTGTGGGTGCATCCTTCCCAGGAGCTCAGCTCTCTGTCTCTCTAAGGGGCTCAGCTGTGCCAAAGACACCCCCTGGCCCGCACGGCCAACTCCTTCCCTCCTTCTCTTCTGGGTCCTTTTGCTTACACAGAGCTTTTAATCCCATTTAACTCCCTCTCGGCAGACTGCAGTTACCTTGGGAAAAAGGAGAGAGAGGAACAGAAAGTACAAGCTAGGAAAAGAATGTGGCCCATGGTCGCTGTATTTCTTGCCTCTTATTTTCCGCCTCACTCTTAATATAACTTCTGTGATCTCTTATTTCCAAAATCCTTGGTTGAAAGTCTCTCTCTCTCTCTCTCTCTCTCTGAGCTGTTACTTGTTTGTTTGCGTGGTGGTGATCATAATTATTTTTATTTGCAATGCAGATGTGCTTCCCAGCCCCCACGAACTCTTCTCTGGACTTAGAGAAAAGAGGGGAAAAGGCAGATTTTGAGAAATGAAAATTATTTAAGGAAGTTTCTGCTGCCTCTCTCTGCTGCCCTCCTCTGTAACACTGAAGTGAAGCACTAAAAAAAAAAAAAAAAAAAAAAAAAAAAAAAAAACAACCGACCCCTTCCAGTCTATCCCAGGAGAAAATAAATAGAGAAACTCCATTCAAACCCCTCTCTGGCCTGTAGAGGGAAATTAACAAAGGTTACATTCAAACCGATCCCTTCATCTTTCACCAGGAATGGAAAACCTGAAAAGAAAACCTCTGGCAGGACTGACCCACAAATTGTCTCAACTGTTCTCCCCCTCTGATGGCAAAGTCAAAGGTACTTTAAAGATTTTTCTTTTGTGGAGTGCTTTGAAGAGGCAGTTTAGATTTTTGCTTAGGGCCCTCAGTCATCCGCACAAAGGGACCGCTATCCCTCTCTCCTCTTTCTGTATTTTCTGCTTTTGGAGCAGGCAAGCTGATGTAACAGGTGATTGAAATGCAAGGAGCTCTCTCCTCTCCACACTCTCTGTCCCCCACACCCCTTTATCCATACTCAAGCACACAAAATACAGAGCATAGGAATTGATGTCATTCTTACCTAGGATCTCTTTAGAAATTAAAGAGTCACAAGTCATCATTCTAAAGCTTTGTATAACTAGAAAGGAAACTTTGGGTGATTCTGTGCATATAAAGCAGACAGCTGAGTGATCTCAAAGGTGCTACCTTCTCCAGCTGTGTGAGATCCCCTTTCTAATTACTGCTAGTGAAGTATGAATCACTCTCCCAAATTCCCATGTATAGACCTATGTTAGTGTTCCAGACATGTATTTTGTCAAGCATGTGTAACAGTAAAAAACAAAAAACAGTCAGTTCAACAGGGCAGGCAAATAATCACTTGAGTACATGGGGGAGGGGGAAGAAGGGAAGGAGAGATTGGCTGTTAGATTCACTGTAACACAGGTGACTTGCATAGAAATTAGAACCCTTACTAGTTAAAATTACAATGTGTCAGAGTCAGACACTTTAGGAAGCTGTTTTCTGCTCTGATTCCCCAAGCCTCAGTTTACCAGCTCATTGGCTTATTGTCCCCTTTCCCTGATCCCCTCCCCTTTTCAAATCTTTTCTCCCCTCCACCCTTTGCTTTCTGTCTTTGACACTTACTTTGTGGTGAGGTGAGAGGTTGTGCAATCTCTCCTTCCAGACCCTAAATTCATTTGTATTCATTTGTCCCAGCAACTTAAAAAAAAATTCTGATTCTGATTTTTTCTTTAAATCACACCATGACTTCTGAGCTGAGGGCCAGACAGCACCAAGCACCTCCTTGGGTCGTTGGCCCTGACAGGTCCAAACCTTCCTGGCAAGTTTCTGTTCCCCCAAGTTCAACAGATAATCCTGTCCCAGGATTTTTGCAGAGAGATTTTCCCAGGGCTGCTGCTCTGTTGACGGCTCATGGATGCTGCTGTGGGTCAGTGGGGAAGATGGTTTGGGACCAGGCACTGGCCTTGAAGGAACATGGAGCTTAGAAGCCTTCTGATGTGAAGAGAGGTGGAAATTATAAAAGACTGCCCTTGTCCTTTTTAAATAGCTGCAGCCAGGGACTCTGCCTTGGCTCAAGTGCACCAGGTGTCCGGTTTCAGCAAACATTCAGCTAATGAGCCAGGATCCAGCCTCCAGGGGGCAGGGTCCACACTGCACTGAAACATACAAAGGAATCTACTGAGGAAGGCTGGGCATAGAGTACCACTTAGGGACACAGTGACATCCGAAAAGGAAATGGGGTTGGGGTGACATTCACACAGCGTGAAGAGAGATAGAGGAGGACTGGGGAGGGAAGGATAAAGGCATGCAGCAAGGAAGCTAGAGAGAACTGGACACAAAATACTAACTATAAAACACCTATTTATTATCAAGGGCTGACAGTGTTTAGAACTGCACAAGGCAGACAGGAAGACATGACCTGCTGCACCATAAGGTCCTGCAAGATGCTCTTCACTGAATGGGAATCAAGGGCATGCTACACCTCACCAGATCAGACACTAAACAGTTTTGGGTTTCCAATGTGAGACACCTGAGCCTGATTTATAAGATCAGCCCAAACTGCAATGGAAGTAAGTGGCAGCTGTGGATGCTCGATCCCTCTGAATGTCAGACCCAAGGTAACTCAAGTTGGGATGGGCACCCAAACTGAAGGCACACACATTAGAGGCTGCTCTTGAAAATCTGGTTGCAAATGATATTGACATTAAACCACCCAAGTACTTGGATGCAGTGCCATAAACAATAAGATAGATGCAGAATTCAAAGTTCTGTGAACCTTTCTTGAGCAATGGGAGTTTTGTTTGAATAAAGATCTCAAAATTTGGCCCAAAATTATGGTTTCCACCATAACTCAGCCCCCTTGTACATAAAATATATGGTCTATTATTGTATATGCTGAGCACTGTTCTTCTGTAATATATGTATGCAATTTGGCCAAGTTACAGTTGCTTCTAGGAACTATGGCTTTGAATCACCTGACTTTTATGGGGTGTGAAGTCTCATCCATAACTTTGCTCTGAAGTGTTTGCATTTAATTTCTTGGTTTGTTTTAAGAGAAGGCTCGAAGCAACCAAAAGTGGAAACAAGCTCATTATATTCAGTTATTTCAGTGACAGATTCAGATGATCTCACATTTCATTGTTCTCTCACACAGAAGGCAGATTTCAGAGTAGCAGCCGTGTTAGTCTGTATCTGCAAAAAGAAAAGAAGTACTTGTGGCACCTTAGAGACTAACAAATTTATTTGAGCATAAGCTTTCATGAGGCATATGAGTAAGAGCAATGTACAGACATCTAAATGTGTACACACACATCCAGATAATTGCTACCATATGAGCAATTCAGGACCTGACCCTTTGCAAGCTGCTTTGCCCAGAAAACCCCAAAGCTCATGCAGCAACCCACGGAAGTCATGGGAGCAAGGGTCTAACTGTGAAGATCAGCTTGCAGGATTGGACCTTAATCACTAAGAGAAATGACACATTTGGTCATTCTTAAGATGCAAAGCACACCTTTCTTCCTCCTGCCCCTATAGCTGCACATCCCCTCCAAAACCAGTCAACATTAATTCTACCAAACTTTCCTTCCCCAAAAATCCATCAGTGGGAAGAGAACAAAGTGATGCTTTTCAGGACAGTGCTATAATATAAAACAAAACAAAACAAGAGAGCAAAGGTTAAAGAAAGGTGGAGGTAGAAACATATGCATAGATCACACTGGCACATTATTAACACAGCAGTTCCCAGTTCTTGGGATACATAGTAGTTTCTCTAGGACTTCTAATGAAATAGACTTGGCACACAATCTTGCAAACTCTTCCTCACAAGCTTCTCTTTAATCACATGAGTAGTCATATAAAAGCAAGCTAAGCACATAGATAAGCATTTGTAGGATGTGGACATGGATGCAATCACAGTATTGTCATCTTAAAAGTAGAGAGAGGTAAATTAGTTTAAATAAAATAAATCCCAGTAGCATATCAGCAATATCTACTGCCAATGAAATAGAGATTCAGAATTTAGACTTTGTTCTTAAAGGCAGACGCTACAAAAACAGTCTGAATAGAAATAACTTCACAGATTTTTTTTAAACCAAATGTCAGTGGAAGTCATTACAATAAAAGTTAAAATAATGCAGGTATTGCGAATTCAGATCCCTCAGCATAGTGGCATTTCATGAGAAACTGAAACTCAGCAAAAACAAAACTGAAGTTTACCATTCTAGGTTCATTACTTAGCCAAACTGAGAAATGAAGAACAAACAACCACCACCAAAACCACATACACACCACAAATAGTGAAAAGTGCACTGGATTTTTCATCTTTTTAAAAGTCTATTTAAATAATTTAAGGACCTATCCATAAGGATTTTTTTTTAATACAAGAGATTTTAACCTTGCAAAAAGTATGCCTTAAAAAAATGCAGTATGTAATCATGACTGGTTGAACACATAGAGTATTTAAAATATTTGTCCATATTTAGATAGCTTCCAGGAGAATCACTACCCATCTGTCCTTTGGATCCATAACTTGGAATCTGGTTAAGCAATAAGGCTCTTATTAAAATCGTTTCACACCCTTGCTTCCTGTGTAGACCAAGTGAGAAAAAGCCCAGGAGTGATAGGAAAGAGTGCATTACAGCTGTGCTATACAACTGACAGTATCTGACTTCAAGCAGAGATTGAATTCCAGAAGCTAACCTGGACTTGCCCTCCTCCAGTTTGGCTTGGTCCTAATGACATTCTCATTGAATCACAGTGCATTTTTACCTGAGCCAGTCATCTTAGTACAAGTTCTGAAAGGCATCTTGAATCACTTATTGACCCCAAAATTCACAGATATGTTTAGGATTTAACTAAGTGCCCTATTCAGATTTAAAGTTGCAACAAGACCAGGCAAAGGTCATAGGCATCCTGAAATCTGACGCACAGGAAAGGCCTGTGGCATGTATCAGACCACAAAAGAAGGTGAGCTAGAATAGAGCGCCTTTCACCTCCTCTTGGTTGATGGTTCAAATCCAGCCCAGGTTGGCAGACATCTAAATTTGTTTCTCTGTTGACTTTGTTTGGTGGCTTATATTACATTGAACTTACTCTAGTCTACATCATAAAAAGCTACCACCATGGAGGTTAAGCAGTCTCTGCAAGACCAAAGGAGATGAAGACTGAAATGAGCCATGGAGACTGAACTCTCCTCTCTGTGCTATAGATCATCCCTCTAGATCACTAGTACAGTACACTGGTATGGGATGAAACTTGCCATGTCCATGCAGTACCTGTTTGGTAATTATATAAACCTGAGTCTCCAGGGTGGCTCATTTAAGCCCTGATCCTGCACCTGCCCGTCGGGAAGGAATTTTCCTCCAGGGCAGATTGGAGAGGCCCTGGAGGTTTTTCGCCTTCCTCTGTAGTATGGGGCATGGTTGACTTGAGGGAGGCTTCTCTGCTCCTTGAAGTCTTTGAACCATGATTTAAGGACTTCAATAGCTCAGACATGGGTGAGGTTTTTCATAGGAGTGGGTGGGTGAGATTCTGTGGCCTGCGCTGTGCAGGAGGTCGGACTAGATGATCAGAATGGTCCCTTCTGACCTTAGTATCTATGAATTTCACATAAACCACCAAACTTAGCCGGGAAAATAGTTTAGATATCTACCATCCTGGGCTGGATGTGAATCACTGACCTAGAGGCAAAAGGCTTTTTATCCCATCTCACCTCCTTTTGTTGGTCTGATACACGCCACAGGACATCGAAGTCAACTGGATTTGCATGGAGCAGGGCTTGGCCTAGAGCATCCGCTATCCATCGTTTAGCATAGTCTATAAAGGTGAGATAATCACCCCAGGGAGTGATATATAAGCACCAACCTTTGTTTCATCTTTATTCATAACAGGAACCAGAATATTCTGCGTTGCTCTTTGCTGCAGTAGTTTCTGGTGCTTTTTGTAACAGATTGTTCCAGTTCTAAAGGAACAGCAAGTCTAATCTTTGCAATTACGTGCCTCACTTTCAGACTCCCACCCTTTCTCTCCAAATATTGGTCTATTACATATTAAGGCCCAATTACCCGGTCAGTTGCACATTAACTTCATCATGAGTTGTTTTCCCACAACTGATGGGACAATCAGGCCCCAGCTGTTTATAACTCAAAACTTTTAGCTGGTGGATGAGGGAATGATTCATTTGCTCCTTTACTTTCTGGTGACATAGGAGTGAGGATGTAGGGCCCTGTTTGCTGCTGGAGTAAATAGGTGCATCTCCACTGAAGTCAATGCAGCTTATGTTAGCAGTGAATCTGGCCCATTGTTCCTATGTTGCACTTAAGTGTGTTACTAGTTCCCTTTGTAGTATCACTCAGTTTCTTTGTAGCTTTCCCATTCAGCCTCTGTAGTCTCAGCTTCCTGTACTGATTGTGTCTTCCATAGGTCACTAGTTCCAGTCAGCTCTTTGCACAGAACTGGGACCAAATCCTTCTGCAATTTATCCACCATGCCCAGTACCCTGCAATGAGCGATGCAAGAGCAGACCCCTGCACATGTGCAGAGCATTGCTGAAGTTACTGGGGGCTCTATCTGTGCTCAGCTCATTAGAGGATCAAGGTTTGAGTGAGGGCAGAATTTGGGTCCTGGTGTCAAATTTTAGCTGATACTTAAATGCTCCATAACAGGTTTCAGAGTAGCAGCCGTGTTAGTCTGTATTCGCAAAAAAGAAAAGGAGTACTTGTGGCACCTTAGAGACTAACAAATTTATTTGAGCATAAGCTTTCGTGAGCTACAGAATGCATCCGATGAAGTGAGCTGTAGCTCACGAAAGCTTATGCTCAAATGAATTTGTTAGTCTCTAAGGTGCCACAAGTACTCCTTTTCTTTTTTTTAAATGCTCTAAGGAATCTCTCTTTTGTTCCTTCCTTCCTTCTTTTACAGTTTCAGTCATGACATCATATTATTCAGGACCTTGTTTTTGCTGCAGGATTAAGACCAAAACGTTTCTTTTGTTGTATTTGTGAAATTCTATTTTTATGCCAGGCATCACTCTTGGGCTCCTCTTTAGTGATTCACGGAACTGTTATTTGCTACTAGTATGTCTCTCGTTAATAGTTCCCCAGGAACAATCTTTATGGTACAGGAGCTGCACAGTAAGCTAGGAAGCCATGTATGGATCACAGCTACTGTTTGGTGGGGGTTTTTCCTTCCGCAGTGGCCATTTTAATAAATTCCACCCCATTTTGTGCTTTACGGTTTGCTTGGCGATACAGTGGACTAGTGGTGACATGTTTGAACTCATGCAGCCGTTTGATGTGAAATGTGTGAAATTCTTTGCACTTTGCTGGAACAATAAGAGCCATTGTTCTTTGACCACTGCTGCTGAGATGCCATGCCTGGCAAGAATGGATTTTGTGTGCATTCCTGTTACTGCATCACGTTGGGCTGGACAGCATCGCAGTCTCAAGGAGGCTGGAATAATGGTTAATTATTAACCTAGGCCTTGTCCATGGAATGAAATAAATCACAGTGCAGAGAAACAAAGCCAAACCTACCTTTCTTATGGAAGTGCAGGTGGCTGCTCAGGCCTCTATCTTATTCTTCTATTGTTATGCAGAAGAAATGAATTGCAATTTCATGGGTCATGAGTTGGCTCTAACATTGTTGTCCCACCCATACTACAAACAAGATACACATTATTAGATAAAAGAAAAGGAGTACTTGTGGCACCTTAGAGACTAACGAATTTATTTGAGCATAAGCTTTCATGAGCTACAGCTGACTTCATCGGATGCATCCGATGAAGTGAGCTGTAGCTCACGAAAGCTTATGCTCAAATAAATTTGTTAGTCTCTAAGATGCCACAAGTACTCCTTTTCTCTTTGCGAATACAGACTAACACGGCTGCTACTCTGAAACCTGACATTATTAGATAGACACCCCAAAAAACATGCCAGACCACAGCACACTAGTACACTTAGATATGTCATGTAGGCAAGCCCTAGATATCTCAGTTCCTAGATGTTCCTAAGTGTCTTTATTCGGGGTGTCACCTCACAGAAACAATGTCTGCTTGCAGCAGTATTCCTTTCCGTTAGACTCATTTGGTTGGATACCTGTTTCTAAGATGGGTTCAAATCATACCCTAGGTCTTGGGCTTCTTCCAATGGCTTACACTATTGGGAAATACTGGGGAGCAGCACTGTTAACAGCAATATCCTCCAAATATGATTTTGCATTAGGCTTTCCTGCCCATCTTTGGCAGTTGGTAGACTGTGACGATCCTGCATCACTTTTAGAAATGAACAGAAGATAGCCATGGCCAACTTCCCCTCCCTTAATAAAATAAACTTTATTATGCCATACTGCTGCTCATGCAAAGCAATAATTCTTCTTTCCTAGTCCTGCAGTTGTACTTGATCAATACACTAATATATGAGCAAATACCAGCTGGGACATTTGACTCTGTATGTCAAATGACTGGAGTTTGCTCACTCTGCATTGGTGGAGACATAACCAATTGCTGTCCCGATTTTATTGTTCAAGTAAAATGCTCTTTTGCTACAGAAACCGAGCATCTGTTCTCCCGCTAGCAGTACTGCCCCAAGAGCAACCTCACCTTTGGAGACCTCCAAAGTTACTCTGGATCTTCTCTTTGGAAAAGACAATATGAGCCCAGGCTCACTGATCAAAATATGTTCCTGTATTGTAAAGGGAGACTAGTGGGGTTACATCTCCTACTGTGTTATGTGCTGAATGCTTTAAAAGCACCACTGTAGAAGATGGATAAGATGTAGATCCTATTAATCACATTAAAGTACAATATAATTATATGTATTGTCTGTTCTTTGTTTTACAAAAGCGACGCAAGAATTAATGGATTTGTGAACCCCCTCTTTGGAATACTGCAGCAGAAGTAGAACAAAAACTACTAAGTAGCTATGAAAGAGTATTTGCTAGCTTTGTCTTTATTAACATTAGCCCTATGCTCTATTCTGTAATTTAAGTTTTGATCATCTTACATTTTGTTTGATGATTTTTTTTGTTCTAAGAGTATGAGAATAATAATAATGGTTATTAAATATTTATAATGAGTTAGTGCCTAAATGTCACAAGCCGGTTGGGTCCCATTGTGCTCGGTACCATACAATCACATAATACATGAGAGTCCCTGCCTTGAAGAATTTACCATCTAATCAAAATGAAATATGAAGATTATGAAAAGAGAGCTTGCTGCTAGTGTAAAGTGTGTGTGGTGAGTGTGTGCTACAGGTATCCCTTTGTTCCTGATCCACAGAGGATATGAAGTGTTACAGCGCAAACTAGAGTGCTTTAGTTCAAGCTCTAGCAACTCATGCTTTTAGTTCTGGAAAAAGAAAAGGAGTACTTGTGGCACCTTAGAGACTAACAAATTTATTTGAGCATAAGCTTTCGTGAGCTACTGCTCACTTCATCGGATGCATTTGGTGGAAAATACAGTGGGGAGATTTATATACACACACAGAGAACATGAAACAATGGGTTTTATCATACACACTGTAAGGAGAGTGATCACTTAAGATGAGCCATCACCAGCGGGGGGGGGGGGGGGGGAGGAAAACCTGGTTTTACAAAAGGTAGATCGTGCCAAACCAACCTAATCTCCTTTTTTGAAAAAGTAACAGATTTTTTAGATAAAGGAAATGCAGTGGATCTAATTTACCTAGATTTCAGTAAGGCATTTGATACCGTGCCACATGGGGAATTATTAGTTAAATTGGAGAAGATGGGGATCAATATGAACATCAAAAAGTGGATAAGGAATTGGTTAAAGGGGAGACTGCAACGGGTCCTACTGAAAGGAGAACTGTCAGGTTGGAGGGAGGTTACCAGTGGAGTTCCTCAGGGATCAGTTTTGGGACCAATCTTATTTAATCTTTTTATTACTGACCTTGGCACAAAAAGTGGGAGTGTGCTAATAAAATTTGCAGATGATACAAAGCTGGGAGGTATTGCCAATTCAGAGAAGGATCGGGATATTATACAGGAGGATCTGGATGACCTTGTAAACTGGAGTAATAGTAATAGGATGAAATTTAATAATGAGAAGTGTAAGGTTATGCATTTAGGGATTAATAACAAGAATTTTAGTTATAAGTTGGGGACGCATCAATTAGAAGTAACGGAAGAGGAGAAGCACCTTGGAGTATTGGTTGATCATAGGATGACTATGAGCTGCCAATGTGATATGGCTGTGAAAAAAGCTAATGCAGTTTTGGGATGCATCAGGAGAGGCATTTCCAGTAGGGATAAGGAGGTTTTAGTACCATTATACAAGGCACTGGTGAGATCTCACCTAGAATACTGTATGCAGTTCTGGTCTCCCATGTTTAAAAAGGATGAATTTAAACTGGAGCAGGTACAGAGAAGGGCTACTAGGATGATCCGAGGAATGTAAAACTTGTCTTATGAAAGGAGACTTAAGGAGCTTGGCTTGTTTAGCCTAACTAAAAGAAGGTTGAGGGGAGATATGATTGCTCTCTATAAATATATCAGAGGGATACATACAGGAGAGGGAGAGGAATTATTTTAGCTCAGCACCAATGTGGACACAAGAACAAATGGGTATAAACTGGCCACCAGGAAGTTTAGACTTGAAATTAGACGAAGGTTTCTAACCGTCAGAGGAGTGAAGTTTTGGAATAGCCTTCCAAGGGAAGCAGTGGGGGCAAAAGATCTATCTGGTTTTAAGATTCTACTCGATAAGTTTATGGAGGAGATGGTATGATGGGATAATGGGATTTTGGTAAGTAATTGATTTTTAAATATTCAGGGTAAATAGGACTAATCCTCTGAGATGGGATATTAGATGGATGGGATCTGAGTTACCCAGGAAAGAATTTTCTGTAGTATCTGGCTGGTGAATCTTGCCCATATGCTCAGGGTTTAGCTGATCGCCATATTTGGGGTCGGGAAGGAATTTTCCTCCAGGGCAGATTGGAGAGGCCCTGGAGGCTTTTCGCCTTCCTCTGTAGCATGGGGCATGGGTGACTTGAGGGAGGCTTCTCTGCTCCTTGAAGTCTTTAAACCATGATTTAAGGACTTCAATAGCTCAGATATAGGTGAGGTTTTTTGTAGGAGTGGGTGGGTGAGATTCTGTGGCCTGCGCTGTGCAGCAGGTCGAACTAGATGATCAGAATGGTCCCTTCTGACCTTAGTATCTATGAATCTTTCACGGTGACAAGCAAGATGGGCCATTTCCAGCAGTTAACAAGAATGTCTGAGGAACGGTGGGGGGAGAAATAACATGGGGAAATAGTTTTACTTTGTGTAATGACTAATCCACTCCCAGTCTCCATTCAAGCCTAAGTTAATTGTATCCAGTTTGCAAATTAATTCCAATTCAGCAGTCTCTCGCTGGAGTCTGGTTTTGAAGTTTTTTTGTTGAAGGATTGCCACTCTCAGGTCTGTAATCAAGTGACCGGAGAGAATAAAGTGTTCTCCGACTGGTTTTTGAATGTTATAATTCTTGATGTCTGACTCTACTTGCACTACATTGATGACATCTTCATCATCTGGACCCAGGGAAAAGAAGCCTTTGAGGAATTCCACCATGATTTCAACAATTTCCATCCCACCATCAACCTCAGCCTGGACCAGTCCACACAAGAGATCCACTTCCTGGACACTATGGTGCTAATAAGCAATGGTCACATAAACACCACCCTATATCAGAAACCTACTGACCGCTATTCCTACCTACATGCTGCCAGCTTTCATCCAGATCACACCACATGATCCATTGTCTACAGCCAAGCTCTACGATATAACCGCATTTGCTCCAACCCCTCAGACAGAGACAAACACCTACAAGATCTCTATCATGCATTCTTACAACTACAATACCCACCTGCTGAAGTGAAGAAACAGATTGACAGAGCCAGAAGAATACCCAGAAGTCACCTACTACAGGACAGGCCCAACAAAGAAAATAACAGAACGCCACTAGCCATCACCTTCAGCCCCCAACTAAAACCTCTCCAACGCATCATCAGGGATCTACAACCTATCCTGAAGGACGACGCATCACTCTCACAGATCTTGGGAGACAGGCCAGTCCTTGCTTACAGACAGCCCCCCCAACCTGAAGCAAATACTCACCAGCAACCACACACCACACAACAGAACCACTAACCCAGGAACCTATCCTTGCAACAAAGCCCGTTGCCAATTCTGTCCACATATCTATTCAGGGGACACCATCATAGGGCCTAATCACATCAGCCACACTATCAGAGGCTGGTTCACCTGCGCATCTACCAATGTGATATATGCCATCATGTGCCAGCAATGCCCCTCTGCCATGTACATTGGTCAAACTGGACAGTCTCTACGTAAAAGAATAAATGGACACAAATCAGACGTCAAGAATTATAACATTCAAAAACCAGTCGGAGAACACTTCAATCTCTCCAGTCACTTGATTACAGACCTGAGAGTGGCTATCCTTCAACAAAAAAACTTCAAAAACAGACTCCAGCAAGAAACTGCTGAATTGGAATTAATTTGCAAACTGGATACAATTAACTTAGGCTTGAATAGAGACTGGGAGTGGATGAGTCATTACACAAAGTAAAACTATTTCCCCATGTTATTTCTCCCCCCCACCCTACTCCCCACCGTTCCTCAGACGTTCTTGTTAACTGCTGGAAATGGCCCACCTTTCTTGTCACCGTGAAAGGTTTTCCTCCTTCCCCCCGCTCCTGCTGGTGATGGCTCATCTTAAGTGATCACTCTCCTTACAGTGTGTATGATAAAACCCATTGTTCCATGTTCTCTGTGTGTGTGTATATAAATCTCCCCACTGTATTTTCCACCGAATGCATCCGATGAAGTGAGCTGTAGCTCATGAAAGCTTATGCTCAAATAAATTTGTTAGTCTCTAAGGTGCCACAAGTACTCCTTTTCTTTTTGCGAATACAGACTAACACGGCTGCTACTCTGAAACCTTTTAGTTCTGGAGATCCCTAGTTCAGTCCCTGGTATGTTGGCCAAAAGAGTGGCCATCACTCTAGCTGTAAAAAAGTATGGCGTTGAGACCAGACCAGCTGTGTCCTTTCAGAGATATTGGAATTGGAAACTGCAAGATTCTCTCTGAAGAATCAGGCTGCAAAGTCCGAGAACTATGTAATTATACTCACTGCCAGCCAACCACTGCACATGCAATGGAGTCAATGGGGTTGCATCCGCACAGAGATTAGTCATTAGCAAGATCTTGGTCATAGTAAGATTCTATGGCTTGATCTAATGTCCACAGAAGTCAATGGAAGGACTCCTGCCACCTTCAATGCGTGTTGGACTGGACCCTTACTGAACTGCTTAAAAGCATCAAAGGTAGCCATGTCTGAATTTCAAGACGACTATAACAAGAATAAAAACAGAGGTCATGCCACAATTTCTGTAATGACACAGCAAACCATAGTTAAGAAGGAATTAAGGTGAAAAAAATATGCCTGAGCAGAAATGAAGCAAGGCTGAGACCAGATGGAGAAGAGCTTAGCACCTGGTGGGATCCACAGGATATTTGGTGTGGTAACAAAACAACAAATCTTAAACACTAGGAGTAGACTTTTCTTTTTGCGTGCGTGTGCATGTGCGTGCACACACACACACTTAGCTGAGGCTTTCACTCAGCTAAGCCCCAAGGTATTAACAGTGAAACTGTTGCGGTTTTGATTCATGTTGCCTGTGAGAGTAGCATTAAGATCCCAAACAGCCATAAAAGGCAATTTCTTAACTTAATCTAAGCTAAGATTTGCAGATATGGCATTGTTTCCTTGAGTAATTGTATGTAAGAATATTTACAACAGATTGCTCATCAAAGTGTTTTACTGCTCCTGATGCAACTCAGAGAAAGTGATATGATTATTAAATATCAGTCAATAGTTAGTTAGGTATCAAACTGGCTTCTAAACGGTTGTGTCTTCAAACAAACTACAGGGTTTCTCTGTCTTGAAGTAGTGTGGTCCAATGGCTAGGACATTACCCTTGGAGCCAGGAGATCCTAGCTCTGGCACTGACCTACTATATGACCGTGGGCAAGTTATAGCACCCCTTTGGGCCTCAGTTTCCCTATCTATGAAGTGGGGATAATGATAGCAACCCTCTAATGTGGAGAAGATCTTTGTGTTCTACAAATAAAGAGCTCTGTAGAAGTCTTATTTTCCTATGCAGTTGCTAATAGATCCTAAATCCTACACCCCATTTACAGGAAGAAATGTGAAGAAGTTTTTTATTTCCCAATCAGTCCCAACTTCATATGTGAAGTTCATTAGGAATCTTTCAGTTATATCTGGCTATAAAAGTGCCATACCAAAAAATTTAAATTTATCCTCAAATTCAACAATATTTCCTGGAACACGGTAGCCAGTTACATATGCATATGGTTGAATTTGGGGGTTAATATTAAATTTTTTGGTATGGCTTATTGGGATTCTGTGCTGAAATGCCCACTATGTTATATGGGAATTTATACATCTACATCATGTCTAACAGGCCTTCTTTTTGGAAACAAGCAAACTCCTCACTTCTGTGCTCTCTCTCGCTCTCTCCACCCCTCCACAATGGCAATAGTATTTTGTAAAGCTCTACAAACTGGATCCATTGCAGAAGGTGAATATTTACTGATGTGTGGATTAGAACTAATGAGAGACCTGGTTGTGTCTCTGTTCCTCCAATTCCAAAAAATCAAGCCAATATTTATATACCCAACAGTAAACTGAATCCCTTCTTCCCCAGAGGAGAGTGAAATAAAATGAAGTGATTGAAACTGATGTAACGGAAGATTTTTTTTTATTTTTAATTTAAACATAATTGGATAGCATGCTATTTGTCAGGCAGTGACTACACAGCCGGAGATTCCATCAGTGAACAAAAGTTCATTGGACAGTGTACAGTGATCGACCTTTTACTGAATTTGTTTAGAAAGGCCCAGTCATGTAAGGTGCTGAATACCCTCCAGTCCCAATAAAAGCTCAAGGTGTACTCGCACCTCTCAGATTTGGACAGAACACTTAGGAATTAGAAGTGGCTCGCATTCTAGCAGTAGTCTACACCAATTTATCAGTGTTGCTGTTACTCTCCCAACGTAGATATCTAATCCAAAGCCCACCAGAATCATGGAAAGGCTACCATTAACTTCAATGGTCTTTGGATCAGGTTCTGAATTTGAGTAGACTGCATAGACTGTTGGTCCTTCATCATGAGACTGAGCCGATCACAACACAACACGTCTTCCAATCTTCTCTCACTCTGGCCATCCTTCGCCATGTTTGTCCATATCTCCTTGTTAGAAAATCATCCCACCTCTTTGGAGGCCGACCACGTGGCCATTTCTGTTCTCGCAGATACCACTTGGATATAGCTGCAGTCCATCTGTTGTCTCTGAGTCAGACGACGCGTCCTGCCCACCGCTTTTTGCTGAGCCTGCTTTCAACAACATCTCGCACTCCAGACTGCTGCCTAATTATTTCATTGGGGATGTAATCGTGGAGTGAAATGCCCAAAAATGTTCGTTCCATTGCCCTCTGTGTGACAGACAGTTGACGTTCTTTGGTCTTTGTCAGCGACCATGTTTCACTGCCATATAACATCGCTGGAAGCACGGTTGAGTTAAAAAGATTTGCACAAGTTGTTTTGCTGATCTTTCCTTGGAGGATGTCCTTGAGGTCATTGAATGCGCACCATCCAGCTTTTTTTCTGCATGACAGTTCGCTTTTCTGATCGTGGCGCAAGTTGACTTCCTGGCCCAAATGAACGTATTTATCAACTTCTTGGATCTGCTCTCCTCCAAGAGTTATTTGGGTTCTTGGCAAAACATCTAATCGCATGTATTTCGTTTTCGACCGGTTCATTTTTAATCTGACTTGATTACTTTTCGCATTCAGTTCTTTAAGCATTCTCTCAAGCTGGGCTGTATTTTTGGCTATCTGCACTGTATTATCTGCAAACCTGAGATGGTTTAGCCGCTCACCATTGATATTAATCCCGCCTTTCAAGTCTGATAGTCGAAAAATCAATTCAAGACAGGCTGTGAATAATTTTGGTGAAACTGTATCTCCTTGTTTCACACCTTTCTCAATGGGGATTCGGAGGGGAGTATCAAACAGCGGTATGTTCATGTGGCAGCAAGAGTTTGCTTCTTTCAGTAATATGATATATTTTGCGCTGATGCCCTGTTCTAAAAGAGCTTCAAGAACGGCATTAGTATCTATGCTGTCGAATGCCTTCTCGTAGTCCACGAAGGCAATGCACAAAGGGAACTTGTATTCCCTTGAACATTCTAGTAGTTGGTTTAGAGTGAAGAAGTGGTCTATCATGCTGTAATTCCTTTGAAAGCCGGCCTTCTCTCTAGGTTGCTGTTCATCCAGGTTTCATGACGGTCAATTGTTATTATTTTAGTGAGCAACTTATAGATATGCAAACGCAAGCAGATTGGGCTATAGTTCTTTAGATTTTCTCCATTGCCTTTCTTATGTGGCAAGATGGTATTGGACTCTTTCCAACTGGACGGTATTTTCTGGATTTCCAGGTAGTGGCTGAATCTTTGGGCGAGAGCTTTCTAAAGTTCCTGACCTCCTGCCTTAAGCATGTCTGCTGTCAGACCGTCCTTGCCTGGAGCCTTCCCCTCTTTCATTTGATGGACTGCGTAACGGACTTTGCTGATGAGAACCGGGAGTATGTGTTCATCAGTTTGTTGAAGTGATGGCATTGAGACGTCTATACAGGATGCAAACAGCTGGATATAGAAATCCCTGCAGATTGCCTCCATCTCCGTTCAATCAGTTACTGATTCTCCATCCCTGTTCTTCAATGCCGATAATCATGACCTGTACAATGCCAGTTCCCGTTTGTATTTTTTGAGACTTTTATGAACTTCAGCAGCCTTTAGGAGCTTTTCGGTTCGAAATTTCTCTAAGTCTTCCTTCAACTTTATTTGTATGAGCTTGCAGAGAAGGGAATACTCAAGCCTGTTGCTGCCATGTCTTTTCATTTTCCTCCTCTTCTCCAATAAAGTCTTTGTATTCTCCGAGATTCTTCCACTAGCTCTTCTTGGTCTTTCACCAAGTTGATTTCAGCCGATTTCACACACCGTTTCAGTCTTACTGAAGTCCTCATAATCATCGTCGCAGTCATACAGGAGGTTCCAATCTTCCCTAGAAATGTTTTCCTTCAGGATTGCCTCGTCGAAGGCTACCAGTTGGTGCCTTCTGTTCGCCATACACAACCTTTTTCTCCACCTTCACAGTGAAAATGAGTCTGGCTCTCAGTAGGCGATGATCGCTACCAATATTGAATGATGGCACTACTGAAATATCACTAGATGATGCATCGTCTATTGATCAGAAAGTAATCGATTTCATTTTTTGTCCTTGCGTTTGGTGCAAACCAGGTCCATCTTCTGTTGGCCTTCTTTCGGAACCAGGTGTGACCAATGAACATTCTCCTCATCTCTGTCAATATAGCTAGTTGTTCTTGCGCGTTTCATTCTCTGATACTGTACCTGGCTATGAACTTTTTGCCCTCTCTCCCTCTTCCAACCTTGGCATTAAAATCTCCCATCACAATCGTATATGTGGAACTCTGAGCAAGAGTCTCCTCGAGTTCCTGATAGAATCCTTCCACATCATCATCTTCGCATGCACTTGTGCGAGCATAGATCTGGATGATTTTGAGGGTACTATTTCGGTTCAATTGGAGATAAAGCACCCCGATACATGATGACTTCAAATGGCATGAGACAATTTTCGAAGACCATTCCTTTTTTATGATGAATCCGACTCCAACTGTCCTCTTGCCTTCTCCTTTTCCTAGAATGACTGTGCTTCCATCCCTCCAGCTGACCTCCTTCTCCTTCTTTCGTCATGTTTCGCAAACACCAAACACATCACAGGCTGTATTTGCCTTTTCCTCCATGAGATGGTTTATTGATTTCTCCCTCGTCAGTGTTCTGCAGTTATAAGTGCACACTGAGAGAGTTGTCCGGTTTCCTTTTGGCAACCTGGCTCCTGAGATGCTTTGCAGCCTCTAGTCGTTTGCATGCCTCACTGCCTCCAGAGTGGGGATCGAGGAATGTGCAGAGAATGGAGACTTGGTTTTCTATGTTGTTTTAGCCATTGTTTTCAGCCACCCGCTGGCTGGGCTGTCAGTGGTGCATTTACCTCTTCAATTTAGCTAGCTTACAGCCTCAGAAAGAGGGATTATATGCCCCTCCACAGAAGAAGCAACCCCCTCGCTGGGCTGACAGTCCGGCACCTTGATAGCTTGGTTAGACCTGCTGGAGAATGCACTCTGCTACCATTGCTGTCGAACAGCCAGGGTCACCGCTGCACCACGTTGAGGCATCGAGGTAGGATTTGCAGCAGGCTCTGAATTTAATAAGTTTTGTTTTTGTTTTTAAAACCAGTATACGCCCACTGCAAAATGCAACTTCTCCTAGCAGGCAGTTACGTTAAAGAGAAGATCTTTCACTAAGGGATTTGCTTTCTACCTGCCTGTGTCAAATTGCTTTGTAGGTCTTTATTTCCCCATATCTAGTCTCCAGGGCATGTCTGTTCTGTATGAATCATAAACCCTCTAATTTAAGCAACTAATCATAGCATTAGCTTCTCTGATCCTGTCTCCTATGTCCACCGAGGTAGTTTAGCTCAGCCAAATCCCATGCAACTCGCTAACGCTTGGAAGTATCTTACCCAGAAAAGTCAAACATGGTAGCCAACTGGAGTAATTTGATGTCTGTTGTCATGATTAGGATCTCTCCAATTTGATTAAGGATGGAACAAGAAGCCATTCTTTTATGTATTAATTTTCTTTCAAAAGTACCTCAATTTTTAACCTTAGATAATAGGGTCACTATTACTCTTATATTAAATCCCTTCTAAAAGGAACTTTCAATCCCCTTTCTTCAAGATATCTAGAGTCTTGAACCAGATGGGGGCTGTCGGAAAGGAGCTGCTGAACTAGCTGCTGCGTTTAATTGATATTGTTTGTTAACATATGTCAGGGGGCTTAGAGGTTCCACCTCCCTCTTGGTATAAATTAACATAACTCCACCCATTTCAAGAGTTTCACCCATTTACACTGGCAGAAAAGTCAGCCCAGCATTTTTAAATAGGTACCTAGTTTTGTATATATCAAAGAATGATTGTTCCATAATGTCTTCATTTTTTTTAAAAGGAGTTTAAGTGTTTCTACAGCATGGTCACTTTGGCTCACATTATTAAAATAAAATGTTAGGAAAACAAGCACATTCAGTTTCCTATTATTTGTTAAGTCCAGTTTTAAAATGAGCCCAGTTCCACTGGGGAAGCGTCCTCACACTACTCATGAGCAGACGTTCCCATGCACGGTTTCATAATAGGATGAAAAAGATCCAACACTCCATATGAAGAATAAGTATTAGGGTCCCAGCTCCACTCACAGTTACAGGGGTGTAAATGAAGTTACCTTCAATGGAGTTTGCTTCAGATTTACACTGGTGTAGCTGGGTTCACAATTTGGCCCTTAGACCCTTAGCTGGGCAGATGTCATTTTCAGTGGCATCATCACCGGGTGGCAATTATAAGGACCAAATCAACAGCTTAAGTCTATTTTCTCCACTACTATTCTTCCAAAGCCCATTTAAGTCAATGGGAGTCTTGTAATTGACTTAAATATGTTGTGGACGAGGCTTGAGATTTGTACCCCAAAATAACCAGAGACAGTGATATCAAATGTTCTTCCACTACTCTGAAAACAAAATAGCCAAATTGATTTAACTCTGAGATCATCTCTCATCAGATAGAACATCTCACTAGCACATCAGCAGACAAACTTTTCCACTGGCAAATTGACTTCGCCATCCTCAAGATTTTTTTTGTCTCTAAGCCAAATCTATCCTTTGTCAGCTTCAGCTCCCGTTTTATATCCACCCTAAATAGTTATTTTTTCTCTTATATTGTTTCACTGGAGTTATTTATAGGGATCTGTTATGTTAACTCCTTAAGGTTTTTTTGTTTGTTTGTTTTTTAAGATGAAAGGAATAGTTCCACTATTCTCTTCTCGTTGCATCACTATAGTTATCCTTCTTTGAACTATTTCAACTGCACTTTTTAAATGAGCGTGTAGCTCAGATCTGCAATCTTTGTAAAAGTCTTGCATTAACTAACTTGAATGAATAAATAAGTGATAATACTTAACACTTTCCATCTCCAAAACCTTGCATAAACATTCATATTTTCTTAATATTCATACCAGTGTAGCTGCCCTGTGCAGTAAGGCAGATGAGGGGAGACTGTTCTCTCTGCTATATTATCCACAGTGCACCCTATGGTCAGACTATGTCAAGGAGCTAACTCATAATGTGGGGGAAAGTGGTTCCCAGCTCACTCTCCCACTGCTCCCTCCCAAGCAACTCGCCAGTCACCACCAACCACATGATGAATAGATTGTTATTACAAACAACACTTGGCAGGTATTTCTAATGCACCTTTCCTCATAGGATCTCAAAATATTTTACAATTATGAATGTGATCTCAAATTTAACATCGGTGTGAGCTAGGTAAGTTATGTTCCCTGTTTAACAGATGGATTTACTGAAAACCCAAGAAGTTTAAATTGCCTGCTTTTCAAAGGTGTTGTTCACTCATAGATCCAAAGGGGGTCAATGGGAGCTGGCACGCTCAGCATGACTCTAAAAACCAGGCCATGAATGACTTGTCCAAGGTCATGCAGCAAATGAGCGGCAGAGCAGGGAAAAGAAACCAGGAATTCTGCTTCCCAATCCCTCAGCCCACATTTCTTCCCTTTAAACACCCATTCCATTCTGTAAGTTTCCAAGAATTTGTATTTCAAATGACGGGAGGCAAAAAACAAACAAACCCAAAAACAAAAAATGCCTGTCCCAGATATAGTGTCACTGAGACAGCTTGTGAAGAAAATAACAAACAGCTTGTCTGTGCTGTTTTTCCCTTTACCCTGACTTGTTTAATAATGGAAGGTCAGGAAAAACCAAGGGACATAAGCAAGTTTCTGTACAGGACTTCCCCCCCCCCAAAAAAGTTAGTTGGTAAAATAGCAAGAAATGCAAGCTTTAAAAAAAGGAAAACATTGAATTAAAATATTTGCAAGTGGCACTGATGGCTTTGATTTTATTTTTATTATTTTATTTTTATTTTTTTCTGCAAACCACCAAAGACCACCCTCTCCCTCTAGGAATACGGGGATGATAGCTTACTGAAAATTATAGATTCCAGAGTTTGCAAGGGAACCACAAAAACTCAGTCATAGTTATTAACACATCAAACACCCACTGAAGGATTAATCTTCCCTTCGCCAGAAATAACCACGCGGAGTAAAGGTAGCAAACTGACATCAAACACCCACAACTGGGAGGTGCTTATTAAAAGTACCAGAGCAGGACGGCATGCCTTGCCTGCCTACACAGATCACAGTGCATAAGGGAGACAAAGCTGGAGAGAAGAGCTCTCCTTACAGAACTAGTTTAAAGCCTGCTTTTACAAGGTGGGTTTGTGCACAATTACCCCTTCCAAGCACCTAGCACCAGGACTGCTGGCTACAATGATCTGTATGGAGAAAAGAGCCACTTTCTTCCCTATGTAATTCAGTGGGCTAGATGGACCTTTGGTGTGACCCAGTACAGCAATTCTCATGTTCTAACACTTTTTTTGGATGGGTATTGTACCTCTAACAGGTAATAAAGCGGAAGTGCAGAGATTAAAGGCTGGATTCTGCTGAATTTACTCATGTAGTGTATTACCCTTGCTTCTCAAGAAATCCCACAGATTCCAATGGGGCTGCTCACAGAGTAAGGTGTATATGTGTCAGAACCTGGCTTTAAGTGAATCACCTAAAGTCACTCAGCAAGTCAGTGACAGATCTGGCAATAGGACCCAGGAGTCCCAACTTCCAGTTTCCTACTGTAGCCAATAGCCTGTATTGATATTTAATCATTTCCAGAAAGAGTGTGTGTAGAGGGATTATGAGATTAATTACAATAGAATTGATTCAGATAATCTTTTGGCCCTAAAGACACTTTAATATAAGACACAGGGTCAGGAGCAGATACTGCATAATTAAGTCCCCGTTCCCTTCATTTTTAATTGAAAGAAAGTGTTTCCCTTGCTTTGCGTGCCGTCAGTGGATCCTGTGCTGGATGTTGTCTTTACGATGCAGCAGTTATTCCTCATTGAGGGTTCATCTAGTTTAATGGAGTGATCTCAGTGGGTGGACATCTTGGGTCTCTTTCCAGTGTGCTGTCATTTTTGAAACTATTACCTGTATTGTTCATGTGACATGCTTTGGTGTGAGCTATTCCCCAGATGACACACTAGATGGACAAAAGGCTTTTGTAAAGACAAAAGACAGAGTGAATTAACCCTTTTCGCACTGAACTTCATGGCAAGTAGGCCTAGAAAACATCTCTTAACCACATGGCACATCCGAGCTGATTCTTGCTTTACAGATAGTCCATCACAAACCACCATGTGAGACATGCCCAGAAGCCAGCAGCAGTAAAAGCTCCAAGGAAGTTAGCAGACAAACGTACTCCACAGTGATACAACTAGTGCAATGTGGAGCTCTGATCGACCCGGGGCAGAGTGCTTAAACAGATGTGGATCTGTGACTGCAACGCAGCATTTATAGGCAGAGGCTCACTATTCTGTGCTCTTATGAACAGCAGGGGCCAAGGAAATGCGATGAAATGTCCCTAGCTGTGGAATGGCAAAGTAAAACAGAACACAAGCTAAACCTTAATGGGCTGGTTATTGGAAACAGCAGCCCATACTGCTGTTTCTCATCTCACTTAAACCAAGTTTACTCCCGTATAATTCCACACTCCATACTGGAGCTATTCCTGATTTACAGTGGTGAAGAAAAAAATCAGTCCTGCCTCTCCAATGCATTGTCTAGCTAAACAAAACAGATCTGCAGATCCTGACTGACAGAAGAACATACACAAAGCTTTTACTCAACTGCATTGTTTTAAAAAAGGCTACAATATTGGCACCTGGCCTTTTAGGAAACAAACATTTGCATCTAATTTGTTATCTATTCCATCTCCCCACTATAGGAATTCAGGCTACTTCTAGTTTGCTTGCTACAGAATAATTAGCTTTGCTTAACCTCTCCAAAAGCAGGAAATAAAGTGCTCCATAGACAAATTCCCTGGTCACAAAAAGAACAAAGCCAGGAATAGATTAATCACTGGATGTTGTTTCCAGGATAAAAATCAAAGCTGAGAACACGCACCTTGGTTATTAAAATGGTGACTTTCTCTGCCCTTAAAACCCAGATGCCTTTTGTTCTTCCTGCTGATTCAAATTTTTGAATGCTTGAGGCTTGCAGTGTCGGTGGTCTAACACACAGCAACTTAAATGCTGAGGGTGATTACTGTAGAATCCTGTGTATATATGCAGTATATATGTTTGTGTGTGTCGGGGGGGGACACAACTTGGGTACGAGATTAAAAACCGGCTTTATGTTTCAGCTCAATTCTTAAGGTAGTAACTTTCCATCACTCCCAGCCTGGCCCACAGTTCCTCCCCTGCAGCCGACCAGTTAGCTTTCTACAAGGTGCAAAATGAAGACAGTCCCTGTCATGAAGAGCTTGCAATCTAAAAGACAAACAGAGAAGGTGATCCACTAGGAAACCAAGAGTGAGGTGTAACTTGGAGAGCTTCTAAATGGTTATTGGCTTACTTCTCATTGGCCATCATAGAAGGAGTGAGCCTACAATATGATAGTAAGTGTTTAACTTACACATCCCAGGTGAGAGGGTTAATAGTGCTGGTATTTACCTACTTCAACAAAATCCTCTCAGAGTCATTGGTCCATCATGGGGGAAAGAAGAGCCCATATTAATTAAGTGATTAGCCCAATGATCACTGGTTTATGGAAATACAATGGGCTGGGTGATGTTCATTTGCTCCACTGCATACTCAAGGAGGAAATGGGAGACATTCTGGACACTGGCTTGTTGATCAATGATCACAACTGTTGCAGTGTAGACATGCTGGAAATTCACCAATATAAATCCCACCTGCTCAGCTGTAGTAATGAGAAGGGACAGTTTTACAAACTCACTTTTCAGATTTGAGCCACACAGTGCAAACAGTGTTAGGTGATGTGGAGGTCGTGAGATTGTTGAGGAGAGAGCCATTGTTTACTGAAGATGGGGCAGGTTTCAGATATTCTGATGGAGGCGGTCCCTTCTCGCCCAACTCCTTCATGCTACGCAGGTCTGAGACTGATGGGGAAAAAGTGCATACACAAATGTAGGGGCACAGAATTCAAGGAACATTCAAACAACAGCTCAGCTCAAAACCATGGGTTAGTGTGTCACAGTCTCATTCCGAGTGTGAGATTTTCTGCTGTTCTTTGATTTAAGCCAAGGCAAGACCAGTTGACTGTTTTAGATAAACCAAAGAGGAGGGTGTGATTTATGCCCTACAACAACACTTTTACAGCAGCTGTGAAACTGAGAAAAGAAAAAAGAGTGGAATTTCATGTCCGAAATGTCACTTTGCAAGATGGTGAAAGAGCAGCCTGGGATGGAGAAAGATGCAAACCTGCCATTTTAAATCATGTCATAGACTTGGATACAACCCCACATTCTGACAAAGGGCTTGGTGGAACCTTGAGAGCTCATCTATAAGGGCCTCTTTCAAACAACATTAGTCTGTCAAAATAATAGAAACGACAGCACTCTAGTTCAGTTCCTAAATAGAGATGGAAATTGCACTGTCGAGTCAAGATTTTTCAAAAGCAACTATGATTTTGGGTTCCTCCATGTTTGGGTGCCCCACTTGAGACACCGTAAAAGGGCCTAATTTTCAGGAATTGCTGAGCGCCTGGCCTTCTTAAAACGAGGTCCCTTTAAAAGTATCTCAGGTTGGACACCCAAAAAATGGAGGCACACCAAACCACTGTTTGAAAATCTTGGGCTAGGCCGCCTGCATAGCTAGTCACTTCAGAAAGAGTTTCTAAGTTCCATATTATATATTTACATATACTCACACACACTCTTACTTTTATACATTCTATAGGCTGGTGTTTTCCTTATCTTTCGCTGTTACTGTCCACAATATTATTTCCATTTGTTGTGAAACATCCAAAAAGCCTTGGCATAGTTGGAGGATTTGTCAGTTATCTTATATCCTTCCTTTCCCAAAATGGAAATGAAGTTTTTCCACATGTGAAGAGTGACAATTTCATGGTGATCCTGTATACTGTTATGTTATCTTATAGCCTGCCATCTAACTAACACACGGAGGCCCCGTCTGTTCCAGAGCCAGAAGAAATGACAAGTTAAAGAAACTAGCATCTCAACTGACAGCTTTCAGGATTCAGAGTAGCAGCCGTGTTAGTCTGTATTCGCAAAAAGAAAAGGAGTACTTGTGGCACCTTAGAGACTAACAAATTTATTAGAGCATAAGCTTTCGTGAGCTACAGCTCACTTCATCGGATGCATTTGGTGGAAAAAAAAAAAAAAGCTTTCAGGATGAACACTTTTTTCCCCCTCCTCCTCTAAGAAAAATCCAGATGCAACAGCCTCTCAGTTGATTTAGGTGGCACAAGAAGGACAAGTGTCTTGTATAAGTGACTCAGGCTGGATTAGAAGAACCCCAAATCTCCTCTGGCTTCCTGCCTTTGGTTCTAACCACTAGACCACATGGACTCTGGAATGAAAGATACTTTCACAGAACAGCTCTCCACATATTATGACTCTGACTATGTTAACCAATGGTGTTACCACAGGACTTCAAATACTGTAACTTGTATTCCTCCTGTGCCATGCTGGTTCACACCACTTACCAAACAGAGCATGAAGGTAGAAAGCTAACAATGCTGCACTCTGTGTAATTCTGGCACAATCCTGGAATGTTCTGAATTAAGCATCTATGGGAGCCAACAAGATCTAAAATTCTGATGTGCATCAGTACTTGGATCCAGCTGTTTTGCCTTTGAATACTGGAGGATCTACATTTTTCTCTGATTTTGCACTGTAGTCTGACAGAATCCAGGTGTTTCCTCACTAAACTTAGATACAGCAGAGTCTCTCTGGCTTCTTACTGATTGGTTTAGCTCAGAACAGGTCCAAATCTTTTCTCACTGGACACCTGTGGAATTATTAGAGAACATGGGCCAAATTCGGAGATCACAATGTGGTGAAAGCTGATGTATGGTGAGTGTAAAGAACTCTGAATGTAAGGAATCTAAGGAGATACAACTTACATCCTTTTCCTGGCCCTAAAATAACGGGGTTTATTTTAACCCACACATTCTTTCTTACTACTACACATTCCTGTTAGTTGTTTTCCCATTATACTCTTCTCTGCTCATCCCTCATTCTGTAAGTTACTTAGGCACCCACTTCCATGTAATTTACATGACAAAATTCAATCTGTTTCTACCATTTTTATTATTTGCATAGTGCCTAGAGAACTCAGCCAAGATTGGGAGCTCCTTTGTGCTAGGTGCTGTCTCTGAAGAGCTTACAATCTAAGTAGATCAGACAGAAAGGGGAAACAGAGGCAGAGAGGTGAAGAGACTTGCCTAAAGTCACACAGCAGGTCTGTGGCAGAGATGGGAATGGAACTCAACTCTTGAGTCCCAGTACAGTGCCCGAGCCCAAGGACCTTGATATCTCAAGGTCAAAATTAGCTGCGGGGCTAAAGAACAGACAAGATAACCATTTCCATTAGATTTGTTTTTTAGCAGGTTGAACTGAAATAGCTGGAGAAATTATTCAGGCTACTCAAACCTTATCTATACTGTGGCTCTAGCCTATTTTAACATCAGGGCAATGGAATCTGTGTTAAAACCAGGTTTGAATAATTTTGGCAAAATTTCTCCAACTTAGACACAACACAGCCTAAATTTGTCTGAGGAAAGAAGGATCTAATTCTGACCCAGTCTCTTGGAGAAATTCTCTTTAAAGATTTTCGGGAAGCCAATACATCTGAATCAAAGGAAAACAAAAATGAAATAAAAATCAGGACATGCCTTTCATGTTCATCCAACCATCACTGAATTAAAGTTAAGATGAGTAGCATGGAGGTGAAGAGACCATGATGAGCTACGGTGGCCCAGAGGATGCCGTGGGACATAGACCTCCCATTATTACTTGGGTTTCCATGCATAATTTTTCTGAAGACACCTTAGCTACAAACAGATTTTTTTATCCTAGGTTGGTTTACAGTTGAGAAGGAGCTTATCCATTTTTTATGCCCATTACACTCTTTCCCTCCTCTCCTCATCCCAGTAACAAACTCTCTTGGCTTGCTCAGTATGAATCTGAATGCCTCCTGGCCTGTCCTTAGAAGCTACCAAGAATGTCTGGTGCTGCTTTCACTGGACTTTCCAAGTGCCAGTCTGGAATAATCATAAGCTAATAATACAGGATGAAAAAGTACCACTGAAAAGTTACTGAAATCTCCATGAGTTATTGGATCTAACTAATAGCAAACAAATTCCTATTATAACAACTGGATCACAGGACAGGAGTTCTTTCCAACATCATAGTTTCTCCAGATTCATTTACTTATCAATTCACTTTGCTTGACAGTTACAAATCACCAGAAGTGCATGAGCAGACATTCCCTATATTTGTACATCCGGGAGAAAAGTCTTCTCAGCAGAGGGCCCTCCATTCTGGGACTTGCTTCCCTTACCCTTGTTCTGGTGCTCTATGCTCAGTGACCTGCAGGGCATGGTGCAAAGCCTATCTGTTTACTCAGGCTTTTCCTGAGGGGACTAATGAAGCGAAGAGGACTCTCTTCTTTTTCTGAGGTGGGGAAAAGAGTTAGTAGTGATGTTGATCTTGTTTGTCAAGGCCATTGATCCTTTATGTGTGGTGTTTTTAAAGCTGTTCATGAACATGCACATAGAGAGGCATGCTAGATGTACAATAGAATTGGAAACAATATCCTGCCAAACTTATGCAACAGATGCCACCCCGATCAATTTAATGAGACAGCACAGTCCAGTGGTTAGATCACATAGCCAGGATGGCTGGGTTCTGTTGTAATAATTTAGATGAAATAAATGGGCCAAAGGTGTCAATTTAACCCGGTTTTCTGTCCAATATTAAACAGCATTAAACAAGGGTTAGGGTTTGGTGTACAGAGAGCTCAGCCTGTTTAGCACCATGACAAACACACCAATAAAAATTCCTTTAACCTTTTATTAAAGATAAGGAAAAGATGGAAAATCAGTTAATACATTTGAAATGTAAAGTATTAAATATGGCTTTCATTTTAACACTTTTTGTTCCCTTTCTCTTTAGCTGGAGAGAGCTTTTAGAAGGAAAAAGCCCCAAGTGATTAGAGCACTCTCATGAGAGGATTTGAGCAAGGGTCTCCCATCTTTCTACCACTCAAGGGGCAGGGGGAAATTGAAATCAGGTTTCCCACATCCCAGGTGAATGCTCTCACCTCTGGGTTAAAAGTTATAAAGTTGGTGGTACTACCATCACCACCTCCTCCAGCCATTGTGTGTGAAGCAAGACAGGCACCTCATTCATTCTCACAAGAAATTACTTAGGTGCCTAAACCACCTGACTCTAGGCAGCAGGTTCCCATTTGTGGATCACTAAGAAGAGTGCTTCCATGCAGCCTGGACTTAGGTGCATATCTTCATGACATCAGAGGGTTCAGTACACATTCCTCTGGTGGGGATCTCACATGTGCTAGCTTAGGCAGCTCCCCTCCTCACATCCCCAGCTGGGTTGCAATGAGAAAGTGTGACGGGTTCAGTCATCTGACCGGACCATCATCTGACGTGCTGAGATTACATTTGAGCCCATTTTCCCTGCCAGCTTGGGACTCCAGAACCCTGTCTTGTTGAGCCAGACATGCTAGCATGCTGCAACCCAGACCCATGGTCTGACCCATGCCCCCAAAGCTGCAGACTTAACAGAAAACAGCTCAGCAAGTACCTATCTCCAGCACCCAGACACCCAGTTCCCAATGGGATCCAAACCCCAAATACATCCATTTTACTCTGTATAAAGCTTATAAAGGGTAAACTCATAAATTGTCCACCCTCTATAACATGGAGAGATATGCACAGCTGTTTGCTCTCCCAGGTATTCATAGATTCATAGATACTAAGGTCAGAAGGGACCATTCTGATCATCTAGTCCAACCTCCTGCACAGCGCAGGCCACAGAATCTCATCCACCCACTCCTACAAAAAACCTCACCTATGTCTGAGCTATTGAAGTCCTTAAATCGTGGTTTAAAGACTTCAAGGAGCAGAGAAGCCTCCCTCAAGTCACCCATGCCGCATGCTTACAGAGGAAGGCGAAAAACCTCCAGGGCCTCTCCAATCTGCCCTGGAGGAAAATTCCTTCCCGACCCCAAATATGGCGATCAGCTAAACCCTGAGCATATGGGCAAGATTGACCAGCCAGATACTACAGAAAATTCTTTCCTGGGTAACTCAGATCCCATCCATCTAATATCCCATCTCAGGGGATTAGTCCTATTTACCCTGAATATTTAAAGATCAATTACTTACCAAAATCCCATTATCCCATCATACCATCTCCTCCATATAAACTTATCGAGTAGAATCTTAAAACCAGATAGATCTTTTGCCCCCACTGCTTCCCTTGGAAGGCTATTCCAAAACTTCACTCCTCTGATGGTTAGAAACCTTCGTCTATTCGGTATTAATCACTTACTCTGGGTTTACTAATAAACAAAAGTGATTTTATTAAGTATAAAAAGTAGGATTTAAGTGCTTTCAAGTAATAACAGACAGAACAAAGTAAGTTACCAAGCAAAATAAACCGAAAACACAGCGATCTAAGCCTAATACATTAAGAAACTGATTACAGTTAATATCTCACCTTCAGAGATGTTCCAATAAGCTTCTTTCACAGACTAGACTCCTTCATAGTCTAGTCCCAATCCTTTCCCCGGTACAGTCCTTGTTAGTTCCAGAAGACTTCTTAGGTGGAAACTAGGGGTTTTCTCATGACTGGAAGCCTCTTTGTCTTGCTCCACCCCCTTTTATAGTTTTGGCACAAGGCAGGAATCTTTTGTCTCTCTGGGTCCCCACCCCTCCTCCTAAATGGAAAAGTACCAGATTTACGATGGATTTCCATATCATGTGGACCTAGTCACATATCCTGTGAGATCTCATTCCTCATTACCCACGGACTGGTACACAGGAAGGTTTGCAAGTAAACAAAGCCATTTACAACCAGTTGTCCTAGGCAATGGGAGCCATCAAGATTCCAAACCACCATTAATGGCCCACACTTTGCATAATTACAATAGGACCTCAGATACAAGAATGATACATGCATATAAATAGGAGTAATATCTTCATTAGGTTATAACCTTTGTAATGATATCTTACAAGAGACCTTTTGCATAAAGCATATTCCAGTTACATCATATTCACACTTATAAACATATTTCCATAAAACATATGGAGTGCAAGGTCACAGAGTTAAGTGATACAGAAGGGCTTCCATAGCTAGGTGTATTTCACACTTCAGGCCTGATCCAATTCCCACTGAAGTCAATGTGAATCTTATCATTAAATCCCATTAAAAGCTAAACAGGACTTTTGTGATCAGGGATCTTAAACAGTTTTTGTTCTATTTTTAAATGCGTGGCCTTTAAAGCGCAACTTGCGGTTCCAATAAATGTTGGACTGTTTGCTCATGTCACATGGGACTGCAAAGAACGGGCCTTTTTCTACCTTTTGCTACCAGTGGAGAGCTAAGTGGATATTGCAGCAGGCCTCCCACCCCCCGATAAGATTTTGTATCCTGGAATTTGTCAGTTCCTAGGATTTCACTATGCTATTTCTCCATAGCACACTTACTTCCTTAACTTTGGCCAAGCAAGCAACCCACACTGTTGGGAATCCACCACAGTTCCCATGATTGTTAAGTGGTCAGTTGATCCTACTTTAATTAAACTTCCCAGAGACAATTACATCTGCTAGAACAGAGGTTCTCAAACTTTTGTACTGGTGACCCCTTTCACATAGGAAGCCTCTGAGTGCGACCCCCTCCCATAAATTTAAAACATTTTTTGTATATTTAACACCATTATAAATGCTGGAGGAAAAGCGGGGTTGGGGTAGAGGTTGATGGCTCACGATCCCCCCTTTAATAACCTCGCGAATCCCTGAGGAGTCCTGACTCCTCGTTTGAGAGCCCCTGTGCTAAAGGAAACACAGCTCCTATATTCCTAGAAACAAACTCTTAGTCCTATAAGGCAATGAGATAGGCAACTAATGCTGTCAGTTCTCAGTCTAGCACAAAAGCACATCAATTGACCCTTTATGGTACATGTTCTTCTAAATCTTGACACACACCCTTTTCTCACCTCCACCCCTCCTTTCTTCTTATATCACTTCATTTTCCCATATCAATTCTCTTTTAGGATGGAGAGTTTTTATATGCATGCAGCTTTTATATATGATTTATGCTGCATGTCAGGATTAAAATGATCCATGTCCATTGGTAGTCTCCATGGGACTGTGCAAAAATCATGCAGAATGCTCATCTTTTTCACAACAAACAGACATTCAAGGTCTCAATTTTTGGCACCACTAAAATATATATTTTGTCTTTCACCACTTGGCAGACTTTAGCTTGGGGCTAGTTGAGCATCTGATTATATTTGTATAGAAAGGGGCCAATATCAGAATCTTTGATCTGGACACCTTTGAATTTCATGGGGGATGGGGGAGAAAGGGTATTCAGATTCAAATTTTGGATCTAAAGCAACCCACTTTTGTTTGATTCTGGGTCAGATGCACCACTTGAATGGGACTAGTTTTCTAGCATTTGTTGAAATCTCGTGAGAACTCAGTTTTTTTGTGGGGGTGAGGGGAAGGGTTAAAGAAATCTTAAACAAAATAACCTTTGTGAGATTCTGGTCCATGCATTTTACACCCAAACCAGGTTCTGATTCAGACTTGAACCAGTATGCAACCTAAACCTAATCTGATTTTAACATCACCTCCTTGACCCATCTATAAATAGACCAGAGCTGAGCAAATAATTCATAGAAAATAGTTTCATAACTTTTTCTGCTCTCAGAAAGCTTGCTGGTAGATGGTGATTTTTCTACTCTTGATGATTCAAACAGGCCTTTTGACTCCGTGAATCAACTGTGAACGAGACATCATCAGAATTCCATGCTCAAGATTTAAAATACTTGGCGTTAACTGGTTACATAAGTCATATGGCTTTGATTCTGGGAATTAAGCTTTGGTGTGCTGAAATGCCTTAAAGAAGGGATGACCCTGCATCTCTGTTCTAGAGCAGGAGTGTTTACGTAAATCAAGCAAGTTACACTTAGTGTATCACTGGTTTCTCCTATACTGGGAAACTGACTTTCCAGGCACCGACAACTGCTACCGCTCGGGAAAGGGGCAACACTGGTATCAAGAGGGGGCCAGTGGTGTGAGAAGAAGGGCCAGACTTTTCACACTCAATGGTTGAGGTTTTCAAAACAGTCTAGCAAATTTAGACCCACTTCTTCCGTTAGTCATTAAAATTAATGAAAGATTTGGATCTAAATCCCTGAGACGGCTTTGAAATTGTCGACCAATGCAGTTCAGAAGTTGTATCTGTCGTGCAAAGCTTCCCAAGATATTTTACAGAGTTGAATGTGATTTGTTTTTAGTATAAGGTTAAATTGCTTATTTGGGAAAACATTATGCAAATGAGTCAATCAATAAAATTAAGCAATGAATTTAGAGGCTGAAGTATCAGCAGGTAAACAGGAATAAGAGCACAAAGAAGAGCTAACGCAGCGGGAGTGCAAGTGTAAATGGACAGAAGCAGCTTCCTCAGATCTGAATGTTTATATTTTGTTTCAACATTTGTGAAGCCAAGAGATAAATGAAAGGGCAGCAGCAGCAATAGCTGAGCATCTAGCCTCTCCTATACTTGGGATCAGAAAGCCTCTTTGAAAAGATAGCATTGATGACAATCTGTTAACTGATACAAACCCAGGAACACCCACACCCTCACCCACACCCCCTCAAGTGTTTTGTATTTTCCTGTTTTTAAAGTAATCCATTTGCTGGCATAATCATCAAACTTCTCCTCGGCCCAGAGGTTCCAGTTACAGAAAGTCTGACTACTGTGTAATGGAGTGCAAGCCAGGTTCGCATTAAGCAAAAAGTCAGATTCCAAAGACTGCCAGTACTTAATCCCATGTCATTAAACAAATGTGTTTGTTAGGAATATTCCACCACTTTGAAAATATATATAACACAACTCATTCTGTTCCATGGAAAAAAAAAAGTCTTTATCCTTCATTAAACTAAATTTGTATTCCTGCATGGAAAAAGACTGAAAATGGCACTGAATGGCAGAACTGTCAAAGAAGGGCTCTTTCAGGCTCTGAACAGAATGGCTTGTTTTGTTATTATGATTCCCTGGAAATTGGTATGTAGTCATCAGCTGAATATAAACTTTCATCAGAAGCATTTGAAAGATTCTTGCATTTACATTCCAGGAGAGAAGAGTTTAAAAAGCCCCCGACAGTTGAAAGTCTATTTATCTATCTACAGTGATGAAGTATGGCTTAGTAAACAAGGAGCCTTTTTTACTTTAATACAACCATGAACCAAATGGGTTTTTGATTGAGTAGTGTTGTTTAGAACCACGATAAACTTTTGTAATAAACCTTGCAGCCACTTTGCCTGTCAATGCCAAAACTTTGCCAAGGTTCACAAAATCTTTCCAGAAGATCTGGGCTAAGGTTTCAGTCAACCTCTCATCTTGGAGATGCAGTTGGTGTTTCCAACTATTATAATTTTAGCATAACTCTCATGATATTTGGCATATTTCTTAAAGCCACAGCTCCTGGAATCAGGCGATTACATTAAAAAAAAAAAAGTTTCTCTCTCTCTCTCTCTCTCTCACGGGTGTGGAGAAGAGCTTGAAAACAGGAATCCAAAGACTTGGAAACCAGAATGCAAATAAAATTAACCCAAAATGTATCATTGGTTTTTTTTAAATCTCATGATTTGGGGATTTTTTAAAAACATGTGGGATTAGCAATACTGTGTGTGTATTTTTGCATTGTAACTATATGAAACTTGACAGTTCTGTCTTAGAACTTGGATTTTGACTGTTTCGCTTTGAGATTTTGGATCTGAAGAAAAACGGAAAAGTGGTAAAATGAAACGGGGGTGGGGGGCTTTTCAAAATCTCTTGCAAATCAGAAGGATTGATGACTTTCTTTCAGAAACAGACCAGTGTTACTAAATTTTGATCCACATCCAGATTTTGAAACCATCCCAACCGCCACCCAAAATAAAACTCAGAGGGAATGTTTGGATCCATGATTTTTGTTTGTCCCCAAATATATGTAGGGCATTAGACATGAAATACAGATCGCAGTTTCATCTAACTATCCCAAAATATGGAAAACAATGAATGATGAGGAGCTGGGTTTTGAGTGGGCCCATCCCCATGTGGCCTTGGGGAAAAATACTGTTGAGAGGAACCAGTCAGAGATTCCAGCTGGTAGGAGCAGCTGCAGAAGCGCCAGAGCAGGGACCTCTGGGCATTCAGAGAACTTTCTAGTTTTGTGGGGACTTTCCCCGCCCTGTGCTGATTGGTCCAACCTTCTCCTTTCCCAACTCACATAGTCTTTTCACCTTGGCTTCACTCCATACCTACCCCTGCCCATTCCCGGTCCTCTATCTCTTCAATTTCCATTTAGCTTATCCTCTCCTAACTAAAGCCACACACACACAAACATGAACTAAAGCCACACACACACAAACACACACACAGAACTAACATGCCCTTTGCTGCAATCACATAGCTCTGCTTGTGGGTTCTACCATTCACTCACCTTCTACCTCTCTAGGCTATTTAGATAGAACGCTCCTCAGGACAGGGATGGTTATCTGCGGTTGTACAGCATCTGGCACAATGGGGACCTCTGCATGGTTGGTCCTTAAGCACTACTGTAATAAATCTGAAGATTAACATATAGGTATTTTCCATGATCTGCTTTAAAACACCCCCCCCCACACACACACAACCCCAAAAAATCACACCAAATATCCTACAGAACAGCAGCGGCAACTTCACCTACAGACAATTTAAAAAAACAGCAGCTACAATTTAAGCTTTAAACAGATCCACACCTGTGATCGCTCTCTAGCTTCATTAACACCATTTGTTTTCCAACACTCATCATCTTTCCCCTTTTATCCTTTAGGTTTTTTCTTCTTCCTCCCACACAGTAGCTCTTTCATCTGTTTTCAGTAGATGCAGCTTTACCTAATTAATTGAGGACTCAACAAGTGCACTTTCTAATTAAAGTAAATATGCCTAAAGTTGGAACAGTGGGCTGCAGTGTTCCCTGATGTTCCTTCCTCAGGAACACGATATCATGGGCTCCACCTCTTATGTGCCAAATTACTGCATTAAATTAGTAGAGCACAGCAAAAGAAAGTCTCAGAGGATCAGTTAAAAAGGATTCTGTGCAGTGGGAATTGATTGGTCACTACAAAAAAGTCTATAGGGGCCTGACCCTTAGCCATTGAAATAAATGGGAGCTTTGCTATATTAGAAGTATAATTTCACTACAAACAGGCTTCACACACACATGCGCGCCTTTTCAATTTGAATGCAGTGGCCCAGTTTTCTTGCCATAGGATGTGAGTGGTTCCTGTTCTCCAGTCATGCTGCAGGAGAACAGAGCTCTGTGCATTTTGCATAGCTCATGGTAGAGGCAACATTTAGTAAAGAAATAAGGAGATAAGTACTGTCGTTTCTCTCCATTCTACCTTTGTCTGCACAAGAACCCAGCTTGGGTACAACCTATTTCTGCTTCTGGAAATGTCTAGTTCATACTGGGAATGCTCAGAGGCATCAGGTCAGATTTTCAAAGGCATTTAGGCACCTAAAGATGCAGACAAATGTCTAGTGAGATTTTCAAAAGTGCCTAAGCAGGTTAGGTGCCCAACTCCCATTGAAATCAATGGGATTTAAGTGCCTAAACTTTTAAAATCCCACTAGGCGTCCATCTGCATCTTTAGACAACTAAAAACCTTTGAAAATCTGGCCCATAGGAAACCTCCCATACCAAGATTATATCTTCCTGTTTGCTTGTGCGAGTAATTGGATCTCCGTTTACACAGGCCGGTTGTGAAATTCAGATCTGGATAACAATTCACTTCCCAACACTCCAAAAATGTGTGGATGTTTGGATGTGGAGACTCCAACTGGTCCTACAGCAATGGTTAAGCTTTCAGATGATATTCCCACAAGTACACATTCACAGAAATAGTGCTCTTTAGTTATAATGGACACATTGAAACAGAGAATTGAGTACTGAATACATTACTTTCCTCAACGGGGTTAGATGTAGGAAGTCACTGGATAAAATTCTACGGCCTGTACTATGCAAGAGGTCAGAGTAGATAATTGTAATTGTGTCTTCTGGACTTAAAAGCAAAGAAGAGGTACAAAAGCAGATTTCCCAAAGCAAACCATGTACAGTACATTCTTCTTTGGTTATAATTACCAGAATGTGGATAAAAGGCATATTTTATTGCATTTCTAGGGGGAAAATAATCACACCTTTTAGATACTACATGGAGAGCACATTATAGAAACCTAGATAGATAGAAAATACAGGTACAAAATGAGTAAGAAAAGTCACTGCTTAAGAATCAGTCCTTCCTGAGCACATATCACCTGAGAATCTCAAAGCACTCTACAGAGTGAATTAAGCTTCAAAATAGCGTGCAAACATAGGGTCTGATCCAAAACCCGTGGAAGTTAATGGAAAGAATCCTATACACTTCAACCTGTTTTGGATCAGACCCCATGTAAGGCACCCATTGAAGGGTGTTAAATCAGGTTCTAACTCCACCCCAGTGGTCACATTTGGGACCTTTATGGGTGTCAACAGTACTCTGAAAGGAGGAAGGGAGTTGGGCTAGAGAGAGGGCAAGGGGAAATAAGAGATGGCAGAGTTAGGGAGATTTAATTTTCTATCAAATAATTCTCAGCAAGCTGTAAACCCCCCAGCTTTGAACAATTAGTCCAGAAAACAAAGTTTTCACATTCTTACAGTTGTTTACTCTTCATGAGGCTGGACAAATAGCCAGAGATTTGGGTGTTCCCCCACCCATTTCCTTCAGCTATAAGGTTTGCTTGTTTTTTAATCTCGTATTTCCTGCTTGCAAAATTAATTTAGATAAATAGAAATGTAAGAAAACAAACGGAACAGTCAGGAAAAAAGTGGGGTTAATCTCTAGTTTTTAAACATAAAATTCACATTCAGTCCAGATCCCAGCTCATATGCACTCACTGCTGTCTACAGAACTGCAATCAGGAATCCAAAACACCCTCAAAGCTTGGTTTAAATTTGTATCTGGATTTGAATTTAGCAACTTGAACTCATCTGTATGCCTGCCATATGCTCTTTGATGCAACTACTTCTTCCACCTACAAAAGTCTCTGGACATTGCTCAATGAGAAAAAAAAAGTTGGAACCAGAGATGTTCCTGTTATAATAAATGAGCACTTTAGGTTATTTCTGAAAGCTGTCACAATCATGATCAGTTTTACAGGGGAAGAACGGAAATGCTCTTGCTCTAGCAGTGCTCCCGAGCCCCCTGAATTCCAATATAAATCTTAAAAAGTGTTCATTTGTCTTTCCACAGCATGGAATTAAAGCCGATATATAACTCCCCTGAAGTCACAGACAATACTCTCTGATTCATCCTAGCTGAGAAGTAAGGCAGCAGGATACAGAGTGCATAATACACTCTGCATAGGCACCAATTGACTCCACAGAATGAGTCGCTGCTATTTGTTATTTCGATAGCACTGGAAGCGTTACATGAAGAGAGACTTTTTTTAGTCACATTATGTTATTAATTTGGCTAAGAGCCCTCATTTTTTCTAGGTTACTTTTTAAATGACACTTTCCTGTCCAAACAGCTTCTGTGCTATTTATCTAATTTATAAAATAGGGTGTTTTAAAAAACAATGTATGGAAACTTTTAATAGAACAGATAGGAAAACATTGTACCACCACAATGGGCCAAAGTTCTCTTCTGCCAAACCATCAGCAATTTCAAGCACCTTTCCTTTCTGCCGGGCAATCTGACCACTTACAAGACAAGTTACCAGTCTCTGTGCCCACCACAGAGTGTTGGCATCTCGTCAGTGCTTTGCTCTACTGAATTGATCTTTTTATTCCTTAAAACTAGCCCCAAATATATTTCAGCCAACTTGGTGGCCTTTCTATTGAAAACTGGATGAATCACCATCAGTTTATATAGCAAGGGAGGGAATCAGATGTTGCTACTCATGTTAGGCTCTGTTTATCCAGTGGGCCAAAATATGCACCCTTGGGTGTTGGTCTTGGGTGTTTCAGCAACTAGAGTCACAAAAAAAAATCTTCAGACAGAGAGGCCATTTTCATTCGATTTCCTTAGTCTACAAAATAAGATACCCTGAATAACTCTTGACTTCTCTCTTTATTGCTTACTCTGGAACACAGCCTCCCTACTGATTTTATTATCTATTTCTAGCCCATGTTTCTTGGGAATCCTTTTGGTCTATTTGAAGCCCAGGTGCTGAGGGAGTATTCCCCCCCCCCCTTTATTTTTAAATTCTGCACATAGCGATATTTTGATCTTTCACTAACTTGAAGAACAGAGATCTAGTGAAGATAAAGTCATGGCCGGAGAGGATTATGACTCAGACATCCCTTGTTAAACTGGGCTAGGCTATGACTCAAGGTAGTTCTACACACAATGTGCCATTGAAGTGATTTGTATCCACAAAATGTAATGGAGTCAATGCTAACCATAACCCTAATGATCATAAGAAGAGATATAGCAAAAATAAGTTCTATTAGTTTTATGGCTTATGATAAGTTATTTGAGCATGTCTGACATTCCTATCACTTTAGTAGTTATTTATACCAAACTCATCACTATTGTATCTATGCACCCATAGATAGGTCAGAGGTGATGCAGTCATTAGCATCAAGGAATGGGTGATGGGAATGGAACTTGTGTCCTTCAGCACTGGAAATAGAGAACTCTTACCCCACTGGAGTCTATGGGAGTTTTGTCATGGATTCCAAGAGAGCCAGGATTTCACTATATGTAACAGAAGTAAAGGAGCAGCTAGCCGTGCTCTGCTAGTAGTGAGAATTTGTGGTGGCAGAAGGTGAGATTGAGGGCACTATGCCAGCAAGTCCATTGTATTCTAGCAACAGCTCCAGCATACACCCACATCCTGAGAAAATGGGTTACCATGAAGTAGCTAGGTGAGGTCAGCACTATGCCTCCGCCTGTGGTTGAGCCTGCCTGGTTTATTGAGCAGTAAAAGCTACAGCTCTTTGTCTCTACTAAGGATTTCCAGCAGGCTAGTTAACGTGTGTTAGGCCGTGGTGAACACATATCTTTTTGGGCAGTCAGGACAAAGCCAGAGAGACTATTTGCATGTTTCCTTATTTTATTTGTGGCTGCATCCACTGTATGCTTGGCACTTTCCAAATACGCAAGGAAAGCAGTCCTTACTCTAAGGAACTCACAGCCTAAGGTGAGAAACAAATAGGAGAGCAGTCCTGGAGTGTCTTTTGCCCAGAGTGAAATTTAAGTACAATCACACAATCGTGCCACATCTTGGAGGCAGGTCATATTTCCAGCTACTGCCAGCACCACTCATGTACACACCTGGCCCAGATCCTTGCTTCATATCCTAGCAGTCTAAGTTAATGAGGTCTGACTAGATAGAGAAGTATGTTCCCAAACAGCCTTTATTTAAGGGTTGCACATTTGACAAAGTCAGGAAATAGCTATGTCTGCTGTCAGCAACAACTTCCTGTCCCATTTTGCTTTTTATTCTAGAGTCCAACCTTCAACAAAATGAGTCACCATTTTGGTAGCCTGCAGTATTGCACGGCAACTAACTAGAACCCAAATACTGTTAATTTATTATTTGTATTAAACTAGCACCTTAGGGTCCTCAGTCATGGACCTGGACGCAGTTGTGCTAGATGCTGTACAAAACAAAAACATGGGCCCTGTCCCAAAGAGCTTACAATCTAAGTACTTTATTTTTATATGTTATACAGAAGTCAGATTAGACAATGTAACGTTTCCTTTTGGAATTAAAAAAAAAAAGTATGAATATCAAAGTGTGACAGGGTCAGGCCAGATGGCTACAGGAGAGTAATAGAAGGCAGATATATTAGTCCCAGGCTAAGTAGGTTCCTTTTCCCTGGGTAAGGTAATAGGGAAGGTTCCAGAACAATCAGAAACCTTCTGGAGACAATTAAGACAGACAGGCTGATTGGAACACCTGCAGCCAATCAAGGAGCTGCTAGAATCAATTAAGGCAGGCTAATCAGGGCACCTGGGTTTTAAAAAGGAGCTCACTTCAGTTTGTGGTGTGCGTGTGAGGAGCTTGGAGCAAGAGGCACTAGGAGCTGAGAGTGAGAAAGCATAATGTTGGAGGACCTTGGAGTACAAGCATTAGCAGACACCAGGAGGAAGATCCTATGGTGAGGATAAAGAAGGAGTTGGGAGGAGGCCATGGGGAAGTAGCCCAGGGAGTTGTAGCTGTTGCACAGCTGTTCCAGGAGGCTCTCTAGACAGCTGCATTCCACAGGGCCCTGGGCTGGAACCCGGAGTAGAGGCCGGGCCCAGATTCCCCCCAAACCTCCCAACTCCTGGTCAGTCACAGGAGGAGTTGACCTGGACTGTGGGTTCACGAAAACGGCCAAACTAAGGGCTGCCGTGAAGCTCCAAGGCAAGCAAATCCACCAATAAGTGCAAGACCCACCAAGGTACAGGAGGAACTTTGTCACAGAATTTATTTCAAATTTCTGCCAGGTCTTATCAATTACTGTCCATGTTTAGAAAGACTATTTCATAACCTCATATGAAGAAGAAAAAAAAAGTAAAGGGTAAAAGATTAGTGTGTGGTTTTGTTTTGTTTTTTTTTTCTTAGAGTGGAACAGAGCAGCAAAGAAGATCCTGAATTCATAATAAAACATGCTGGATTCAGAACTGTAGAAACAACATTCTCTACCCATTTAAAAAAAATTGTATGCAAATATCATAGCAGAGGTGTTCATAGGATGATGCAAGATTTTTAAAGCTTACTGCATAAAATGTCTCATTTCCCTTTGATTTACATCCGTTCATTGATCTAAACAGAAAAAAACCACTACATGGTGTTTGTTCTTTCTCTAATATTCTGTTGCTTGTCTTAAAAACAAGGCCAGGCCTGGGGGGAAATTCTGCCCCCGCTGAAGTCAATTGACTTCAGTAGGGTCAGGATTTCATCCTGAAATTTTGCAGATGTACGTTACTTAGGCCACAGTCTTGCAAAACATTTAAGCAAGCGAACAGACTCATTGTGGAGTTAATCACATACTTAAGTTTTTGCAGTATTAGGGTTTTAGATAAAGGAAGAATGATCTTGTGGGCAATATTTTGGACTGGGATCCAGGAGATTTGGGTTTAAGATCTGGGTCTCTGCAACAGACTCTCTGCGAGAATCCTTGGGCAAGTCACTTAATCTCTCTATACCTCAGTTACCCAACTCTAAAGTGGAGGTGAAAATACTTACACAAATTGTAATCATCTCACTGTTACTTATGTTTGCCCCATGTGTTGCTGTATCAACTTGCAGTCACTTGTAAGCTCTTTTGGGCAGGGACCACTTTTTTCTACATAACACTTCACATGACGGGGCCATGATCCAGATTGTGGCCTCCAGGTGCTACTGCAGTAGAAATAATTTAAGGTTATCTTTCCTGTACATGCAGTTATAAAGGGTACCCATCACATTCACATTATACATGGGCACACCTTAGAAGACTTGGATAGAAAGCAAACAACATTGCCCCAAAATAGAGAGTAAACACACTGCCACCCATGCATTCCATTTAAGGAGAGGGCTTCTAAAAGGAGTTATTTGAAAGTCACTGGTATGCCAGGTTGCGGGAGGAAGAGATGTTTGGAAGAAAAAAAAAGTCAAGTTTTTATGCTGGCAACCTATGCTTTGGTAACCAGGATGTGAGGGAGGTCTGAAGCCATGCACAGTGCAACACTCATCCTTGCTCTAGAAAGGGAGAAAAAAGAAAGGTCCAGTGTGTATTTTCAAGCAGTGCACTCTGGGAAATTATCAGTAATATTAATAGTTCTGGCAGAGGTAATCTATAGGGTACAGGTCAAAAAACGTGCAAGCTTATCAGAGACTGTGAATGGATGCTTCAGGAAAGGTAGCAAAGAAAAAGGTTGTGTTTTATATAGTTGAGATTTTGCTTTTTCCTTCCTGATGAAATGCTGGTTAAGGCACATTAGGAGAAAGGACCATTAGTTCCATGGCCAAGAATCTTATATCAGAGTCCAGTTGTAGGAAGTTTTCCCCCTTAATCACAATCCATAACTACTCTCTTCTCCTTAGTAGTGTACAATTTCCACTGGCATCAGTGATATGGTCCAGATAGCATGGCCCTACAGAGGCAAAAGGCAAAGCACATATAAGGAAAGGACCAGTAACAGATTCCTATCCCCAAATGCATGGGATTATGGAAATAATTCAACCTCTGAGTCAGTTCCTTATGCAGGCTCTTCCGGGCCAACCCAGCTACACACCTCCTCAGGGTGAGATGATAAAACATCATCAAACCTTAATTCAAGGAGAAGAGATGACCCTTCCATCCTGCTGTGAAGGAAACCATTTCACTAAACAACTGGCTAGACATTTCTGAGCCTAAGTAATTATTTGGGAAATCAATTAAGTTAGAAACGGAACAGGCCTATTAGAGATTGATGACCTTCCCTATTAGAAAAGGAGTATTTGTGGCACCTTAGACACTAACAAATTTATTTGAGCCTAGGCTTTCGTGAGCTACAGCTCACTTCATCAGATGCATTCGGTGGAAAATACAGTGGGGAGATTTATATATTCACACAGAGAACATGAAACAACGGGTTTTATCATGCACACTGTAAGGAGAGTGATCACTTAAGATGAGCCATCACCAGCAGGAGGCAGGGAGAAGGAGGAAAACCTTTCATGGTGACATGAGTCATTACACAAAGTAAAACTATTTCCCCCCCCCACTCCACCCCCCACTGTTCCTCAGACGTTCTTGTTAAGTGCTGGAAATGGCCCACCTTGCTTGTCACCATGAAAGGTTTTCCTCCTTCTCCCTGCTGGTGATGGCTCATCTTAAGTGATCACTCTCCTTACAGTGTGTATGATAAAAACCATTGTTTCATGTTCTCTGTGTGTGTATATAAATCTCCCCACTGTATTTTCCACCGAATGCATCCGAGGAAGTGAGCTGTAGCTCACGAAAGCTTATGCTCAAATAAATTTGTTAGTCTCTAAGGTGCCACAAGTACTCCTTTTCTTTTTGCGAATACAGACTAACACGGCTGCTACTCTGAAACCTTCCCTATTAGGTCACCCTATACCAGCACATATCTGTTCCTTCAGTGTATTCTCCAATAGTCTGTCCAGTTCACTTGATAAAACTTTTGTCTTGGCTCCCACAACTGGCAGCTCTAGGACCTCTATTTAAGCTTGTTCCTAACACCACTTACAGTTTTCACTGCTTCTTTTAAGCAACAAGCACTGTGTGAATGCAACAATTTCATGCTTGGGTCATCAAAACCATGAGCCTTTACCACTTGAGCTAAAGGAGTAATTCCATTAGTAATGTAGTAGTAGGTTCTTATCCTCTTATATAGGCCTGCCACTTGGAAGGGTATGTAATCCATTTAGTGTAATCCACACTAGCTCAATCAGGCCTGCCCTCTACACACACCAATGTAAAATATCACGAAGGACCTATAATTTAATCTCACCAGTACACCCCAATACACATGGACTTGATCACCCCAAACCTTATTCTTCAGACCTTGCTCTCTTCTTATATCTGCAATCTCTTTAAATTTCATGTGTGACTTTGTGAGGTAGGTCTGCCATTTAATCCTCACTTCTTGTGCAGACCTTTAAATATTTTTTTAAAATTCCAGCCAGATTCTTGGACTTGGCAGATAAACTGTGGGTCCCATAAGAGTTATATTTTCTCTGAAAGCCTTGAATGAAGCCTTTATAAAAAACTTCATTAATATTTCTACCTATATGCCTGCTCCCCACTTCCTGTTCAAGTCCAAACAGATTCTCCACACAGAACGACCTTTTGAAATTCACATATTTACTTCCCCCAAACAGTGAGAGTGTTACTGAGGAGCTTGTGGTGGAGTCAATTCATATGTGTGTTGTCCTGATGTCGTTTACAAAGATGAAGCCTTCTATTCATTGGAGATGAAAAAAATAGCAGAAGTAAGAGAGGCAGAATATAAAGCTGAAAATATCAGATCTATAGAGTTCTCTATTCTGGTCCTTGGCCACTTAAAGATTTCAGTCCACTTGCAATTATATTATATTATATTATATTTATATTAAAGAGTCATTATGGCTAATGCATTAAAGTATAGAAGAGGAAGTCAAAGCTGTTCTCAAGAATAAAGGTCAGAAATATTAAGACAGTTGTTCACAAAGCACTAAAAAAGTGTGGTGCTTTCTAAATATGTCTCCCATTCAGCAAGTTACATAAGCATGTGCCTGACTTGTAGCACATGGGTAATTCCACTCAAGTCCAGTTAGAAATGTGCTTAAATACCTTAGTGAATCAGGGCCTATGGGACAGATCCAACTCTCATTTAAGGCACTGGGAGCTTTTCCATTGACTTGACCTGAAGTTGGATCTGGCTCTCTATGCAGAGCTACAAGTAGAATTGTAAACTGGAAGTGTGTGTATACACACACACACACACACTCACACTTACACTTCTTTAATTTGTAGAAAGGTCAAGTTAGCAGCCTTGGAAGACACTATCAAAGCTTGAGTACCATTGGCAATAAAATATGGATAGCAGGATACAATGTGTACGACACCAGACTGAGAGAGACCTAAGTTCTACTCCCAGCTCTGCGATTTATCAAAGCCATTGGTGTTTGACTTCAGGCAAGTCATTGCAACTTGTGGGAATTGTAGTTTGATTGCCTTATGTCCCAGTTCTCCTCTAGAGGCTGGGCTCTCCATGCCTTTGTTTCCACATCTGCAAAATGGGAACAAAGATACTTAACCCTCTTTGTGAAGTGTTTGAGATCTACAGACTGCAAGTGCCATTACATAGAGTAATCCCATTGAAGTCAAGAGACTGCTCAGGTGCTTCAAATTTTCACATGCTTATGTACATTACATTTATACAATTATTAAAATAGGAAATCCAAGTAAGGCATTTTGACACTGACATCCACCCTTGATCAGGGAAAATGGACTGTGTATACTAGCAAGGAACAATCTGAGTATTCAGTTGTGTGATTTGGACATCACTGTATGGCCTCCATTTGAACACTGGGCCAAGAGGTTGCATTTTCCCCAATATGAGACACATGCCTATGAACAAAGCACAGTACACCTTTGTTACTTGGCTTTTATTGGTCTCCATCAGTATTAATGAGGGAATTTGGTGAAGCAATGAAGTATTTCTGATTTCCATTTACTGAGAGCACTAGCTGATGTCTGAGTGTGTTTAAAATAGCCCTTGGTCCAGTATAGCTCAAATTTGTTGATCTTTTGGTATACTGCAAACCCAGTGATTTGGGCAAGGGTCTGGGGAAGGTGGAAGTCTATCTCTTTATTTGCAGGGATTTGAGTTTTGCAGAAGCAAAGATAGGGTCATTTTAAAGTTGTGGACTGCATGGTCATTTTAATTAGGGTTGATCGAAAATTCTCTCTAAACTGTTTTGAAGGAAAATTGGGTTAACCATTAAACATTTGTTTAGACAACTGTTTGCTTTTCATGGAAAATTTTGATTTTTCCTAAAAAACAATAAAAACAAACAAATGAACAAAAAAACCCCAAAGAAATCCAAACAATTTTTGTTTGTTTAATTAGGCTATGCTGTCGCAGTGCCTCATGGGAGTTGTAGTTCAATTGTCTTATATCCCTTTTCTCCTCTATAGGCTAGACTTCCTGCACAGACTACATCTCCCATGATTTTCCATGATGCACTGCCTCTTGCCCAATGGGGAGCTCGTGGTGCTTTATGAAAGATGTAGTCCACTTAGGGAGTCTAGTCTATGTGGAAAAATGGGAACAGAAGGCAGCATTGTGCCATTTCTGAATCAAAATTTTTTTCAGCCACATTTTTCAATTTTCACCCCCAAAATTGAAATTCTGTGGGGGAAAACCCCCATTTTCCAACCAACTTTAGTACTAATTACCTATGAAGGTTGACTAGAGCCTGTGACAGGAGGGTTTGTTTTAAATATATGTCTCAGTGTTAAAAATCAAAATAAATAGAAGCTGCATCAGATTTTCACTAGGGAGACAGAATGGACTAGTGATTCAGTGCCATGCTGGAAACTAATATCTCCAGAGTACTAATCTCAGTGCTAACACCAACTTGCTGTGTGGTCTGGGACAGTACCTTTAACTTCTGTGCCTTAATTCCTCTATCTCATAGGTCTGTTGAAGCTTTGTTCATTAGTATCTACAAAGTGCTCTGATGGTCTCTAGCATGGAAGGTGCTCTAGAAGTACAAAGGACAGAGAAACATTCTGGCAGTTCTCTCTAAGACCTGCCTCTTTCACAAAGCCTTCGTATGTTAGGGCCTAATCCTGCAAGATGCTGAGCACCTCAGGTACTGCTTTGCATATTATTCCAAGTTAGCCCCCAAGACTCTTTGAGGTAGGGACCGCATACACTTTTTGCCCCTTAACCTTTACACATGCAGCACCATTAAAACTCCAAATATTTACATCAACACAGTATTTACCTTGACTGTGGTATTTGCCATGTCCCCTATACCTGGAATGGAAACACCACAGTAAATTTAATTATTGCTGCTGGAAGGGGGTACATGTTTAGTTTTTAATGACATCCCACTGTGATTATATAGACAGAAATGCAGTGCTAGATAATCCTTTGAAAGCGGCAAAGGCTAGTAATTTATCTATATACAGTATAAACAAGGATCTTTGTTTAAAAAGTAGTTGGCAGGATAAATAGAAGGCTGAATCTTAAGAACTTTTTTAAAGAAGGAAGGAACTGCTGAGGGAAGTATAAATGAAAAGTAGAACACATTTCACATAGCACCCTCAGGGCCGTCTTTAGAGTGGAAATAAAGCTCCCATATTAGATGTTTGTTAACATTGTGACAGGGATCAGACCGGTATACAAAACCCTAGTTGTGGTGCATTGACGTGCCGAGATAAGGCTGTCCCTTATCAGCAATACTGTTTTCTTTCAGCAAGGAAGGGGTTCTGTATATACAAGCAGAGGATGGAAGTCAATGAAAACAGAGGTCTGGAGAGGCCTGAATAGGTATTTTGTGCTGTAAATCTAGCTTGGAGCTGGTTTTTTGGGTGTGGAAAAATCAAATACTGATCTCCCACTGATGCTCCTTGGCAGTGGGATAAGTCACTCATTTATTTAAGCTCGTCCACAAAGCTGCTGTGTAACATGGCAGAAGTCTTTTCAAAAAGTTACACCAGCCTGACACATCTAACAGGCAAACAGCGAGTGCTTCGTCACCACCCCAACCAGTCCTCATGTCCCTGCTCAAAATATCACCAAGCACACGCCTGTTAGTAGGCAATTCCCACAGCATTCGTCAGGCGGCTCTTTGAACTAGGCAAGAAAAGAATATTTGTGCAGAGGAAAGGGGGGTGGAAAATCATCATCTTTTTGTCTGTGCCAATAAAAGTCCTCTCTTGAAAGAACCATGCCTCCAATGGCCCTTTCACTCCTTACCTGGAAACCTGAGTCACGCTGTCAATGCGGATCTGCCAGCAGCTGTGCTCCATGCACTCCATGTACATGGGGGAGTTGAAGCCTCCAGGAAGTTTTCACTCTCTCCAAAGAGAGAACAGAGAGAATGGTTTTGAACAAGGTAACGGGGCTTGAAACGAGCCAGAATGGGCTGTGTTGCTGAGCATCAGCACTGCCTCTGATTTCAAGCTTGCTAAAGTGGAAGAAAGCCGTAGACTCCCCCTGATCCAAGCTCACAAGTACAACTGGTACTCACTGGAATCCTTCCATGGATCAGAGACAATACCTGGCCCTTCCCGAGTGAGCACTCTGCTATGGATTGAAGGCAGGTCATGGGGTAGCAGAATCTAAGACCTTGCTTAGAAAAGCAGGGCTCTTCTGCAGAGTCACACTAGGCTCAGGTGTTAAATCAATGAACTAAGACTGAGAGCAATTATTGCTGAGTCATGCTGGCAGGCGAGTCCAGTTAGCTCCAACTAGTATATAAAAGGAAATGGGGCAAGAGCCTGACATGGAAACCCTAGAAACAGCCTAGTTAGAGGAGAAAGTGAGACTGAGGTTTATATTGGGTATGCATCAGCAGTTACAAGGTTATCCCTCTGCCAGAAATATTAATAACGTTAAGCAAAGAAGTGAGATCAAGGCATGATGCAAGACACTTACTTTGTCACTTCCCCTGAACTTCCATGGAGCAGAGTTAGGCCCATTCCAATGGCTTTTGAAAATCCCATCCAATATTATGACATGTTTTCCCTCATCCATTGCTAGATCAGCCACTGGTACCAAAACAGTTTCTAGATCAGAAAGTATGCCGAGATGGATCAAGAGAAACTGTGGAACTCATGTGTAGCCCCCCTCAATCTCCCTCCCCCTCAAATTAAAAAGGTAGGTTCAAGAAAGGACAGCAACTGAGGAAGTTGTAAACATCCAGAAAGGCAATTTTGAATAAGGTGTAGTTGCTGTTTGCTCCAGTCTGGCTGGCTCCTCATACTCTTTGAGGGAGAAGATAACCTGCCTTAATAAAGGGTTCAGCATTTCTCCACTGGCTTTAATCAGCCACAGAAGTGCATGGTACCTTATCACAGGTAGCAAGTCAAGCTCACTGAGAACCTTGGTAAGTGAAAGGCAAAGTGCATCCTTCCCAACCTGTAAAAATCAGCACATTCTTCTTTCCTGCTCTGTCACTCTTCCCACAGAGTCAGAGGGGTCAGAGCAGATCAAATCCAAGTCAATCTCTGCAACACACTTTACAGTTCCCTACAGACTCAAGTTATACAAAGACTGGGGAGAACTTTCAGAAAATGCAAACAACATTTTTAGGATTATTTTTTAAAACCACATAGAACTACCCTCCAACAAACATTCATTATCACATAATAAAACAAATCATTAGAAGAGCCATATAATTCTGGGCATCTGATATAATTACTTTTTATGGGCATCTTTATGGAAATCACCAAATAAACTGTTCCTGTAAAAAGTGAGTGGTTCTGAAAGGAGGTTTTCTGTCAACTGGCTGGCACACAGTACGGCACCTTATGCAGGTTTTCTGGAAACCAACCAGGACCAACAAGGAGTCTAAGCTTCGCCTGGCGCAAAATTCCCTCACTTCTGAGCAAATTTCATGGTGAAAAAGTGCTCCAAAATTATGAAGTGATGGGGGTTAGTGTGTGTGGGAGAAAACCCGAAGTATAATAACCAAAGTAGATAACTAGACTTGAAACAGCTAAGAGCATCTCTTCGCTATGTCATAAGTCCCTCTGGAGTTTTCAGAGATGCAGAATTCAGAAGGGCGAGTAAGCATTTGTATTTCCGCATGGCTGGCGTCTGTCTGGAATGCCACTTAAGGTTCAAATATTTCAGCCGTATTAAAAAGTAAATTTCAACGTTTACCTAGGTCACCCTGGTTTTTAAAGCACACACACACACACCACACAGGCATTGAGAGTCTTGCTTAACCTTTACCAAATGCTTTGAGATCTTTGGATCTCAGCATTAATTTTTGTGGATTGTATATTACTATATTAAGGAACAGAGTGCACATGTTGTGCTTGGTTGGATGGCAGCCCTTTCATACGCCCAGGGTGCTATTTTATTTTGTGTTCTGAAAGGAAAGTGTGCTGATATTAGATGCTTACCACCTCTCTGCTGCTTAATGGATCAGACATGCTGGCCAGAACACACTTCTAGTGCTACAGGATGCACTACGTACATCATGATGGCCCACCGCAATTTCAGCATAATCCTGTTGCAGTCTGCTTCAGCGTACACACTCAAATGCGAGGCCAGAAGTGGAGTGGTAAAGGCAAGGAGTATGTTTTATCTAGAGGCATTGTAGCAATGCCACTTACCCTATGGAGCTAGCTGCTGCCTCCATTTCCCCTTGTTCAGGTTGGACTCACTGCCATACCCATTTCTCTTTCAGGGCCTAGTCGTATTCTTCAACATAAAACTTCAGCAAATCATCAAAACAAAAGTAGTTCCTCTGCTACAGCTCCCAGAGCTTTTCTTCTCTGCCTCTCTCAGCCCCTTCAGAACCTCTTCTGCCTCCTACAATCACTCTTACAACTGAGCTCTGAAAGGGGCAGTACATCCAGTTACATGCAACTATGTAACTTTATCTCCATTTAAATCTTCATCCTTCTTTAACCCCCTTCCTCCATCCGTTGTAATAAATGTCCTATGTTTATTCAATTTAGGCCCCAATCCTGCAATGAATTCCATGCAGAGTCCCACTGAAATCTGGGAGGCTTCCCATACGGGTAGTGGTATAGCTGTCTAGAAACAGTATTGCCAATCCCACATTTAAAAAAAAACAAAACCAAAAAACCACAACAACATCATGAGATAGAATTTATTCTTTTTAAAACCAGTCTTCTTTTCAATTTTACTTCTGGTGTATGAACTTTTCAGTTTCACCTTTTTAAGCTTCTATACACAACTAAATAGGCTCATTAATTTTTTTTAAATCCTGAAATTCTTACCTATTAATATGACTCCAGGAGTGGGGCTTAAAGAAAAAAGCCCACCAACTATCACAAGACTTGCACTAAAATGGTGAGAGTTGGCAATACTGTCAGAAGCTCAGTGCAAGATCAGGGCTTTCAACTGCAATTTCTATAAAGTAGGGACTGTATCTTCATTTCTGTAATGTATCATGCAATTATATGCTGTTACACAAACATGTAAGTTAATAACACCACCTCCTCCTGAATGAAGATATTTTCCCCACCACCATAAGTCTTTGCTGATGTAGCCTGACAGTGGCAAGACTTCAATTTGTCTTCATATAGGGACATTCCCAGTGGCCTAAACACATTGGTAGAGATTATTTGATGTCTTTTCTTTTTTTAAGTAGGGTAGGATTGCTTCTTGCCATCAGAACTGAAAAGCAGCTCCATGGGCTTTCTAGGGAAATGCTATAAGGTTATCACAGAGAATAAACTCTTTGAAATCAATTTTTCTCCCCCTGCTTTAAGAGGCTCAGAACAGATCTAATAAATTGGGGAAAAAAAACAAAAAACTTTCTAAACTGTGGGTAATCAAATGAACCTCAAATATGCTTTTTGTACCACACCATCGGCTGAGGTCCCAAGAAAATAATGGAGAACTACATTAACAATGAAGTTTTGATGGGACAGTAAATTACCTAGCAATGCAAGAATGACTCATAAGTCAAGCAGAGAGGGAGTCTTAGCTATATGGCAAATCCTTCACACATCATAGCCCAACTCATGGCATGGTATCATGGTGATCAGGGCATCATTTGCTGTAGGGCAAGGCATAGGTCTATACGCTCCACTTCCTGCCCCACATTCAGACTTTGCAGGATATTATATAATGTGACGGTCTATATGCTGACAACTTCACCCCTCTCCCACCACTAGAATTTTTCTGAAATGACACTGCAGTCCAGATAAACATTCGATAGCCAGTAAACAAAACAATTTTCCAAGTGTGCCCCTACCTGTATTGAAGAGTTGAATAAAATCAGAGTATACACACACACACACACACACACACACACACTATTGTTGCTACAGAGCTTTGCCAGGAAACCATTATTGTTATCTTCCCTAAATCAAAATGAAAGATACCTACGGCACATGGGATTTTGACTTTACCAGATTTGAGCAGGGATGAGTCTAACTGCTAAGTTTAGCTTGGCATCTAAACTTTCCCGAAGTTGGAATCAGGGATTTTGCTACGGGGCCATTTCTAGGTTTGAAGCAACCTAATATTTTATGGAACCAGTTGTTTGGCTTGTCTAAGTTAAACATGGCTCTGGAATATTTTTCTACAGTCATTACCACTCTAAGACAACCAATAAAAGCAATTACATGAATTGACTGCTCTTTGACTGGATGGCTCTATCTCAAGTTATTTCCCTTTCCAGTAATGGGAGGAAAAATGATCAGAGAAAAGCAGCCATCAAATTTTACCCTTAATTATCCATCAGATGATCATATGTCATCGTCAAACATAATGACAGTGAGACCATGGTAATTTTTTTTTTAATATATGCCAAGCAAGGGGAAAGTGTCTCATGTATTCTCCCTTAACGCAGTACCAAAAGTTATTACAAACACTACAGTGTAAGAACACAGTCTGGAAATGGATCTGGAACACATTTGTCTGTCTGTTCCCTGACCAACTATCTTTCCACATGATTGAAAAATCAAAGCCTGTGAAATAGCATGTAAAATTCTCCTAAAATCCCCCCAAAAAGTTATTCTCTTTTTGTTATGCAAGTTTCAGTGATAGGAATGGAAATGGCAACTTAAGTGAACATTTGGGTGGATGGATTGTGTAGGTTACAGGTGCAGCTTATTATATCTTTACAATATAGTTCTTCAGCACATTTGAAATCAAAACAACTTATCCTGGGCCAATGCGGAGAACAAGAATTAATGTGTACTGGACTCTGATTACAATTATTCTGTTTTCTGGGATACTCAGGGCTATAAGTTCCCATGCCACAGCGGAGGAAATGGAAGTAGCAACTTGATATGGAAAGCACTACGGAAGCCTCTTAGCTGAAAGAAAGATGCCCACCAGCTTGAGTCGGTCTACTTCTGATCAGAAGAATATGATCAGTGTCCCTGAACTCAGCAGGAAAAAAGGGTTGTGGTCAGTGGTCCAGTGGGAGGAGCTGGAACAGACCACATGTTCTATCCACACTCCTCCTGCAAACTGCAGCCATTCCTGCAGGAGACCAGGAGCAAATTTACCATGAAACAAACCGTGCATTGGCAGAGGACCTCCCAAAATGTAGGACAAATATCTGACAACCTGCCCGAGTCCCGGCCAGCGGCACAGCAGGGCTCAGGCAGGCAGGCTGCCTGCATGACGTGGCCCCATGCTGCTCTCTGCGTGCCCCCGGGGGAGTTGGGGGGAAGCAGCTCCACGTGCTGTTCCCACCCCAGGAAGCGCACAGAGACCCGCTGCCCCCCTTCTCCCAAGGAGTACGCAGAGACATGCCAGCAGCAGGGCTAAGGCAGCTCCCTGCCCACTCTGCCTCCCTCCCTCCACACCGCTTCACTCACAGAAGCGGCCGGCACATCCCTGTGATCCCTGGGGGGGGAGGGGGTGTGTCTCTGTGCACTGCCTCCACCCTGAAGGCCAACTCTGCAGTTCCCATTGGCCGGGAACTGTGGCCAATGGGATCTGTGAAGGCGGTGCCTCCAGGCAGCTGCGCACACAGACCCCTTGCCCCTGCCCCGCCTAGGAGCCACTGCCAGAGGGGTGTGTGTGCTGGTTGCTTTGGAAGTGGCGCTGCCCAAGGTAAGCGCCACCTCCCCTGCCTCCCTCCCGCATCCCAACCCAGAGCCGTCCTTACCCATATGCAAAGTTCGCAGCTGCATGGGGCACCAGGAAATTTGGGGCACTGAATTTCCAACTGTGTGCTGCTCCAGCCCTTGCTCTGGCTCTTCCCCATGGCCCCTGCTCCTGCCCCGCCTCTTCCCACCCCGCTCCACCCCCACCCCCCTGAGGAGTGCAGCAGGGCTGGGCCTACACTCACCGGTGGTGGGAAGTGCAGCGACCTGGCCTCATCTGCACTGCCAGTGAGTGCTGGGGGATGGTTCCTCCCTGTCCCCCAAGCCAGCTCCCTCGCTACCCCATGGAGGCCTGGGGCCTGCCCCACCCCCACCCCGCAGTGGGGCTGCATAGGGCCCCAGAATTGCTAGGGACAGCGCTGCACCAACCCCCTTCCCCAGCCCAGAGCCTACACCCAAACTTCCTCCCAGAACCTACACCCCCCTCTTGCACCCAACCCCCTGCCCCAAATCAAGGTACCTCACTTTATTTTCATTTACTTCCCCATTACTTATAATATAGGAGGAAGATGGAGAAAAAAAAGAATGAACAATAGGGGGGAGATGAGAGAATGTTCTTTTTCTTGGCTGGGTCCTAAGGGGTGTGGCACAAAATGAAGCTGCGCACATGCCCAGCGCCCCACAAACTCTAAATCTGCCACTGCAGGAGACATCATTGCAAGTTACAACTATCCTCTGTCCCAGGGTCCTCAAATACCAACAGGGTTAGAGCACAAAGTAGGCCATTATGCTGTGAGTGAGCCAATGAAAATATCAACAGGGAAGCCTCTAGTGTTGGAGGTAGACAGTTTGTGGAGACATGCCACAATGGACATATTGTGACATTGACTGGGCTAATCTTTCAGTTCATTTCCCTCAATATCTGCCGATGACACTTTATTTTCTGGCCAACATTTGTAGAAGCTAGTGCACAAATTCAGCAATACTCTGTAGCATAAATTTCTCGATTGTCCTTCAAATATAGCCTCCTCCCATGTCCATGCCTTTCCCAATCTGAACTAGACTCTCAGCCCCACACGCTTGTGTAGAACCCAAAGTCTCTCCCCCAACTCCCCCCACCTTCATGAAGTTTGGCTTTCATATCAACAGCAAGATAATAAAGTTCAGCTCCAGCCTTCGTGGTAGATTTGGCTGCTCCTAGGGTTCCTCCCTTAGGGTATGTCTACACTACGAAATTAGGTCAAATTTATAGAAGTCGGTTTAGAAAGCATTTTTATATAGTCGAGTGTGTGTGTCCCCACACAAATGCTCTAAGTGCACGTAGTCGGTGGACTGTGTCCACAGTACCAAGACAACAGTCGACTTCCGGAGCTTTGCACTGTGGGTAGCTATCCCACAGTTGCCGCAGTCTCCACCACCCATTTGAATTCTGGGTAGAAATCCCAATGCCTGATGGGGCTAAAACATTGTCGCGGATGGTTCTGGGTACATATCATTAGGACCCCATTCCCTCCCTCCGTAAAAGCAAGGGCAGACAATCGTTTTGCGCCTTTTTTCTTGAGTTACCTGTGCAGACGCCATACCACGGCAAGCATGGAGCCCGCTCAGCTAACCATCATCGTATGTCTCCTGGGTGCTGGCGGACATGGTACTGCATTGCTACACAGCAGCAGTTTATTGCCTTTTGGCAGCAGACAGTGCAGTATGACTGGTAGCCGTCGTCGACATAGTCCTGGGTGCTCTTTTAACTGGGTGCCTGGGCAAAAATGGGAGTGACTCAGCCAGGTCATTTCCTTTGTTTTGTCTCATGGCGATTGAGTCCTACCGGCAGTGCACTGTCCTTTAATCTGCTGCTAGCAGAAGACGATGGCCAGTAGTCATACTGCACCGTATTCTGCCGAGCACCCAGGAGGTGACGATGGCTAGCGGTCGTACTGCACAGTCTGCTGCCAGCATGATGTATAAAGATAGATGAAGTGGCTCAAAACAAGAAATAGACCAGATTTGTTTTGTATTCATTTTCTCCTCCTCCCCTCTGTGAAATCGACGGCCTGCTAAACCCAGTTTTGAGTTCTATCCTTGAGGTTTTGAGTTCTATCCTTGAGGCGGCCATTCAGTTTCTCGCAAAGCCACTCCCTTTGTTGATTTTAATTCCCTGTAAGCCATGTCGTCAGTCGCCCCTCCCTCCGTCAGGGCAACAGCAGACAATCGTTCCACGCCTTTTTTCTGTGCAGACGCCATACCACAGCAAGCATGGAGCCCGCTCAGATCACTTTGGCAATTAGGAGCACATTAAACACCACACGCATTATCCAGCAGTATATGCAGCACCAGAACCTGGCAAAGTGAAACCGGGTGAGTAGGCGACATCAGCGTGGTGATGAGAGTGATGAGTACATGGACACAGACTTCTCTCAAAGCACGGACCCTGCCAATGTGGGCATCATGGTGCTAATGGGGCAGGTTCATGCGGTGGAACGCCGATTCTGGGCTCGGGAAACAAGCACAGACTGGTGGGACCGCATAGTGTTGCGGGTCTGGGACGATTCCCAGTGGCTGCGAAACTTTCGCATGCGTAAGGGCACTTTCATGGAACTTTGTAAACTTGCTTTCCCCTGCCCTGAGGCGCAAGAATACCAAGATGAGAGCAGCCCTCACAGTTGAGAAGCGAGTGGCAATAGCCCCGTGGAAGCTTGCAACGCCAGACAGCTACCGGTCAGTCGGGAATTAATTTGGAGTGGGCAAATCTACTGTGGGGGCTGCTGTGATGCAAGTAGCCAACACAATCAAAGATCTGTTGATATCAAGGATAGTGACCCTGGGAAATGTGCAGGCCATAGTGGATGGCTTTGCTGCAATGGGATTCCCTAACTGTGGTGGGGCCATAGACGGAACCCATATCCCTATCTTGGCAATGGAGCACCAAGCCAGCGAGTACATAAACTGCAAGGGGTACTTTTCAACAGTGCTGCAAGCACTGGTGGATCACAAGGGATGTTTCACCAACATCAATGTGGGATGGCTGGGAAAGGTACATGATGCTCGCATCTTCAGGAACTCTGGTCTGTTTCAAAAGCTGCAGGAAGGGACTTTCTTCACAGACCAGAAAATCACCATTGGGGATGTTGAAATGCCTATAGTTATCCTTGGGGACCCAGCCTACCCCTTAATGCCATGGCTCATGAAGCCATACATAGGCAGCCTGGAGAGTAGGCAGGAGCTGTTCAACTACAGGCTTAGCAAGTGCAGAATGGTGGTAGAATGTGCATTTGGACGTTTAAAAGCGCGCTGGTGCTGTTTACTGACTCGGTTAGACCTCAGCAAAACCAATATTCCCACTGTTATTACTGTTTGCTGTGCGCTCCACAATATCTGTGAGAGTAAGGGGGAGACGTTTATGGTGGGGTGGGAGGTTGAGGCAAATCACCTGGCTGCTGGTTACGCACAGCCAGACACCAGGGCGGTTAGAAGAGCACAGAAGGGTGCAGTGCGCATCAGAGAAGCTTTGAAAACCAGTTTCATGACTGGCCAGGCTACGGTGTGAAAGTTCTGTTTGTTTCTCCTTGATGAAATCCCCTGAACCCTTGGTTCACTCTACTTCCCTGTAAGCTAACCACCCTCCCCACTTCCCTTTGATCACCGCTTGCAGAGACAATAAAGTCATTGTTGCTTCACATTCATGCATTCTTTATTAATTCATCATACAAATAGGGGGATAATTACCAAGGTAGCCCAGGAGGGATGGTGGAGGAGGGAAGGACAAGGCCACACAGCACTTTAAAAGGTTAAAACTTATTGAATGCCAGCCTTCTGTTACTTGGGCAATCCTCTGGGGTGGAGTGGCTGGGTGGCCGGAGGCCCCCCCCCACCGCTTTCTTGGGCATCTGGGTGAGGAAGCTATGGAACTTGGGGAGGAGGGTGGTTGGTTATACAGGGGCTGTAGCGGCAGTCTGTGCTCCTGCTGCCTTTCCTGCAGCTCAACCATACGCTGGAGCATATTAGTTTGATCCTCCAGCAGCCTCAGCATTGCATCCTGCCTCCTCTCACCACGCTGCCACCACCTTTCAGCTTCAGCCCTCTCTTCAGCCCGCCACCTCTCCTTCTGGTCATTTTGTGCTTTCCTGCACTCTGACATTGTCTGCCTCCATGCATTCATCTGTGCTCTGTCAGTGTGGGAGGACAGCATGAGCTCAGAGAACATTTCATCGCGAATGCGTTTTTTTCGCCTTCTAATCTTCGCTAGCCTCTGGGAAGGAGAAGATCCTGTGATCCTTGAAACACATGCAACTGGTGGAGAAAAAAAGGGACAGTGGTATTTGAAAAGACACATTTTATAGAACAAGGGGTACACTCTTTCATAGTAAACCTTGCTGTTAACATTACATACATAGCACATGTGCTTTCGTTCCAAGGTCGCATTTTGCCTCCCCCCACTGCGTGGCTAACAGCGGGGAACATTTCTGTTCAGCCATAGGCAAACAGCCCAGCAGGAACGGGCACCTCTGAATGTCCCCTTAAGAAAAGCACCCTATTTCAATCATGAATGATATCACTCTCCTGAGGATAATACAGAGAGATAAAGAACAGATGTTGTTTGAACACCAGCAAACATACACTGCAATGCTTTGTTCTACAATGATTCCCGAGTACGTGCTACTGGGCTGGAGTGGTAAAGCGTCCTACCATGGTGGATGGAATAAGGCTGCCCTCCCCAGAAACCTTTTGCAAAGGCTTTGGGAGTATATCCAGGAGAGCCACGAATGCCAGGGCAAATTAATCATTAAACATGCTGGCTTTTAAACCTTGTATAGTATTTTAAAAGGTACACTCACCAGAGGTCTCTTCTCCGCCTGGTGGGTCCGGGAGGCAGCCTTGGGTGGGTTCGGGGGGTACAGGCTCCAGGTCCAGGGTGAGAAACAGTTCTTGGTTGTCGGGAAAACTGGTTTCTCCGCTTGTTTGCTGTGAGCTATCTACAGCCTCCTCATCGTCTTCCTCATCCCCAAAACCTGCTTCCGTGTTGCCTCCGTCTCCATTGAAGGAGTCAAACAACACGGCTGGGGTAGTGGTGGCCAAACCCCCTAAAATGGCATGCAGCTCATCATAGAAGCAGCATGTTTGGGGCTCTGACCTGGAGCGGCCGTTCGCCTCTCTGGTTTTCTGGTAGGCTTGCCTAAGCTCCTTAAGTTTCATGCGGCACTTCTTCGGGTCCCTGTTATGGCCTCTGTCCTTCATGCCCTGGGAAATTTTCACAAATGTTTTGGCATTTCGAAAACTGGAACGTAGTTCCGATAGCACGGATTCCTCTCCCCATACAGCAATCAGATCCCGTACCTCCCGTTCGGTCCATGCTGGAGCTCTTTTGTGATTCTGGGATTCCATCATGGTCACCTCTGCTAATGAGCTCTGCATGGTCACCTCTGCTGATGAGCTCTGCATGGTCACCTGCAGCTTGCCACACTGGCCAAACAGGAAATTGAAATTCAAAAGTTCGCGGGCCTTTTCCTGTCTACCTGGTCAGTGCATCTGAGTTGAGAGTGCTGTCCAGAGCGGTCACAATGGAGCACTCTGGGATAGCTCCCGGAGGCCAATACCATCTAATTGCGTTCACAGTACCCCAAATTCGACCCAGCAAAACCGATTTCAGCGCTAATCCCCTTGTCATGGGTGGAGTAAGGAAATCGATTTTAAGAGCTCCTTAAGTCAAAAGAAAGGGCTTCGTCATGTGGATGGGTTCAGGGTTACATCAATTTAATGCTGCTAAATTCAACCTCAACGCCTAGGGTAGGCCAGGGCTTAGGACTGCTCAGCCCATACTCTAGAACTTCTCCCCCAGTAAGTCCCTTCCACCTCTCTTCTATCCAACAAGTAACAAGCCACCTACACCTCATTGAATAAGCAGAACACATTTAATGCTTCACCTCTGCTAGCAATGTGGGATGTTGCAGGCAAACGCTGACAGACTTATCACCCTCCTAGCACTGCGTGTTTGAGGCTATTGAATTGAGTATTGCCACCATTGTTTTCTTACTTTTGGCACAATTCTTGAACATATCATTTCTTCTTTTTGAACCAGTTTCCCCATCTTACTTATAGGGGTGGGGAGCGGAGAAAGACAAGGAGGGGGAAAAGTCTCAAATAATGTCCTTAACTTTCAAAAACCTCAACCTCGACTTGTAGAAACTAAATTGATATTCCTGGCTAGGGCTGTATGTTTTTGTTGCATTTCATATGTACAAGTGAAAGTCTCTTTTATGTGCTGCCTACAAAGAGGTTGCCAACAAAGTTTGTTGATGTTCATGGAACTATGGATTAACTGTCCAAACTGCTGGCATTTGCCACTTGTAGGCAGCGTGATGAATTGTGCTTCTACGGACAAGTTAGTATTACATCATAAATTGTTCATGTGAAGTTTTGTTATTTAAATTTTAAATGCATGACTGACTTTAACATGTCTGCAAGATGATCCATCACCCTGGAGATCTGGATCTTTAAAAATAGCAGCAATTCAAAAGCCATACGGTAGAATTTACATAATAGTTGATAAATAATAGTCCTCCTTAGGAAATTAGGTCACAAGATTATTCTATTTGCAAAGAGAAAGTCCAACCAAATGGAGCTGGTAATGTCTAGTATATATAGACTAGGAAAGATGAAATTTTCAAAGTACTTAGGTTAGCATTGATAGTAGACTGCAGAAACTCTAGAGTGTTTGTTGAGATTATTTTAAAAGAACCAAGGCCAAGATTTTCAAAGGCCTAGTGATTTTGTGGCCAGCCTGGCTCAGATTTCAGGGCCTGGCTCCTCATTTTGAGACACATTGAAGGGGTCTGATTTTTTGATGCTTACTACTTTTGGAAATTCAAGTATTTGGAGGGTTGCAAGTGGGAGGACCAAAAAATCCTCAGTTACTCTTGCAAGTCTTGGGCTGGTCTGTCTCCATATTCAGAATTCCTTGAATTTTATCCAGCATTTCAATCCCAGATGCCACAATTAAAAAAATATTGGCTAAATCAATGAGTAATCAATTAGATGTATCTGATCAATAGTCTCCAGAATATGGCTTTAGTCATATAAAATTCATCCTGACCCTAGTCCGTAGTTTCCTTTGGCACAGATGCATGTGCATTGATAGCCAGTATAATTTAAATCTAGGGAGCATAACAACACAAATTTCTCTTTTTCATACACAGTATCTCTACTGTAAATAGGGTCTAGTCTCAGCTAATCGGAGCACTGAATGCCCCCCCGCACTTTCTGCTGCTTTTCCATTTACCATCACATATTTCATATGCTACATCCAGAAGCACCACCATCATAGGGCCGTGTTATAACTCTCATTTGCCATGATTGCTACAGAAAATTTGACAATAATTAGGCAGCTGCTGGGCTGATACCATTGTTCATCACGCTGACCAATATTGTCTCATGGTTTCCTTGTAGTCCCCCATTTGTCTCACACTTAGACTGTGCACTTTTGGGAATAGGCCTTTTTTCTTCTGTGCTTGTACAGCACCTAGCACAGCTGGTCTAGGGCTGGGGCTCCTATGTGATATACAAGTAATAATAATGCCAAGAACTCACCACAGGCTACCTCTGGAGTCAGGTTAACCCCAGTCAGTTTCGGTCTTCAGAAAGACTTGAGTTTCTGGAAACTCAACTAGTTGAAGGTGCCAAATCCTTCTCCCACAGTTTAGAAAGCCATTTTCCAGAATAGTCCAGTATGGCATAATTCATACAACCAGCATGCACACATTAGATTACTCAAGATTTTCTCTTGTCGACTAATGGTCCAGAATCTTTTACTGATGGGGAGTTCAAGGAGGTTTAGTTTAGCACCCTGGAGTTTTGATTAGCACCCAGGAGATACCCACATTATGGGTATCTACTGGGTTACTGAAGATTGCTCAGAGAACAGACCAACCTTTCAGACCTAAGATGAAGATAATTGTGTAAGATAACATCGCCGAATGGTCACAACCAGTCCAATGGTCACTACTAGTTGAGCTGGCTAGAGCCCATACTTTGGCTTTCTTTTTTTGGCTCCCAGCCACTCATCATCATGAGCTTTACCTGGCACAAATAGCTCATCTGTGCAGAAGACTCAGGGAGTTAGCAAAGGATTCTCTTCTCTGTTTCATACAAGGAACACTTTAGGAGCCTTACAACTTGTACATACCTTTAAGGACCTGTCCAGCTCTGCTCCTTCCTGCTTGTTTCTTATGCCGTCTCCCTCTCACCAGCCTCATCTGCTTGCTCATCAGCTTCTCACACAGACATCTTCACATACCTCTTATGCATTGAGCATCCTTCTTAACTGATCCATTATGTCACGGGTCTCTCCTCATTAAGACCTATGGGCAGGCTGCAAGTCCTGCAAGAAATCAGCCAATTAGTAATGCTGGCTAGACTGAAAGGCTGATGGAGATAGCTAACTCTTCATGTATCTATTTAGAAATATAAAAATGATTGCAACAGTTTATATAAATTACACATATTTGACTGAATCCCTCTCCACCCAACCTTCATACACCACAAGTCTTCTCTGATGATTAGCTTTTCAGTGATGGGTCTTTGAACGTATTTGCATGGCACCCATCACAACAGAGCCCTGAACTCAACTGGAGCCTCTTGGTATTGCTAGCGTACATGAAAACATAAGAACGGCCATACTGAGTCACACCAAAGGTCCATCTAGCCCAGTATCCGGTCTTCCAACAATGACCAATGCCAGGTGCCCCAGAGGGAATGAACAGAACAGGTAATCATCAAGTGATCCATCTCCTGTCACTCATTCCCAGCTTCTGGCAAACAGAGGCTAAGGACATTATCCCTGCCCATCCTGGCTAATAGCCACTGATGGACCTAACCTCCATGAACTTTTCCAGTTCTTTTTTGAACCCTATTATGGTCTTAGCCTTCATAACATCCTCTGGCAAGGAGTTCCCCAGGTGGACTGTGCATTGTGTGAAAAAATACTTCCTTTTGTTTGTTTTAAGCCTGCTGCCTATTAATTTAATTTGGTGACCCCTAGTTCTTGTGTTATGAAAAGGAGTAAATAGTACTCCCTTATTTACTTTCTCCACACCTGCCATGATTTTATAGATCTCTATCATATCGCCTTTTAAGATGAGAAGTCCCAGTTTTATTAATCTTTCCTCATACAGAAGCTGTTCCATACCCCTAATCATTTTTGTTGCCCTTTTCTGAACCTGTTCCAATATATCTTTTTTTTGAGATGGGGTGACCACATCTGCACACAGTGGAGGTGGGAATACCGTGGCTTTATGTAGCGGAAATATGATATTTTCTGTCTTATTATCTATCCCTTTCTTAATTATTCCCAACATTCTGTTCGTTTTTTGACTGCCGCTTCACATTGAGTGGATATTTTCAGAGAACTATCCACAATGACTTCAAGATCTCTTTCTTGAGTGGTAACAACTAATTTAGACCCCATCATTTTATATGTCTAGTTGGGATTATGTTTTCCAATATGCATTATTTTGCATTTATCAACATTGAATTTCATCTGCCATTTTGTTGCCCAGTCACCTAGTTTTGTGAGATCCTTTTATAGCTCTTCCCGATCTACTTGGGAATTAATTATTTTGAGTAGTTTTGAATCATCAGCAAATTTTGCCACCTCAGTGTTTACTCCCTTTTCCAGATCATTTATGAATATGTTGAATAGAACTGGTCCCAGTACAGACCCCTGGAGGTCACCAGTATTTACCTCTCTCCATTCTGAAAACTGAACATTATTCCTATCCTTTGTTTCCTATCTTTTAACTAGTTACCAATCCATGAGAAGACCTTCCCTCTTATCCCATGACAGCTTACTTTGCTTAGAGCCTTTGATGAGGGACTCTGTCAAAGACTTTCTGAAAATCTAAGTACACTATATTCCCTGGATTCCCCTTGTCCAGATGCTTGTTGACCCCCTCAAAGAATTCTAGTAGATTAGTGAGGCATGATTTCCCTTTACAAAAACCATGTTGACTCTTCCCCTACAAATTATGTTCATCTATGTGTCTGACAATTTTGGTTTTTTGCTATAGTTTCAACTAGTTTGCCCAGTACTGAAGTCAAGCTTACTGGCCTGTAATTGCGAGGATCACCTCTGGAGCCCTTTTTAAAAATTGGCATCACAGTAGCTATCCTCCAGTCATTTGGTACAGAAGCTGATTTAAATGATAGGTTACAGACTACAGTTAGTAGTACTGCAATTTCACATTTGAGTTCCCTCCAAACTCTTGGGTGAATACCATCTGGTCCTGGTGACTTATTACTGTTTAGTTTATCAATTTGTTCCAAAACCTCCCCTAATGACACCTCAATCTGGGACAGTTCCTCAGATTTGTCACCTAAAAAGAATGGCTCAGGTTTGGGAATCTCCCTCACATCCTCAGCCATGAAGTCTGACGCAAAGAATTCATTTAGTTTCTCCACAATGGCCTTATCATACTTGAGCGCTCCTTTAGCATCTCGATCATCCAGTGGCCCCACTCCTGTTCACTACAAATAAATGGGAGGTAGTTACCAATAGATACAGGACGCAGAGCATGAAAAGCATTCACCTTGGGACATTTAAGTTTAACAAAGTGCTAAGAACATTATCAACAAACAGCAAGTTTAGTGTCTTGGCCTGAGGACTCAATCAGAAGAGGAGATGCAGTGATTTCCATTTTGCTGCTTGCACAAACCTAGAGAGAAGAGCCTCTTCCTCACTTTGGAGATGCCGGAAGTGTATTGGCAATAGATGGTAGAAGACTTGAACAATATATACATAGACAGAGACTGCAAGTGTCAGCTTGCTGGCTTGAAATTCTGATAGCACCCTCACCAGTGTGTATGTAACAAAATATTATTTTTAAAGGTTTAGTATTTTAGAGACCTCGGTAAAGTTTAGCAGACTCACTACTCAAGAGCTCAAACATTGATAAACTATCTGTATCCTATACCTCTGACTGAACCAACAAAAGAACAGACTTCAAATCACTGATGATATACATGCTTGTGTCACTAATCCCTTTGATAAAGGAGAAATAGTACCTCAGAACCTTACATTTGAGAAAGGAGGAGAAGATGCAAAAGCAAATCCTGGCCTCAAATAAGACAGACATTTGCTAGCAACTATCACCAAGTCCTGATGCTAGAAAATCCTGCCCTACTTTAAATGAGACAAGGAAGATTGCAGTGAAAAGTCACTATCTTACACCAAAGTCAGATGCCTGTCTGTCAAGAAAAAGGCACTATAGCCTGAAGCAACTGCAGCCAAGGTCAGTTATCACCAAAGGGCTCAGTCAAATCCCTCTACATGAAAGCCCTGAAATGAAGGCTAGCAGTTCACTGGTATCAGAAGATGTTTGGCCTCTGGGGGAGGGGCTTATGCTACTGCAGAATCAGTGGCCTCTCTCAACATCCATGTGAGAACACAGGTGGCAAAACTGAGGGCAAGTCTACACTACAGAGCTACATTGGGGCAGCTGCATCAGCGCAGCTGCACCACTGTAGCGCATCTGGTGAAGATGGGCTAAGCTGACGGGAGAGTGCTCTCTCACAGGCATAATTATTCCACCTCAGTGAGAAGTGGAAGCTATGTCAGCGGGAGAGAGTCTCCCATGGACACAGTGCTGGTGTGAAACTTGCATCGCTCGTGTGAGGGAGGGCGGGGGGGGTGTTCCACATGTAAGTTATATCGACTTAGGCTGTAGTGTGACCTGCCCTGATTGACTGAATGGCTTTGTAAGAAAATGGGCAAAGACTTGGGCAGGGGTGGGGAGAAGAATCCCCATCCTCTCCATAAGGACTCCTCATAATCTGCACATGACTTCACTTAATACTGAATTCTACAGACAATGAGCATGCTTAGGAAGGGGGTGAGGTACAGGCTGGGGTATCTATCAATGTTGCTGCTATTGGTGAAGCTCTATGCTGTGAATAATAGTCAAAGTTGATCCGTCAGCTGTAACCTAATCCCGGATGTTAGACAGTATCGTGAAGCTATATTCTGCGTATGGCATGTGCATGTTTGAACGCACTTGTGATGTGCACCCTTGGTATCTGAAGCTAGCAGAACTTCCAGGGAATGAGACACATTAGCTGTTTGGACTCGGCACCAAGGACTCTTTCCCTATCTCTCTTTAAAGCTCCTCTCTTGCTTCTCTGTAGAAGGGGTTACAATGGATGGTGAATAATTCTTGCACTACTATTGAAACATAAACCTGGCCTGTATTTATTTATTGTTTTAAAACCACACACACTCTCTCTCTCTCTCTCTCTCTCTCTCCGCCTTTTCTCTTCCCCTCCAACTTCTTAGCTGGGACCCCATGCTTTGGCCAAGCTTCTGCTCCTAACACTTCTTTTTGTTTTCTTTGATAGACTGAGAAGTTCTTTCATAAGGTTCACCTGGGGAAAATGTATGGACCCAAGCAGATGTTCATGTCTCCTCTCACTCAGCGGATTGTCAGCAAGTCTATCTATTTCATAACAATAATCAGACGCCAATAAATCCCATCATTTTTTTTAACTTTACAAAGAATCCCTCCTGATAAATTTTTCAAATGTAAAAAAACCAAACCTACAAATAAATCAAGCATCTCTGTCCAGGGCATATCTAGTAGTAGATGGAACGTGTAAGAGACTCCCTCTGCTGGGCAACAGAGATCTACACTACTTTACTGTTCTGGGAATAGAGATTAGAATTCAAGAAGTTTGCCCAACATTTTCAAACCTAAAATATGAACATAGGTGCCTCTGGCTTTAAGTGTCCTGCAGTTGCTCAGTACCTCTGGAGACATGGACATATATTTAGATGCTTAAGTAAACACAGATTTAAGTGCTTAATATTAAATATATAAGTTTGGAAATGTTGGCTTCTTCACATGAGGCTTTTTTGTTAATTTTAAAAGCAAACCTTCTGCCATAAGGATTCGTTCATCCCTTCTCTTGAACAACACCTGGCATTTCTATAGGGATCTCAAAGTTCTTTGTAATGTTTAGCAAATTAATCCTCATAGCCCCACCCATCAGATAGGTATCATCATCCCTATTTTACAGATGGGAGCACAGAGAGACAAAGGAAACACAGCAAATTGGTAGAACAGCTAGGAGGTGGGATTAGAATCCAGAATCTCCGACTTCTAGCCTCATGCTTTAACCACTAGCCAATGATTCCTGTGCATAGGCATGTCCCTTCTTTACTGCAGTCTTTAGCACTGGTTGAGAGAACTGGCTCAGCTAAAATAACCAACCCGACTTTCTACCTGAAGTTCAACCCAAACTTTCTTTGGAGGCTAAAAATGTTTAAACCATTCTCTCCCTCCTTTTACCTTTAAATTCCATGCACTGCCTGTTTAGCTGAAACCAGAAATATCACCAGAAAGCTTCTCCTGCAGCATTTTTGGCTCAACTACCAGAAAGTGGCTCAGAATTGCCATGCCAGAGCCGCCAGTGGCGTGTCTTGCTCAACATCCTGCCTTGGCCAGTGTTGCCAACTTAGCGATTTTGCTGCTAGGTTCAGTGACTTTTTGGTTTCTCTAGCAAGGAACAGGTTTCAGAGTAGCAGCCGTGTTAGTCTGTATTCGCAAAAAGAAAAGGAGTACTTGTGGCACCTTAGAGACTAAAATTTATTTGAGCATAAACTTTCGTGAACTACATCGGATGCATCTGATGAAGTGAGCTGTAGCTCACGAAAGCTTATGCTCAAATAAATTTGTTAGTCTCTAAGGTGCCACAAGTACTCTTTTTCCCTAGCAAGGAAATTAGTGTCAAAGTGACCAGCGACAAATCTAGTGACATTCACCGACAATTGCAGTGATAGTCAAAGAAAGAAGTCATCAATATGTATAGTCACAAAACCATAATAAAATCCATTCCGTGCTCTTCTTACTACATGATCTGGCCGGTGGGCCTCAGCCCTAAGCCAGAGGGAGGCGGGAAACCACTGTCCGGACTGGAGATAGCAAACCTGCCGAGCTGGGGGTGGACTGAGCAACGACAGCTCGAGACTTCAAGCCACAGGCATGGCCTGGCCCAGAATCACCGCATGCTCCGGCAGATGAACAGCTTGGCACTCCCCCGTCGGGCCAGGCAAGGCCACGATCAGGTGCAGAGGGAGGAGGCTGGGCCGGGGTGACATGGCCTAGCATGCACAGCAGAGCCAGAGCCCAGCCACCGCCTCCCAAGACCTGGGAGAACCAGTGCCTCATTGTCATGGCCTTCCAGTGAGTGCGGCCTCCCCCCCTTCCCAGCGATACTTCCTCGGAAACCCTGCCCTGCCCCCGCTCCACAGACCCTGCCTCGTCTCCCCCGCATCCCTCACAGGGGAGAGACACCCTCACTCGGATGTTGACCGGGGCACCTCTGATCACTGAGTGGAGAGATATTCCCTCTCATGTGAGATGGACGCTTTTTATTGCATCTGTCTGAAATGGTCCCTCGTGTAGGTTACATAGTGACATCTAAAAAAGAAAAGGAGGACTTGTGGCACCTTAGAGACTAACAAATTTATTTGAGCATAAGCTTTCATGAGCTACAGCTCACTTCATCGGACTAGCGAGTTTTCAGGGTTTCTCTGACGACTTCCTGCTATGTGGAGTTAGCAATGCTGCTCCTACAGCGGCTAGTACTAGATTTTTCAAGGGAAGGTGCAAAATATGCCATAATTGCTGACTATCTTAGGGATTAGACAATTTATAAATGTCTCCCACCTCCCCTTACTGTAGTATCTAAGCACCTCACTATCTTTTAAAGATTTATATTCACAACACCTCTGCAAAGAAGGGAAGTGCTATTATCCCCAATTTTACAGATGGAACTGAAGCAGAAAAACTGAATGATTTGACCAGGGAACTGAATCTTGATCTCCCACAGCCCAGACTAGTACCCTAACTGTTGCACCATCCTCCCTCTACCCATAGGAGCTGTTTCTTCTCAAAAAAAACCCTCCCCCCATCAGTTACCTAATGCACAATGGTTTATACCTTGATACAATTTTTATCCTTTCTAATCATCCACAGTTGCAGAATATTCATAAAAATTTAGAATCTGTCTAAAGATTAGGTCTGAATGATATCTTGCGGCAATGAGTTCCACAGGTTAATTATGCTTTCCCTCCCACAAAGTGTCTGCTATTTATCAGTGTTACGTGTGTTGCTTCAGTTTCATTGAGTCTCCTTGAAGGAAAAGTCTATTCTTCTGAAAACTGCAGCTTGATACGTTATCTGGACTGCTTTTGTTTGCAGTATCAATTAACTCACCCATCTCCATTTTACAGGGCACCATAAGGTGATTCAAGAAATGAGAGTTTTACTTCCAGCTCTTCTACAATGGCACTACGTTCCTTGGACAGCAAACATCTCTCCCCATCTTTATTCTCCCCAACTGCAAAAAGGGAAAGTGATATCCACCTTTTAGAAGTACTTTGGCATCTTGAGATAGAAGGGCCCAATTCACCACTGTTACTCCCGCTTAATTTAAATGGAATTATTCCAGTGTTAAATTGGAATAGGGCAATGGCAAAACAGGCTCCAAAATGCTACATGCGTCATTTTACTGATGATTCCAAGTACAGTCCTGTATTTCTGAGCTGGCTCGTACTAACTCTGCTTCTTATATCGGGGACAATTTTGCAAGACTATATGCAGCCTATTCTCCAACAGAGAGAACCCAGTTAGCCCAATGCTTCCTGCTATAGCAAGGCCTCATTTCTAGCAGCTTAGTATCATGCAAGAGTCAATGAGTTTGCATAGACTAATTTATTTTCAAACCAAGGCAGTGCAATTTCCCATTCTTTATTAAAATAAAGGAGTGAGGCAGCATAAAAGAGAGAGATGAATTTGGAAAGACATTGTCTGGATCCCAACTATTTTCAAGCATCTGAGAGCTATGTAGAATGGTTAAGAGCATGAAGCAATTCATGCACCAGCTGACTGGGGGAGACCAACTAACAGGTTACTATAGGACTTAAATAATAAATAATTGTAAGCTTTTTAAAACCAGCCAGTCCAATCCCAGAAGAGGAAAGGATACAGACACAGGTTGATAAATGTACAGTAAGATAAATGACTGTTCAGTCTTGTACCATGAATGCAACAAAGTGTGAACTACTTAGTTGTGTGCATTGTGTTATATTCAAAGAAATAAAGAAACCCCTTTGGTTAACATTAGTTAAGGTTGCTCTCATCAAGAAGCTAAACCATTAAAAAAAAAAAAAGAAGAAGAATAAGAATACAAAGTTAAAGGTTAAAAGGTTGCAAAGTCAAGCTCTCAAGTTAGGAAATGCCAGAATGAATGTTGCCTATGCAGCCTTAATTGCACAAATGCAGTCTTTATTTTTCACATAGGGTCCCTGGTTCATTCAGTGCACAGGTTGGATCTGGTTTAAGGATAAAAGTCAGGGTTGGGCAGTTAAGGAGTCTGTGGAAACTGGACGGGTACTTCAGGAAGATAAAGGATGGTCTCGTGGTTAGGACAATTGAATCCAGTGTCTCCAGGGCGGCGTTCTATCCCTGTCTCTGTCACTGAGTTGTGATGTGATGCTGGGCAAGTGGCTTGCACCAGACTTTTCATGGGTGGTCACTTCTGCATGTAATTAAAGGCTCTATCATAATGCATGTGCAGAATGGGGGCCTAACCTGAGAGTGCTTGACTTTGAAACCTTTCAGTCCTGAACTTTGTATTTCCTAATTTTTTATGGTTTTAGTTTATTGAGGAGAGTCACGTTATCGAATGTTAAATGAAGTCTTGTTGTGAATTTCCTATGTTTGTTAAATCAAAAGAAAATATTTTCTATGTGCTACTTAAATAGCAAAGCATTACACATTTGTCGTCTTCAGTGTACATTTTACTGCTATTGTTATCTTTGTTTGATATTTCAGTGCCACATTGACCTATGACAGTAATGAAATTAAAGTGTATTCAAACCAACTTTTTAATGCAACTTCAGTTTTACTACAACTTTTAAATTACTTTTTTTTTTTAAAATTGCGTGAGGAAAAAAAATGGAGTCGGGACTCATATCTATACTTTCCTGCTTTCAAAAAAAAAAATAAAAAAAAAATAAAAATCAGAAAGCTGTAGCCCCCCCCCCAATCGACGAGAAGCAATAAACATTCAGCTCCTCTGCGTATGTATCTTATTTTCATGTAATTTCAGCAAGGTAACCAACAATCATCCTTTGAAAAAGAAACAATGCAACTTACCACAGCACAAACTCAAAGGAGATGCACTCACCCAAAGCCAATCTACTTTTCTTCTCCCTCGTTAACAGGTTATGGTAGCCTGAGGTAACTCAGTTACCAGAGGCAGCTGTTGCCGTGACAACCAGGGCTAAAGTGACTCCCCCTCCCAGCTATGCAAATGCACTGGAGGGAGTCAGGGAAGGCTGAAAGAAAAGGAGGACTTGTGGCACCGTAGAGACAAACAAATTTATTTGAGCATAAGCTTTCGTGAGCTACAGCTCACTTCATGCATCCGATGAAGTGAGCTGTAGCTCACGAAAGCTTATGCTCAAATAAATTTGTTCGTCTCTACGGTGCCACAAGTCCTCCTTTTCTTTTTGCGAATACAGACTAACACAGCTGCTACTCTGAAACCTGTTATTAGTGAAGGCTGAGTGGCTAATGATCTCTGTGGCCAGTATTTTACAGCAAGGGTACACTGTGTTGGGGAGAACAAACGGGCACCATTTCGTACAGGGCATGTCCCAGCTTCAGGCAGAGCCCTTAACAGCCCTGCAGCCCGAGTGTGAATGCCAGGTCATCAGAGGAGAGGTGCTGGTCTCAACCTCTGCCCCTGGGGCAGGGAGTCAGTATTTGGTTTAAAGAAAAGGAGGACCTGTGGCACCTTAGAGACTAACAAATTTATTTGAGCATAAGCTTTCGTGAGCTACAGCTCACTTCATCGGATGCATTTGGTTTACAAACCAAGGCCTGGTGATTAAGATAAGAAAGGGCTGGTAATTAAATTAAGGATCTGGAAGCGAAGACAGAACCACAGGGCACTCCGAAGAAATATAGCCAAACCCTCGGAGTCAAGGTTACAGTCAGAAAAGAGGAAGATGTGAGGGGTGTAGGTGAAAGGTGTAGGGGCCAAAACCAGGGGAAGGGATACCAGTGTTACAGACAGGTTTCAGAGTAGCAGCCGTGTTAGTCTGTATCCGCAAAAAGAAAAGGAGTCCTTGTGGCACTTTAGAGACTAACGAATTTTTTTGAGCATAAGCTTTCGTGAGCTACAGCATGCATCCGATGAAGTGAGCTATAGCTCACGAAAGCTTATGCTCAAATAAATTTGTTAGTCTCTAAGGTGCCACAAGTACTCCTTTTCTTTTTGCAGTGATATAGAGAAGTTCCCACTCTACCTGTGGTACTTATGTGACCCCATTACCATAGTAGTTGAGTGCCTCACAATGTCTAACTTATTTCTCCTCACAGCCCCTCGGTGAGGTAGAGCAGGGCTATTATCCCCATGGTACAGATGGGGCACTGAGGCTCACACAGACTAAAGACCAGATTTTCAAAGGTATTTAGACACCTAGTGGGATTTTCAAAAGCACCTAGAAGTTTAGGTTCTTTGTAAACCCCACTAGATGCCTAGCTGCATCTTCGGGTGCCTAAAAACCTTTGAAACTCTAACCCTAAGGCACTGGCCTGAGGCCATACAGGAAGTCCCAGGGGAGTGGGGGGGGGGAAGAAGGAGTAGAATCCAGGTTCTTGAGGACTAGCTCCCTACCCACTGAACCAGCCTCTCTGTCTGATGCACGCTGCAAGAAAAGGATTTTGCTAGATGGATCATTGGTCTGATCTAGTATGGCTGTTCTTATTCATTGACACCATCTGTGTGCTCAGCGCTGTTCAGAATATGCCAGAAAATATAGTCCCTAAACCAATGTGTATAAAATGTGTAGTCCTGGAGAAGATGGCTCAAGATAGTTAAGTATGAAGTGTATAATTATCGAACATGGTAATATCCATAAGTGGAGGCACTGATGGCAATAGAAGTTTTACCTGATTTACCCTTCAACTCCCTCCCCCCCCCCCCAAGAGGAAGAGCTGCCCAGAGCTCCTGTGCCTGTTTATTTTCCTTTCTTGCCTGCAAATTTAACACTATTAATTTGGGCTTGAATAGGGACTGGGAGTGGCTGGCTCACTACAAAAGCAATTTTCCCTCTCTTGGTATTGAGACCTCCTCATCAATTATTGGGAATGGCATCCACCCTGATTGAATTGGCCTTGTCAAAACTGGTTCTCCGCTTGTAAGGTAACTCCCTTCTCTTCATTGTCAGTATATTTATGCCTGCATCTGTAATTTTCACTCTATGCATCCGAACAAGTGGGGTTTTTTACCCATGAAAGCTTATGCTCAAATAAATCTGTTAGTCTTTAAGGTGCCACCGGACTCCTCATTGTTTTTGTGGATACAGACTAACACGGCTACCCCTCTGATATTTTATAAAGTGTCAGCTAATTTCTAAGTTATTGTCTGCAAAACAACTAGAGTTTTCAGTTGCATAAGTAGCCCCTAGAATCAGAGTTAAAGTTGCCCTTCCCTGCCCCCCAAATCTGAAATGGTGCCCCATGGAATAAAAGGCTTCACTGATTTTCTTCACTTTTCTAACAACATACATACACAAAATTAACACCGGAGATCATTCTGCACATTAATTTGTGACTGAATTTAAGTTCAAATTCCCCATGACGTGTTTGCAACAAAAAAAAAAAAAGTGGGGGGGGCTCAGAAAAAGGGTGAGAGGCTAAGGAAAAGAGAATTCTGATGCAACCGTAACTGTGGTCTCACTACTGTGAGACCATAATGGGATTGCTTGGCCATTTAGGAATATAACAGCTGTTCCATGATTAAATCTGTCTGGAAACTGGAATTTCTGGTTTCCATGGGGGGAAAAATCCCAAATTTAAAAAAAAAAAAATTCATTCCTAAACATCACAAAAATTGAAATTTCAAAGTTTCCCATAGAATAAGAATTCCAAAATGTTTCCAAGGTTCCCCTAGCTCAGCAGAACCCTGGCAGCCCAGCATGCAGGGAGCCAGGTCTCTAGAAGCCCCCCACACACACACACACACTCAGGCAGCCTGCAGGGCCGCCATAGATTTGGGGGCCCTCAAAACCTTGGGATCCCTGGCTCCAGGGTAGTCTGTTAGGAACTAGGTGGGCAAGCTGGCAGGAAGCCAGGCAGATATCCACTGGAATTTAATCAAAAGCGACACTTTTAGAACGTTTCCGTTTTGACAAATCTGCATTTCCTGATGGACATGGCCAAAGGAGACATCTCTCCTACCCCACGCTGCCCTACAGAAGTCACATTAAGAGCATGAATCAAGCAAGGTGGCCTCTCAGCAGGCCAAGGCATTCTTTTAGCTTCCCTCTCTGCACATAAGGATGCAGCCATTAGCGGTGCTGCTGGGGGGTCACTATTCTTAGAGGAACACCACATAGGGCATGCTTGCAGAATGGATCAATTTCATAGCAATAGTTGCATCTGCTGTGGGACAGGTGCCGTTTATATTGCTTTTTGAGATAAGGTCATGTCCATAAGTAACTTCTTGAGGGGAATGAATCTGATGTCTTTGATTTCTCTTGTTTTGCTATTATTTGCTGCGACAGATACTAAACAATAATTTTGCTGGTTGTATGGTACACAGTGCAAGTCTTCCATTAATAGTCCAGATTTATGATGCTCCAATGTCTTCACTCAAGACAATACAGCAACATGTGGCATAAGTTTGTGGAGTGTCAGCAAGCCATTTCTATTGACAAAACCACACACAATTAGCACTGTCACAGGGTGCAAACATGACAGACATTCACAAAACATCTCCCCACAGCACATCTGATTCACACGCCACCACCACACACTACTCTGGTGAGCCAGGGAATTCTGCACATGATTTCCATACATCATCCTTCCCCAGCACTCTTACTATCAGCTGACACATGCACAAAGTTAGTATTGGCTGCCTCACGCTGCCCCCTTGTGAACCATCTGTCATGGTGGAGCATTATACATTGTGCAACATTTTAAGTAAAGCTGGTTAAAAAAGATATTCTGCTGCCATCTAGGGTGTGAAGTGAGGGGAAAATCCATTTTAAAACGTCAGACATACGGGAAAGAAAAATACGCTGCTACCATCTACCGTGCAAAGCGGTGGAAGCATGCTTGAAATAAATAGCTTTACAACAGATGTGTGACTGAAATGTGTGACTGGACATGCCAGACAAGTTTAGATGGTCAAAGGAGAACCATGGCATCTCATTAAAAAGAGAAGATTTGCTCATGTGGGATTCTACTTTATTAATAAAGGTGTTTTCCCTTCCCCAAGTGTTATTCAAATACCCAGTGCTGGCTGCTCTGTATCACAGGGGCTAGGTGATGCCATCACTTGACTGATGCATGTAACATACTGGAGCAAGGTGTTGTAATGGAAGTTACTATTTTAAAAAAAGAAGAGATTCTGCTAGTGATGCCTCTGTAATATACCTGTTGTATGTGCGGTATCAAGACAGGTCAGCGGCTGAACTGGGGGAGGAGTTAGTAGGACTCTTCCACGCTTTGCCCATGTGAGTCACCCAAATCAGCTACTGCTCACCGTAGGTTGTGCAGATGTTCACACTCTGATAGTGCTCTCTAAGTTCCCTTGGGCGGGGCTCTGCTAAACCCATGGGCTCTGCTAGGCTCCTTGCCTGTGGCTCTTTCTTGATTGTGGAGGAAGAGGGGAAGTGGCAGTAACTATCTAAGATGTCAATGATTGTTCCTCTTCTTTCTTACTTGAGGAATGACATAGTTAACAGTTTTCAGAGTAGCAGCCGTGTTAGTCTGTATTTGCAAAAAAGAAAAGGAGGACTTGTGGCACCTTAGAGACGAACAAAATTTATTTGAGCATAAGCTTTTGTGAGCTTGACATTTAAAGTCACCATTGCTGGGTGTGAGTAAACACCTCACTTATATGAATGAGGCAGTTCATCCTTCTCATTTATTGCTGCAGGTTCTCCTGCAGACATCTTTGCATTGACAACACTATGAACCAAGTGTAGCATTTTCCTTCTTCCCATACTAACTGAAGACTTTCATTAAAAAAGCTGAAATGCTGGAGAACAAGATAGCCTTGAGAGAGAACTACTGTGAATCCGAGCCCTTGGAGAGTTAAGGGCCATTGCTACTTAACACTAAGGTTTATCTACACATGGATTGTTGCTGTTTAACTCCATGTGTGGATACACTTACTCCAGAATAAAAGTAACCACATGTGGAATTAATCAGGAACAGCTATTGCGCTTTAAATTCACACAGTACCTCCATCCACCATGGATTTTGAATGTGGACAGTATTGCAAGGAGCTTATCTTCAGTAGCATGCTCCAAGCCAGGACCACCCAGATAGTAATCGGACTGGACAGCCAAACCACTTTGTATTGTGGGAAGGAGGGCTTGGGTGAGCAGTTTCGGACAAGCCAGTCCCACACAGGCAGGGGAGGGGGGGTCAGTGGTGCCAGCGGGTCTGGGGGAATCAGTGGTGTGGGTGGAGGGGGGTCAGCAGCGTGAGCTGGCCCCAAGTGGGTGAGCGCTCCAGCCTGCCCTGCATGGGCCTGGGGGGGCGAACAACTCAGGGTGGGAATCAGTGGTGTGGGCCAAGGTGGGGGGGGGAAAGAGGTGAGCAACACAGGCAAGTGGCTCAGGCTAGCCCCATGCAGGCCAGGGTGCTGAGTGGTGCTGGCTGACCCCCCTGTGGGCAAGGAGGCTAGCAGCTTGGGCCAACCCTGCATGGGGGAGGAGGGAGGTTTGGCCCAGCAGCCAATGCCAGCCCTCTGCAGGGAAGGCAGGAGGGCTTTGGGCTAGCCCCAGGTGGTGTCCCGTTTTCCCTTTTGGGAAATATAGTCACCCTACTTATCCTCCAACCTACAGAAGGAATGCTACCATATACTACCACCCTCTTGCTCCGATCCTTAGGTAGGTCTCTTTAGAGCCCAGGCTACAAATTCTGTCAAGCGATATGGCACTTTACAAGGTGGACCCATATCCCCAAGGAACTGAGAACATGTGACACCAGCATCACAAGGGATCAGAGCGAGCATTCAGACTCCTGTTTCCACAACAGAAACACTAAAACAGCATAATCCCAAACAACATTTTCCTCAGGACCGAGTGTGTGATGGGAGGTCACTATTCCAGACCATTTGTACTCCATTATTTGACATAAATTGGTATTACGCTTTCACATACAACCTGAAAAAGAAAAGGAGTACTTGTGGCACCTTAGAGACTAACAAATTTATTAGAGCATAAGCTTTCGTGAGCTACAGCTCACTTCATCGGATGCATTTGGTGGAAAAAACAGAGTAGAGATTTATATACACACACACAGAGAACATGAAACAATGGGTTTATCATACACACTGTAAGGAGAGTGATCACTTAAGATAAGCCATCACCAACAGCAGGGGGGGGAAGGAGGAAAACCTTTCATGGTGACAAGCAGGTAGGCTAATTCCAGCAGTTAACAAGAATATCAGAGGAACAGTGGGGGGTGGGGTGGGAGGGAGAAATACCATGGGGAAATAGTTTTACTTTGTGTAATGACTCATCCATTCCCAGTCTCTATTCAAGCCTAAGTTAATTGTATCCAGTTTGCAAATTAATTCCAATTCAGCAGTCTCTCGTTGGAGTCTGTTTTTGAAGCTTTTTTGTTGAAGTATAGCCACTCTTAGGTCTGTGATCGAGTGACCAGAGAGATTGAAGTGTTCTCCAACTGGTTTTTGAATGTTATAATTCTTGACGTCTGATTTGTGTCCATTCATTCTTTTACGTAGAGACTGTCCAGTTTGGCCAATGTACATGGCAGAGGGGCATTGCTGGCACATGATGGCATATATCACATTGGTAGATGCGCAGGTGAAGGAGCCTCTGATAGTGTGGCTGATGTGATTAGGCCCTATGATGGTATCCCCTGAATAGATATGTGGACAGAGTTGGCAACGGGCTTTGTTGCAAGGATAGGTTCCTGGGTTAGTGGTTCTGTTGTGTGGTGTGTGGTTGCTGGTGAGTATTTGCTTCAGATTGGGGGGCTGTCTGTAAGCAAGGACTGGTCTGTCTCCCAAGATCTGAGAGAGCGATGGCTCGTCCTTCAGGATAGGTTGTAGATCCTTGATGATGCGTTGGAGGGGTTTTAGTTGGGGGCTGAAGGTGATGGCTAGTGGCGTTCTGTTGTTTTCTTTGTTGTGACTAGCCATCACCTTCAGCCCCCAACTAAAACCCCTCCAACGCATCATCAAGGATCTACAACCTATCCTGAAGGACGAGCCATCGCTCTCTCAGATCTTGGGAGACAGACCAGTCCTTGCTTACAGACAGCCCCCCAATCTGAAGCAAATACTCACCAGCAACCACACACCACACAACAGAACCACTAACCCAGGAACCTATCCTTGCAACAAAGCCCGTTGCCAACTCTGTCCACATATCTATTCAGGGGATACCATCATAGGGCCTAATCACATCAGCCACACTATCAGAGGCTCCTTCACCTGCGCATCTACCAATGTGATATATGCCATCATGTGCCAGCAATGCCCCTCTGCCATGTACATTGGCCAAACTGGACAGTCTCTACGTAAAAGAATGAATGGACACAAATCAGACGTCAAGAATTATAACATTCAAAAACCAGTTGGAGAACACTTCAATCTCTCTGGTCACTCGATCACAGACCTAAGAGTGGCTATACTTCAACAAAAAAGCTTCAAAAACAGACTCCAACGAGAGACTGCTGAATTGGAATTAATTTGCAAACTGGATACAATTAACTTAGGCTTGAATAGAGACTGGGAATGGATGAGTCATTACACAAAGTAAAACTATTTCCCCATGGTATTTCTCCCTCCCACCCCACCCCCCACTGTTCCTCTGATATTCTTGTTAACTGCTGGAATTAGCCTACCTGCTTGTCACCATGAAAGGTTTTCCTCCTTCCCCCCCCTGCTGTTGGTGATGGCTTATCTTAAGTGATCACTCTCCTTACAGTGTGTATGATAAACCCATTGTTTCATGTTCTCTGTGTGTGTGTATATAAATCTCTACTCTGTTTTTTCCACCAAATGCATCCGATGAAGTGAGCTGTAGCTCACGAAAGCTTATGCTCTAATAAATTTGTTAGTCTCTAAGGTGCCACAAGTACTCCTTTTCTTTTTGAGAATACAGACTAACACGGCTGCTACTCTGAAACATACAACCTGAAGAGAAGTGGAAAAATAACCCACCTCATCCAAAGAGTCAGGAATTTTACAGCTAACCTAGCAAACGCAGCTTTGGAGCAGCGCACACTCTATTCTTCCTTTTTTCACCTAGGCCTTGGGCTATGTGGAAAGGGATTTAAACAGCATGTCATTCTTGATTATTAAGCACAGGGGCTAGATGTGCCTCCCTTTCAACCCAGCTGTGGTAATTTACCTCTAATCATTGCACCCCACACCCGTAGCTTTGCTTATTCCCCTTGAGAGATTGGGTAGCAGAGCTACTGCCCCCATCCATGTTGCTGCTAGCAGGCCTGCCCGCTTTAATTTCCACCATGTTCCCTGAATTGTTCTCCCCATCTCTTTCCCAACCTCTTCTGGGCAAATTTAATTCTCACCTGCAGGTTTCTTTTGATGCAGGCTGTGGTGGCTTTGATCCTGTCCTGGCTTGCTTTGCTCTCTCAGCACACGCCTCCTAAAAGGTCACCTTGTCATTCCATTGATCACAGACACCACCTGTTCACAGTTCTGCCCATTCACTCAGCTCCTTTTTTCTCTCAGGTGTTTCCTGTTACATGAACTGCAAGTGCCCCGGGCATTCTGACTCTTTGCAGCACATATTGTACATATATTAAAGGTAGCTAAAGCATCAGAGTTTTCTAGGCTCAGGCTATGTTCTGTGAGTGGTTTAACAACAAGTTATAGGTAATTAATAATAATTTTCACTTTCATGATGCTTCCCTTCCAGACCATTTTACAAGCACTAAAGAACTAAACCTCACAGCCCCGAGAAGGAGGTAATATAAGTACTTCAACAAATCTGTAGTCACCTAGGGCAGTGGTTCTCAGACTTTCATACTGGTGTCCCCTTTCACATACCAAGGCTCTGGGTGCGACTCCCCCTTATAAATGAAAAACACTTTTAAATATGTTTAACATCATTATAAATGCTGGAGGCAAAGCAGGGTTTGGCGTGGAGGCTGACAGCTTGTGACACCTCATGTAACAACCTTGCGACCCCCTGAGGTGTCCCAACCCTCAGTTTGAGAACCCCTGACCTAGGGCTTCACAGTTGTCTCTTTGCTGTGACACCACTGACTGAACTCAGGTCCTTTGGCTCCAAAAGCCACTTTTACAGGGGACTCTCCATTAGGCTGTTTGCAGAGGGCCTATACAGTTCTGATCCCATCCAGTAGAGGGCAGTGGTGCAAAAATACACACCCACTAACCAGTATTTTACAGGGGCATACCTTTTTTTTTTTTTTTAAACAGATTGGTATATTGAGACTCAAAAAGGATAAGTGACTTTCCCATGGATACACATCAAGTCAGTAGCAGAGTCAGTGCCAGGCCCTCACAAATCCTGAGTCCACACCCTCCACTTTAGCCACCAGACAAACCTGCCTTTCACAAACTGTTAAAGGATTAGCCTCAAAAACTTATTTTCTTACGGGCGGGAAATAGACTCCTCTGTCTCTGGTTGTGCTCTCCAGCAGCGAGTATGGCATCTTCCATACAAATTACAGTGCCTCTTCATTGCTGAACTCCATGCCCCTCAGAAAAAGTAATTACTTTGTCAGAAGAGACTGCACCATGAAAGAGCTATTGGAAAAATAAACCTGTCATTACTTTTCCCCAGGGGTTAAAACGTATCCATATTTCCACTTTGATAACATCAGAAACACTCACAAGTAGAAAACGATAATAAACTTTACAACAGTTACAGAACCGGAGGCTCAGATTCCTGTGTGGACTGTGATTGCTGTCAGGCATGCTTCATTGCCCCCCACATCTTTTTTTTTTTTTTTTTTGGCAACAAAGCTTTCTTGGCAAAGTTGATCACAATATGTACCAGGCAAGTGGAGTTCGTAGACACCGTGTGGGTGTCTCAGTAGGTGACATTCTTCCCTCTAATCCTGTACTGAGCCAATGTCCCCAGTGTGGTGCTAGAAAGCCCTGTGCTGCTGGAGACAGCCGGAGTGTCACTTACACTGGTGTAAATCAGGAGTGACTCCGCTGAAGTTATGCCAATGTTGTAAACCAGTGCAGGTGAGAGAATCTAGCCCAACCATTTTTTCAGATGAAGTCCTGACCATTCATGGTTATTAAAAACTCCTTTGTGCTTTTCTGGATGGCAGGAAGCAACCTGTAATAACCCCCAGGACATGTACACTCAGTGTTTTTCTAGCCAAATAGAAGTATGAAGCACCAGGGATTATCACTCCATTAGCCCATCAGGGAGTTAGATGCCTGTGGTTTTGGAGCCAAGGGCCCAGGAGTCATTAAGCATATGCCGTTGGCTTGCAGAATGTGTATATGTACAGAGCCATGGAAAGTTTCACATTTCTGCAATCCCCATGGCTGAAAGCAAAATAGCCAGCCTTCTCAAGAAGGAATAATCACCTGCCTTTTTATAAAAAAGAAAAGGAGTACTTGTGGCACCTTAGAGACGAACAAATTTATTTGAGCATAAGCTTTCGTGAGCTACAGCTCACTTCATCGGATGCAACCGATGCATCCGATGAAGTGAGCTGTAGCTCACGAAAGCTTATGCTCAAATAAATTTGTTCGTCTCTAAGGTGCCACAAGTACTCCTTTTCTTTTTTGCGAATACAGACTAACATGGCTGCTACTCTGAAACCTGCCTTTTTATGCATGTGAATCCATGTGTATGACTTGTAGGACTTTCACCCTATTTATTGGTGGGGCTTGTGGCTTCTGCTGAACAGAACAGTCATGTTAACCCATGGAGTGCCTAGTCCCGTCCTACTCCACCTGCTGCTATCTTCCTGTACCTCCTTCTGAATAGCCAGGAGAAGCAGGGAAACTCCATTCAGCAGCCAAAAGGAAGGGAGTTTTAAATGGGAAATGTGCAGGTGGTGGCTTAAAGGCTCTTTACCTCTTCCCTCCATTCCCCTGCTTCAGCTCCTGGGTGGTGTCTCTAGAGTACACCGCACAGAATCTAGTGCATCGAATCAAAACTGAATTACCAGCCAATGTGATATTTGTCATCTGCATTTCTAAACAGGTGACTGGCTTGAAAGGTAATCGCTGGGACAGGCTACAGAGCAGCAGCATCCAGCTGGAGGGCTGAACTGGCTGATATCCAATGAAAGCACAGGAAGAGAGGCCCGAGTATGAAGCCCCACTTAAAATCAAAGAGACACAGCAGTCTGAGGTCATTGTCTACAGGAGGTGCCTGACTGAGGCAGATGAAGGGTAAGTTTCCCAGCGCACAATACCTGGACTGCAGTATTTTTTGTAAACATCAACAGAAAATATTGATTTGCAAATATTGATGTTGGAGTGGAAACAGCTGCTATCCTTGCCTATCACCCCTCCTACGTCACAGAGAAGGGAGAGGCAGTGCTGCAAGTAGGATGGTACGGTATGCCGCACCAGTAAGCTATTTATAGCCAGTATGGCATACCAGAAAGACACAGGAGGAGCAGAACGTGGGGGCGCTGGGCAGCCCCACGCCAGCAGCTCCTTTGGTGCAGCTGTACTGCCCCCAGCCCTTCCTCGCAGCTGAGTGCCTACATCTCCTGTCCGGGGTGTGTACAGCAGCCACAGCGGAGGACAGGGCTGGGGGCGATACGGTCTCCCCACTTTCTGCTCCTTCTTCAGTTGGTGCTGCATACCAGTAAGAAATGAATTCTACTTGCACCACTGTGGGGAGGAGATGTGGGACATTTAGAAACAGCAGATTGCATAGAAGATGCATTCAGATTTCTTCCCTTGCTTGAATTTTTATGCACACATTTAGGCTCTTTGGACCCCAGTAGATTTAGCCAGATGGTCAGAGGTTCTTGGTGGAAACTGACAGACTGGTAAGAAGCTGTGCTGACATCTTTTGACAGGTCTTTTCCCCTAAATACATCACAACCAAACTCCTGCCTTTCAGTAAATGATGCAGGTGGCAAACTGCCAGTGTCCACCATCCAGACAGGATGCATTTATAATCAGCACCTTAGGGCAGTCGATTTCAACTCTCCAGATCCCTTGGGTCTTCTGAGTACGTGCATTCTCCATCATTTGCAGTCTTTAAGCCAAGACTTGTTATCTTTCTGAAAGATATGCTCCAGCTCAAACAGAAGTCATGGACTGGAGGCGGGAATTACTGGGCGAGGTTCTTTGGCCTGTGTTATGCATGAGGTCAGATTAGATGATCTAACAGTCCCGTCTGACCATAACATTTATGAATCTCTAAAATGGAGCAGACTCTCAGGAGTTTGCAGGTAATCCCTGCCTCCAATCCACCCGGAGATCAAGGAAACAGCTTCCATTTAGTCACTATGTCGCTTCTCATCATCACCTCTATTTTTTAGAAGAACCAGGATGTACCATTAAAGAACTCTTCCCACGTGGGCATTGTTTCTGTAGTCAGACACAGTGGAGACCCAAGAGTCTGCAGCAATGTCTTATCTACATCCTTCCCCTTCTCTTCTGGCTGCTGAGCTCATCCCTTCTCCAGCGTCGGGTGTCCTGTACATCAAGCTGAGGGAATGCTGTTGGCACAAGTGAAGCATAACTCAACACATTGTGCCAAACAATAGGGTGTTTTGTTTTTCCATGAGGGTTACTGTAACCCCTGTTCATTTTGGAACGTGACCAAAGACTGCATTAGTTAGATCTTATCCCCAGATATTTCTCCTCACAGCCAAATGAGTCTAGGTGTGTTAGGAATGTAGCGCAGACCCAAAGGAAAATTACTCAGAACTTTCAAGTTCTGTTCATATATACGCTTTGCCTCAGAGATGGGCTCAAATAGGCACCCTGGCTCCAAACTGTTCCAAACCTTGGAAAAACTCAGAGCTAGAGCTGAGCATCACCACTCATGCCCATCCTTACTTTGTACGTGGTGAGGCAATTACCCACTGTGGTGTTGTGGACAGGGATTCAGACAGGGGTGAAAGTAACTTAAAGGACTTACTGTTATGCAGGTCAGCCAGGTCCTGGCCAAGGTGGGGGGGGGGGCAGCTCTGGGCCCCCAGAAAGGGCGGGGCCTCGAGCAGAAGGGGTGGGGCCTCAGGTGGAAGGGGCAGGGCCAGACTCCTCCAGCCAGCCCTTCAGCACTGTCTGGCCTGAGCTGCCTAGTGTGGCAATGGCAGTGGCAGCTGGGAGCCCCGGGCCCTTTAAATCTTTAAATCACCAGGCTCCAGAGCAGCTGCCTCTTTTGTGCCCTCCCATCAGCAGCCCTGACGGTATGGTCGGCTGGGTACCGGTGGCCACTTTCCTACTGGTACGCCGGACCGGACTGGCTTACTTTCACCTCTGGATTCAGAGGACTTGGGTTCTTTTCCCAGCTCCACCACTGGCCTGCTGGGTGACCTTGAAAAAGTCACATCCCCTCTGTGCCTCAGTTTCATCATCCGTACAATGAGAATAATGATAGTGACCTTGACAAGGGGTATATGTACCCCACGCTGACCCAAAAGGTTAACACAGGCACTGCCAGTCAGCAGTGGTCAGCAGTGTATGAGTTAACCCGTTGGGTACTGGGTCAGCATGGGGCATGTATATCCCATGACAGACTTCCTTTGTAAAGTGCATTGAGTTCCACTGATGAAAAGTAAGAGCTAGATATGATGATGCTGATGCTGTTAGGAACACACCTGTTACGCCTCCTCTCTGCCCTCAGCTGAAAAATACACAAACCAATATTCAATGCAGTGAATTGGTTACTGAAATAGATTGCTACGTTTGTTTGCTATGTTTGCTGAATTTATTCAGCATTCCCCATGGATTTCAATGGCATATGCACGCACTGACTGAGGTCAGGATATGGTCTTAATTTCTTTTGATAGCCTTTAAAAAGCAACAACAGCAGAATTTTGGTCCATGACAACTATGCACCCTCAGACCGTGAAAAGCTCACAAATGATACAAACTTAGAACCATTCCAGCTTTAAAAAGTCCCGGGCACTTGAACTCCAGCTCCCTTGACATGGAATTAATGCAATCACCGCTATGATTTCCACCCCCTAACTCCTCTTTTCTCTTTCTGTTTGTTTGCCAAGCTTGCTGTGTGTCCTTTCTGAATTATAAACATCAAAACACGCTGCTGCTACCCATCTGCCGTCTCTGCCACGCCACATGCTAGGGTGGAATTAAGAAACAATATTACTAAAAAATTTTCTTTCCTGCTTTCTTTTTGTCCCCTGCCTTCTCATCCCTGTCTTCTCTTGCCCTTGCACCCCGTGGTGTTCAGGCTGATTGTTGAGGAGACATTGTTTGGGGTAACCTTAACTGCTTGTTCACAGGGTTGTTAATTTAGGCTCTAAACTCCTGCTCTGCATTCTCCCCCTTTGTAGCTCTCGTTCCTCAAGCGTCTCTGACCCTCAATACATTTGATTCTTGTAACTGAGGCCTTGTTTACACTTAAGAGTTTGTCTTCATAGCTATATCAGCAGCTGCTAGCCACAGCGCAACCCACTCTCAGTGTAGATGTAACCTATATGCCAGTATTATAACTGCATCTTCCATTGGCTTTTGCTGGAATAGCTGTGTCAGTCACAACCCTAACCAACATAGCTAGGCCAGCAGACCAAGCCTAAGAATTCACTTCTATTAAGTGTCTTTGATCATTATTATTATTGAGGCAGTGTGGTCTAGTGGCTGAGGCACTTGTTGGCCTGGGACTCATAGGAGACCCAGGATCTACTGCCACTGACTTGGGTAAATCACTTTCTTTCTCTGTTTTCCCTCCCATACTCTGCATGTCTTGTCTTTTTCGACTGAAAGCCCTTTGGAGCAGGGGCTGGCTCTTGCTATGTATATGGACAGTCCCTTGTGCAATAGGACAGGGGTTCTCAACCTTGTTCTTTATGAGCCCCCCCATCCCCTGCAATATGCTATAAAAACCCCACGGTCCACCTGTGCCACAACAACTAGTTTTGTGCATATAAAAGCCAGGACTGGCATTAGGGGGTAGCAAGCAGTTCAATTGCCTGGGGCCCCATGCCACAGGGACCCCCAGGAAGCTAAGTTGCTCAGGCTTCGGCTGCAGTCCCAGGTGGAAGGCTCAGGACCCTGGGCTTCAGCCCCATGAGGTTGGACTTCAGCTTTCTGCCCTGGGCCCCAGTGAGCCTAACACTGGCCCTGCTTGGCAGATCCCCTGAAACCTGCTTGCAGCCTCGCAAGGGTCCCCGGACCTCTGGTTGAGAACCACTGCAATAGGACACCGATCACAACTCAGGCCCCTGGGTGCTGCTGTAATACAGATAATTATTATTCTTTTTAGATTGGGAAGATGATCCAGGAAGATCCTAAGCATCAGAGACCAACTGTCCTTTCCATCAAACACTGTCCATGGAAGGGTTCCTCTACATCTGGATAGCTAGCCCCCTTTCAGCACAGAATGGGGGCTCAGCTGTCTTTGCTGCACCATCATCTCCCATCCCTGGATCTCTGGAGAACCCTCGGCAGGTTTAAAGATCTGTGTGCAGGGACAGGATTGGCCAGTGAGATGGGTATGCTGCATGCATTGTCTTGCTCCCAGCCCTTCAGGGAATCAATCCCTTCTGTCGTGTTGTGTGGACAAGAGTAGGGAGAGATGAAGGGGGCTGGGAGGCACAGATTTTTCCATGTGGATACCTGTATCCAATTCCTATACACTACAGTAAATCTCACTGCCAGTAGATGCCCCAGAATAAGGACCTTGGGATTTGACCCAATAACGCTACTGTTCAAACTAATGGGAAAGCATGTACAAAAATGGTAGGAAAGAGGTAGTAAAACGAGGCCTGGTATTTGCCTCATCAGAAGTCTCTTTATCCTTTGTACACACATAACTACACTGCATAAACACAGAGGATCCTTAACCTATTCTGGGGAACTACAGAAAGCGTGCAGCAGCCATGTACACTCTCAGTGTGAGGTCAAAACCAAAGCACCATTGATTGCCAGAGGGGGGAATAACAAACTTCCTGTACAAATTCTACCACTGTTACTTCAAACACCTCACTGATGCAGTCTGGCATACCGGGGCCCTAGTTTACTACTGTGCATTCACACTAAGATACAACTCCTTAGAGTAATATTCCCCTCCCAGATCCCACAGAGTGTTTGGATACTGCTATATTCCGCTCGGTCTCCATGCTTGGAACTCCCACCGAGACAGATGTGATAACAATGGGCGCTCCGTGCACGGAGGGAGAGCAGGAGAGCAGAGAGGAATTTGCACAGAGTTTCTTTTAAAAAACGTTTCTTGGGAGCTCTGGTGTTTGCGGAATGTGCTCTTTTCACATAGGGGGGTTGGGAGCTGCACTTGGAAGACCCCGGAGATCTCTGATTTGGCCCAATGAGACAGGCTGAATTAATTTCATGGCTCCGTTCAGTTCACTCAGTGTATGCAGCTCAGTTTTGTTCCATTTGCAAAATTTTACACCCTGTTGCACATTCCTCCCTCTAGCTCATTTATTTCCAGTGTGACCCTGACTGGAGCCGATGCCAATCCCTGTTGCTCTCTGCTTGTCTTCCAACCTGATCTCTGTCAGTTTATAGCTGTATTCCGACAATGGTTGCTAAGTCCGTCTTCACTGTCCACACAACTAGGATTTTATTTAGAAACCATATCTTCCATTACAATTTAAGGTGCACAGTATGGGATTCATCGTTAAAACACACACACACACAAATCCCTCTGGCCTTTGTTATGTTAAATAAATGGGAAGAAAAACTGAATGGGGGTATGGGGTGGGAGACAAAGACAAGATGAGCAATGTGGGGAGGAGGGTGAAAAGTGGTGGCTGATGGGATGGGAAGAGAAGAAGGGAACGAAGGAGGAAAAAGTAAATGCTTTCCATATTTGGGAGGCAGTGTGGCCCTGTGGAGAGGACACTGGACCAGGAGACGTGTTCTGTTCCCAGCTTTGCTGCTGACCTGCTGGTTGACCTCAGGTGCCCCTAGCTGTGCATCAGTTTCCTCGTTTGTAAAATGGGAACAATGATACTCAACTCCTTAGTAAAATTCTTTAACGTAGAGAGGTGAAAAGCAGAGATATAAGAGTTAAATATTATTATTAATTCAACTTGCTCCAGAAAATGCCAAGCTGTCATTTCAGTTGCAGTTCAAAGGCCCAACCACTTTCAGCCTGCTCTGTAGTGGAAAAACTACCCCAAGACCACTTCAAATAGAACGTAAATGGAAAGTGGCTCTTGGGGCACAAACTGTTATAGACTCAGGGTGCTACTGAAGCCAATTTGCAATAAGTGAGGATCTGGTCCTTATTTCTAAGACATCTGTCACCATGGCATCTCAGAGCTGAAGGAGAGCAGGAAGAGGGAGAAGGAGTCTAAAGAGTCCAGGCTACATTAAAAAGGAAAAGTCAAGGCTGGGAAAAAGTAAAACACAACAAATATACTGTAAAAGTTTATACCGTCCCCCCTATTATTTTTCTCTTGTACTTTTTCTTGGAACGATTTTTCATGGCATCAGAATGTGGGACCTCTTCCAATGCCCACTGAAATTGATGAAAAGACTCCCATGGATTTTGATGGGCATTGGATTCAACCCCCGTGGCATTAAATCATGTGCATTTCAGCTTCTTGGAGAAGACACATTTTAATGAAATAGTTTTCAGCTGAGTCAGAGCCTAACTCTGAGTGCATCCTATAAAGTTCTGAGTCCCCTCATTTCCTAGTGAGGTCAGTGGGTGCATAAGTGCTGGCACTGAGGGGGATAGGGGGTGCTGCCATACCCCCTGACACCCCCTGACTTAAAGTGGTTTCCATCATCTGCAGGGTTTACAGTTTGGTTCAATGGTTCTCAGCATCCCCACTATAAAAATTGTTCCAGCACCCGTGAGTGGGTGACTGGAAGCCGCAAGTTAAGAGCTGCAGAATGGAAGCCATTTGCAGTGCATGACAACTTTGTTGAATATAAACAATGTTACATTTTCTTATAGGCCAGTGGCTGCTGCTCTGTTAGCTATCTACATATATACAGACACATCTCTTTCACAGAGCACTCTGATAACACCAGCACCGGGCAGGTTAAGCCTTCAGAAAATACAGTCTGTGCATAGGAGAACAGAAATAAGTGTATAAGATTTATGATTGAGATTCAGTTTAGATCCCCGCCAATCAGTGTTGTTTCCTTGCTGTATTTATCTATATTTGCGAATTGGTGACTGCCCTGAAAGGTAATTTACAAGAAACCAAGTTTAAATATAGCCATGACCTTAGATGAGTTGCAGGTCAGCATCATCCAACTGGAAGCTGAGCTGGCTGTTATCCAAAAGAAAGTGCGGAGACAGAGGCCTGAATATGAAGCCCTGCTTAAAATCAAAGAGACACAGCAGGCTGAAATGATTGTCTAGAGATGAACTGAAGTGGATGAATTATTAAGAAGCAGATTAATAGCAATAATAAATAACAAACAGTAAGTTTCATTGCCACATCTTAAATGGATTTCAAACCATTCTTAATATGCATAATAAGAATTTGTTTCCAGATGTAAAGTGGTGTTTTCCCAACCATTGTGGCTACCTCACAATGCTTTCACCAGGTTTCTATCTTAGGTACTTACGTGGCACCCATTACTTATGCATCTGAACATCTCGCAGCCCTTAATGTACTATCCCCACAACACCGCCGTGAGGTAGAGCAGTGCTATTCTCTCCATTACTGAGGGGGAGCTGAGATACAGGCTAAGGGCTAGATCCTCAAAGGTATCTAATGCCTGTTGTTTTCATGAGGAGTTAGGGACCTAAATATCTTTGAGGATCAGAACATAAGAACAGCCAGACTGGGTCAGACCAAAGGTCCATCTAGCCCAGTATCCTGTCTTCTGACAGTAGCCAATTCCAGATGCTTTGGAGGGAATGAACAGAACAGGTAACCATAAAATGATCCATCCCGTCACCCATTCCCAGCAAACAGAGGCTAGGGACACCATCCCTGCCCATCAGCCAAAGTAACTTGGCCAACATCACACAGGAAGTCTGTGGCAGAGCAGGGAATCAAACCCCAATCTCTCAAATACCAAGTTAGTATCCTAACCACTGGACCATCTTTCCTTTGATATCGCACTCTGTTCCCAACTGATAACTGTTTGGTGACCTAGGTGAAAGATCTTGGTGGCCTCAGTGTCATTCCTACCATACTGTCCACATCAGAAAACCTCACTGGAGTTATACCGGCAACCTCGCCACATACACCAATGATTTCACCAGCATGAAGATTAAGGATGGGGTAAGGCAAGCTTTTGACTCAGGCTGTGCTAGGTCAAGCACTCTGCATATATTTTTATCATCATCATCATGTATATCAGAGTAATGCCTGGAAGCCCTGAGATCAGGAACCTGTTGTGTTGCCTCATATGGCCTAGGCACTTGTACAAACACAAAGTAAGACAGTTCCTGCCTTGAAGACAATCTACACAGAAAAGACAGACACAAGAGGATATATGTACACTGCAATGTAAGCCTGGGGTTGAAATCAGGCTCAAGACTAACCCCCTTTCCCTCTACACACAAATCGTGCTAAACCAAGGCTCAGACCCAGGAACCAATGGGTATGGCGGGTCCGAGCCTGGGACCCTAGGTTCAAGCCCTATTGCTTTGCAGTGTAGATACAGCCCCACCGGACAAGTGTTCAAGGAGTCTGCCAAAAAGCATCCCACAATCCCATAAGCTGACTTTCTTTGTCCTTTAGACTAGTGGTTTTCAACCTTTTCTTCATTTGCAGATTCCTAAAAGATTTCTAATGAAGGTGCAGACCCCTTTGGAAATCTCAGACATAGTCCATGGATCACAGCTTGGAAACCACTGCTTTAGACAGTCAAGTTTGGTAAACAGTCAAATTTTCCCACACTGCACCATGAACAAAGGGCTAGAGTGGCCACATTTTGGGAGGGTGCAGGGAAGTCTGAGAGATGGGCGGCTGGACTCGGGCCCACAGAATGCAATGTAGACACTGGAACCCCAGCCTGGGACCCAGGGTTCAACAAGTCCCAAGCTGGGGTTACAAATGAGTGTGGAGGCTCAAGCCTTAGGTAACAAACCCAGGCCTTGCTAACTCATGTCCTACTAACCCTGGGCTTGCATTGCAGTGTAGACATACCCCAAGGCACTTGGAGGTGAAGTGCTGAGGTCACAGAGCAGATCAGAGGCAGAATCAGAAATAGAATCTAGCTTTTCTGATTCCCAGGATAGTAACCTATCCACTAGACCACTACACTGTCTCTTAGTACATCTTCATGATGTATCCGATCAATCAATGATGGTTTGAAAATCCCTCAGGAGGGGAGAAGACTCCCAGCAGCTGCCTCTAGCCCCAGAAAGAGAGCAACAAGAAGAGGAGATGTACAGTAAACACATTGCATACTTGTGAATGGTAGAGGGCACTTAGAGTACATCCACCCATGGCAGCAAGTCACAGACTCTGGGTCTACAGAGCTTGTGGGATTTGCACTATGGGGTTTGCACTCTCAAGCTTGTGGGGTTTGCACTATGGCACTAAAAATGACAGTGTAGACATTCCTGCACGGGTTGTGAAACCCCACGAGGGACATGGGTCTCGGAGCCTAAGTACCAGCCAGAGCAGGAATGGCTGCATTGCTATTTAGCAAGCCTGAGTCTGTAGACCTGAGCTCTGAGACGTGCTGCTGTGGGTTGTTGTTGGGGTTTTTTGCAATATAGGCATAGCCTTAGGGAAAAGTCAGGAGAAGGAGGTGGAAGCGCCTGCATTTATGTGAGCTATCTTGAGTGAAGAATCCAGATGAACCCTCCTGACTACTTGCTAGCATCAGTCACACACACATACAACAGGGGAACCCACACACAAACACAATTAACAGACAAGTCACTACGAACTCCAACAAGGCTGAGGAGGAGATGGAAGACAGCAAGACCTACCTTCTTGGTACTCGTGTTTCACTGAGATGGAAGCTGGAAGCAGAAATGTCACTCTGTCTCCGAAATAAATACATGCTACCGTTTCTCTCTTGCCTCTTCTCAAAGCTTGAGAGGAGATACAGATGGTGCTTTCAGATATTTACAAGGACTGCAGCATTTCCAAGATTTTTTTCTTTTTAAACTGCTTGGCTCAGTCTAGTAATTAATATTATCTAATGGGGAAAAACAGAGCCTTCGTAGCTGAGATTAGTCACATGGACAAAAATGTAAACAGCTGTCTGGGACCTAAGAAATAAATAAGCTCTGTAGCTGGGAGTTCACTGTTAACAATCAGCCTTGCACTGTAATGAAGGTAAATGCTCACAGACTATGATAATGAGCATACTATAAACAATTAGGTCCAGATCCTGCAATGAGCAGCATGTGGGTGGACTCCAGTTGGCTTCAAAGGCCTCTCCATGAGTACAAGAATCTGCCATTTTGCAGCTCGCTGCAGGATCCGAGTCTTCGATATTATTATTACTATGTATACTGGTAGTACCCAAAAACCCCAGTTAGGATTATAGTCCAATTCTGATAGCTGTTGAAAACTCACAGGAAAACAGAGCCCTTATCCCAAAGAGCTTAACCCAAAACAAGATGCAACATGTGAGCATTAGAAAGAGTAGGAGAGACATGGGGTTGGTGAGGTAGATCAAAGGTAATAGCAATAAGATCACATGGTTATATAGGTTATATGGGTTAGCGGTGTGCACGAATTAACGGTTTCAAATCATGTGGAGGTGTTTTTTATGATCCATAAAGACTATGAGCTACCCCAGATTATTGCACAACATAGCCATTGTTAGCTGGCTGGTTTCTTGACAGTATTATAATAGAAGTGGGTCTTGAGGAGGCATCCGGAGGAGGAGAAGGTAGTGGTTTTACAGATCAACTGATGGAGGGAATTCCCAGACCCAGATGTGTGGGGCAAGGGAGAAGGAAGAGTAGAAGATGACTGATAGACAGATGATACTTGAGAGTATGTCTGGGAATGCTACGTGTCTGGTTCAGTATATGAAAGGGACGGGATTCTTAAGAAAAAGTTTTTCAGGACATTTCAAAAACAGGATTTGCATTAAGGCTACAAAAATAAGAGGTCTTGATTGCAACCAGGTCTGTGCAGTCGCATAACAGAGTAAGGCCCTATTCTCTGTTCAGCTGCCTAGGACTTGTCTGGATCTAAATGAGTGTCAGGGGCTGCATGCCTGATAGTTCCCTCCCATAAGTGGGTGCAGAGCTAGCGGGACCATGACTGTGCTGCCTCACCTGTGCACAAGTCCCCAGTGCTGGCTGGACACATGATGGGAAGTATGGTTTATTCCCAAAAAGCGGTGTTGTAAACAACTGCTTCTCCCACTTTCAGTGCACGGCTGGAGCCCAAAGTGTGATGATTGGGGCATGGGCAGTCATGCCTAGTGGTAGGAGCAAGAGCCAGTTACTAGGAACTGGAGTCAAAGGTAAGAGCCAGATCAGGATCTAGGTAGAGGTCAGAACTGGAGTCAAACTGAGGGTCACAGCCAGAGTCAGGAGTCAAACCAAGAGTCAGAGCTAGAGTCAGGAGCAAGCGGGGCTGGAGCAGGACAGGAATAAAGCTGGAGCAAGACTGGGAATAAGGCAGACACAGGAGTAATTGTAGCCATGGGCATAAGCATTGAGCAGCCAGCAACCTGTTGCTGAGCTTGAAAGCAGGCCGCTGGCTACCTTCAGCCAACCCGGCTAACCATGCTGTCCTACAGTAAGCTAGCTGAGCTCATTGACCTGCCTGGAGGCTGGGCTGGCTGGTCCTCAGGCTTAGCTGAAGGAGTTTACTCCTGACCCAAGGAGTGATTGTGCCTCTTTAAAGAGGAGTTTTAAAGCTTCTTGGGAATTTTCTGTCATAATATTTTTCCATTGGTAAAAGCCAATTCATTGAAAGTGAAATGTTTAGCCGAAGTTGCGTCAATTTGAACAGATTTTCATTTTGAAAAAAAAAAAGCCACTAAAAGGATTGACTTTTTAACAATGTTGCGATTTTGCTTCAAAATGACTTTTCATTGAGAAATTTCTTTTATTTTACATTATAAAAAAGTTTACTTTTTAAACATACATTCAAACTGGAGCAAAAGGTTTTGATTTTCATCAACCCAAAAGGAGATTGAATTCAGAATTTCATTCGGCAAGAAACGTTGAAATTTGCAGTTCAACAATGGAAAAAAATTTCAAAGTCATAGAATTTTCCACTAAATGAAAAATCTGTTTCCTGCCCAGGTCTGTGTAATTCCTTCCTGGTGCTAGTCCTGGTATGGTGGAGCTAAATTCCATACCCACTGGGAGCTCAGCCTAAAGGCTCAGTTTAGCCCATAGTTTTCAAGGACTCAGGAGAGCACAGGTAATTATTTTCCCCCTCACTGCAACTGGAAGAGATGTTTTGAAAGTGTGTCCATACAAACTGCTGTCATATCACTCCTGATCTATTCCCAGATAAAGGGAAACAGGATGGTAGAGCTGACCAATTTCAGAAGAGATTAAAAAAATAATGCAGCACAGGTCATTAGTCTGGCTTCGCTTTAACAAGTGGGTGTGATTGAAGAAATTTGTAATAAAAACTGTAGTACCAGTGTGCCCTATTGTGTGAAGTGGTTAGGTAATGAACTGGGCTGCAAGCTGATATTCTATACAATTTCAAAGGGGCCATTAGCCTTTAAGCAGAGCTAACAACCTTAAGAGATGTTAAGAGGGCATTTCCCTTTGTGCAACCATTTCTTTCCTCCTCCATTTGCATTTCCAGTGCCCTGGCCACCATCTCATTAGCTGATATTTAATAGTGGTGCCGCTGACTCTCAGGCTCAGGTTTAAGAAGCAGATTTTCCTCCTACAATATTCACACAATTCTAAAAACAGGTGTATCTTTTAAAAAAGCGACACAACAAAAATGAATGCATCAGGGCATGAGCCAACCTCTAAGTATGGGGATTAAGAAAAAACTTTCTATGGGCAGTGTGATGTCATTCCGTATTCTTTCTGAAAATATGCTTATGATATGAATATGACATCACTGAGATGTACTTTACGCAAGATGGCTCATTGGAGGTATCATTGGACAGGTTCTGATTTACTGAATGCAATTATCCAAGGTGTATGCCTGTATCATTTCTGTATCTGAAGTTAGAAATATCGACTATCTGTATTTCAACTATGCTACTTTGGGTGACGCCCAATGCTAACACTTCAGCAACATTTGACTATAATGGAAAAGCCAGACAGGGCGGATGGCCCATCAGTGAGGACAATGAGCTCTGAAAAGCTTGGCCTTCCTGTGGATGCTCCATACTGCCACTGACTCCTGGATGTTGTGATCCTACAGGGTCAGGTGGTCTCGTCACCTGATACTAAAACATTACCTGGGAATTCTTGTAACTTTCCACTGTAAGAGAAGCGGGGTCCAGTTTGGGAAACAGAATTCCCACTTTATGTAAATCCTATTTAAGGGTGGGAGGAAGGCAAACAGGACTCCTCCTCTTCATGGCCAAGTCCCCTAAGCTGAGTCTTCCCAGAACTGATGTGCAGTTGGGTGTGGCCCTGCCTGTATGTGTGTTCGAGGAGGTTTTAAGAGCCTGGCTCAGCAAGACAGGTTAAAGGGGGCCCATGCTGGCAGAACAGGTAGACCCAGTGGTATCTCAGCGTATCAGGTAGCTTCCCAAAGGGTCCAACTCGTCACAGGCGGTTATCCCATAGTTACTCACCACAGGATTTGTTGCACCTTCCTCCAAAGCAGCTGGTGTCAGAGACAACGCACTGGGACTATGGATCTGATCCAGTTTAGGAATTCCAGTGGTAAGACCCCGCTAATTCTACTTGTTCTCATGGTCAGCAGAGACTTGTCTAATGAGAGAACTTCTTTCTAGAAAACTGGTAGATCCCCTTCTTCTTGCTATGCGAGCCAACTGTCAGGGACCATGGGCCTCCAACCCTGGTCCCTAGGAGCTAGTAGGTTCCATCCCACCACCGAAGGCCCTACTAACTGTTGTCGGAATGGGAGCTGAACTCAGAGGCCCCCCTCCCCTCAGGCCTGGGAGCTGATTCGCAGAATGCTGGAGCCCTGATTGGTCCACAGCCCCTATTTAAACCCACCACAGGCCCAGGCAATTGTCTGGGCAATTGGGATCCACCTTGTTCTAGGCTGTGTGCGACTGTGGCAGGAGGCCTGCAGGGTCTTTAATAGCTGTAGTGCCATGGCGCAGATGGGAATTTTCCCATAGCTCCAGTGGTAGCTGTTTCTGAAACAGATTCTTGCAGTCTGTTCCTGCTGTGGGCAGTGAAGTGTGTGCACCTATGCTGTCTGATCTAATTGAAAGCCATGAAGTCCCTGTGTTCCTACAGGAGTAATACACTGTGTAAAGGAGGAGAGAAAGCCACAGCTAGGGTACCTCACCAGAGAAAGCGCAACTTCCTGTTTTTTCCATGGGATGGCTGGCATCCCTACCATCTCAATTTTGCTTGATTAAAAAAAAATTAGTCATAATGAATTATACACTCAGACCTAGTCACTAATGCCCCATTAGCAGAACTAGGGGATGTTAAAAAATGGGTGCCATACTAATCTCCAATAACAGTAGAGCATAGAGGCAACAAATAACCTTATATTATCCCATCTCTCATGGAACAACATCCATTATTTCCAACCAAAGTGTGCTACTGAACACTTTAGAGTGAATAGAGAAGGATATTAGGATGATGTTAAATGGAAGCATATGTACCGTCCTGTGACGCTGACAGTATTCTAGTTTTAAAGCACAATATGTCTGTATATATTCCAAGGATGTCTGGGCCTCACTAAAATTAGTTTGATGCATCAGTTCTCAAGCTGAGTCTAATGTTTCCACAGTTTTATTTGCTTGCCCTAGATGGACACTAGGTGGGTGTGTAGCGTAAATAATAATGCTGTTGCAAAATATCAGTCTTCAGTACCTTAATGTTTTCTATGTAGCTTGTTTTACTATCTGCAAGATCCATTCAGCAAAGATCTTATAAGGTTTTGATGCTATCTTCATATTAGCTGCCTTTACAAGCATTTCAATAGGAAAATGAGGCTAATTCTGTCTCGCTGGCCTTCCTCACCATGGTATCTGAGCAGTTCATAATCATTAATGGATTTATCTTCACCACAGCCCTGTGAGGTAGGGAAACATTATCCCCACTTTACAGATGGGAAACCAAAGCACATGGTAGATTAAGTGACTTCCAGAGGCCACCTAAAAAATCTGTGGCAGCCAGATTTAATCTAATCTAGATTTAATGAGTCCTAGTCTAGTGCCCTAACCACTGGTTCTCCCTTCCAGTGATAAATATGGAGAGTCATCTCCACGTCAAGACATCCCTAAAGGGTTGAGTGAAATACACCCCTATGCTGAAGGCCACTGGAAGTTCTACATAAGCCTAAAAATTGGAATGATTCATAACTCTTGTGCTGCTCCCTGACACAAGTGTAAATTTCACTGGATCTGAGCATAAAACAATGTAAAGTTCCAAAAATAGAATAATGCAAAAATGACCTTCCCCCACCCCCAAAACAAATGCCACAAATATTCATTGGCATTTTTAAATAAATCCACTTTGGTCATTTTCATGTGCCTGTCCTGTGTTTGCTGTCCACAAAAGTTTGTGCAATTGATTTTCATTAGCATGAATGTTCATAGGTCTGACTGGGCATATGAAATCAATGGTAGTTGAGCATGCACAGCAGCTGAAGGGCTGATCTTGTCCATGAAGTGAAAAGAAACAATTTCAGAATCTCAGGTTAAATGAGTTTGTTCTAAACATAAGAAAAGATGCTAGGGACTCTGTTGCACCCAAACTGGTTTGCCTGTGTTTCAAGGTGTAAGCCAACCCCCAGCTGATGGGAGTTTAGAAGAAACTTCCCCTGTGGGCAAATGATTCTGTAGTTATCTATGAGGGTTTCTTGCACTTTCCTTTGAAGAAGCTGATAGTAGCTGTGGTGGGGTACATAGGCCTCACGTTGATGAGGTTAATAAGAGCCTCTGGGCCCCATCAGACCCATACCATTACACTGGTGGGAGGTGTCAAGCCCAGAGAAAGGATTTAAAAGAGGAAAAGCCCAGCTCTGTAGTGGTTGACTGGGAGAGAGAGTGGATTTCTCAAGCTAGCCATGTGAAGAAAGGTCCAGCCCGGGCCGGGGCCTAACCAGAGATTGCCTTGAAAGATGGCCCAGTCAGAACACAACCAGAGATTCCTAAATGTCAATCTTGTTGGAGCAGGTAGGCCTGAGGTTGGATCATTTGTTTCCCATAACTAGTTTGGTTCCCCTTTTTTTGAGATCTGCAGAAGAGTCAGCGGGGAATAGATTATGAGAAAGGCATATCTGCTTCATTCAGGGACCCTGGGCTGGAACCCAGAGTTCAGCACCGGCTGGGGTTCCCCTACAGGCCCACATAAGGCAGTGTCATGAAGACCTTAAGCTAAGGGCTGGAAAGTTCCACAAAGCCCAAAGTTGGGCTGAAGCTCTGGTGTGATGCTGCCAGATATTGGTGGGTTGGACTGGGTTTACCCTGGAAGAAGTAAGACTAAAAGTGACCTGGACAGGGGTAGGGGGTGGGAGAGAGTGAGTTACAGGAAGATGCAGACCACCCCAGGGAGAAGCTGTCAGCAAGGGGGGCCAAAGGAGAAGAGGCCACTATGCCATGCCCAGTCACAAGAGGGAGCACCTGCAGTGAGTAGACTCTTCCGCACAGCCATTGTCAGAGACAGGATGCTGGACTGGGTGGATCCTGGATGTGATCCATTCTGCGAATTTCAGTATTCCTTATCTGCTCCCTCTAAAACACATGTTAAAGAAATTTTAAGAATATTCAGGGCTAAAACAGGCCCCCTCCCCTTAATTTATCTCCTTGTGTCTGGATTTGGAGCAATATAAAAGCACTCCATGTTACTCATTTCTGGATTACCACCCTCAGATTCTCTGTACTTCATTTTCCTAAGGTGGCATGAAAAGATGAAGGAGAACCAAAGTGAAGAAAACTCTACCGGCAGGCAATGACACAATGAAGCTGACTGATATTTACACATAGGATCGGAGTAGCTGATTAGAAAGGGAACAAGGACAGTGAGTCCACATTGTCCTCTAAGGGTATGTCTACACTGCAATAAAAAATCCACAGCACTGAGTCTCAGAGTCTGAGTCAGCTGCCTTGGGCACACAGTGCTATAAAATTGCAGTGTAGATGTTCATTCTCAGGCTGGAGCCTGGGCTGTGAGACCCTCCCCCCCACGGGGTTTCAGAGCTGTTCAGTGTAGACATACCCACAGTCACAGCACTTATGTCTGTCCATGTATTTGCTGTGAGGATCCTGATCACATGCTATCCATTGCCACTGATTCCCTGCAACACCTGCTGTGTGTTCATTTGAGTAGCCTACTTTGCAAGTTGTACTGGAACAAAACCTATCCCCTTTCTGGGGTTTGAATGTAGTCACATAAGAAAGAACACAAAATCCAACCCAAACCTTGTCCCCAGGGTTTGCAGCTCCTTGCACTGCTCAGCCCACACCCTAAGTCCTCTCTCACCACAGATCCACTCACACCTCCCTTCTATCCAAGTGGATATGACAGCCTTCACTTAGGGTTCGTTGGTGGGGAGCCTCACCTATTGGTTAGAGCTTAAGTCAGTGATGTGCTGGGGGCGGGGGTTGTTGGTAGGGGAGCCAAGGCCCTCCCACTCCACTGGGCTCCAACCCAGGGCCTTTTGGGAGCTACCAGTGCTCTGACAACCAGGGGTGCTGAAGGCAGCCTGCCCTGGGCCACTTCCTACCACTCCCTGTGATTGTCCCACGGTCATCTTCTGGGCTTAAGGTGGCATGAGGGCTGTCTGCTCATCCATGTATGGTATTCGAGCTGCATTCCCTGACACAAGGCCAATCCCTGAAGAATTTTCAATCCAAACTCCTGCTGATGCCAGTGGGAGTCTGGACAAAGTAAGGACTGCAGGGTTAGGCACATGTGGCTTGTAGGGATTTAAGCAGTGCGAAGTGGCTGTAAGATGCTTTGGTAGCATTTACTCCCCATCATGCACTCACTGTGTGGGCTGATGCAAATGGTTTATATAGTCCCCAGCACAATGGGACTTCATTTCATTTCCACATTTTTGTGCTACTAATGCACAAGGACAACAGCGAATCAGGCCCATAGGTTCTATGACATTTTAGACATTGCCTGGAAAACACTTGTGCTTCTTTTGCAAGATAAAGGGATGATAAATTCCTAGGATCACAGGGCCAAGGGCTGGAAGGGCGCTCAGTGCACTTAACTGCAGAGGGATGTTGCAACAGAACAGTCTGTACGTTTGAACCTCTCTCTCCCCTTGGTCTGCACATGGCCCCTCCACACCCCGCTCACTCGCACAGATTACTCACTTCAGAAGCACAAGAAATCAGTGTGGGTGTCTCTGCTGGGGGTGAGTGTGGAATTTCTTGGGTTGACCAGAAGAGGGACACAAATTATTGCTGCCTTCACAGTTATAACTTAATTACTATACTCCCTTTTGGGTTTAAACCTGACAGAAGCCAGGCTTTAGCCTGTAATGTTCCTGGAGAGGAACAAGAGGTTTTTTTGCTGATAGTGCACCAGCAAATTTTTTTTTTTTTAAAGAAGGGCTTATTATTGCTAACGATATTTGAGTCCGGTCTGGATGGCTTGGGGGCTTGATAATGGGATCAAGGGCATCTAACCTTTAGGCTGCCCTTCTGAATCCAGTTCAGGTTAGTATGAGTGGAAGTTGTCATTTGATGGAAATGAGTTTGGTGATGACTTGCTAGGCTGGAGGAGAACAGCCCCTCTGGGGGCTGAGATGCATTGGCAAGGCAGTTTGGGGGAAGTCTGAACTGTTGCTTTGCTTACCCCCATGTTTATCTATAGAGAATGTCTACACTGCAGCTGGGAGGGCATTTCCCATGTGCTAGCTCTGCTCAAGCTACCATGGTAAAAACAGCAGGGTGGCCATGGCAGGAGGAGCAACAGCTTTGGCTAGCTGCCCAAGTACAATGATGCCTGGCCCACTGGGTACATACTTGTTTGACTAGCCCAAGCTGCTGCCTATGGTCAACCTGCTATTCTTAGTGTTCTAGCTCAAGCAGAGCTAGTGTGTGTCTGTCTCCCTGCACAGGGAAGCATGCTATCACCTGCAGTGTAGATACACCCCAGATGTCATTCTCTGAGGCTCTCAAACTAACATTTTGTCATCAGCACTAAGCTCGCATGTCAAACATCCCGAGGCGTTTTTGCTAGTACCCCCCATTCTGCTGCAACAGCTGCCCATCCACCTCAGCTTATTTAAGAGTAAAATTCCATAACACTTCCCTCGGGCATACTGAAACTGGCATTTCCCATCAGAGAAATCTGACCAGATCCGGCCATCCACTACACATGAGGGGGCTGGTTGTTCAGCAAAGCTAGATTTCTGGCATGTATGAGTGTTGTACAGTGCTTGGGATCCTTTGGGTGACAACTGATATGTAAGTGTAAAATGTTACCATTAGAAGGGGAGAGGCAGCTAATTCAGATGGATAGTGTTGATAGTTCTAAGCATTTCTATAGTGCTTGCCATGAAAATATCTCCGATTTACATCGGCTGACACATTAATATCAACAGCCCTGCAAGGCAGGGAAGTACTTTTTCCATTTACAGATGAGGAAACTGAAGGAGAAGTGAAGTAGCTTGCCCACAGTCACACAATGAGCCTAGAACCCCGATCACTTAACTCCCCATTCCTCATTTTAAGGGCCTAATCCTGAACCCACTGAAATAAGTGGAAAGACTTCTGTTGGCTGTTGGGGCTTGGGTCAGGTCCTAGGGAAACACCTTGACAAATCCTTATAACACAACAGGGCTTCTCCCCAGGTCCCCAAAACATATTGCCACACCCACAATCTCTTTTAGACAGGTTCCTTGTTCAAACTTAAACAAACAAACCACACAGTTCCTCAGCTCACTTTACATTTTAGGCTGTCACCGCCTTCCTCCCAGGGGACTTTTGCAGTCCTGTTTTCTGCAGCTTTCTAACCCTCATTCAGCCAGTTCTATCTCACTGAGTCTCTCTCTGACCTTTCTAGCTCCAGGCACAGCCCTGCCCCCTTAATTGGCCCAAATGGCAGCACCTGCTCCTTCAGTTACTGTGGCCAGCTACCCAGTGACAATCCTCCTTCTAGTCATTCATACCACAGAAGAATGCAGCCACAAGGAGAAAAATTTCAGCGTTTGATTTATCCGAACTCCCAGTGAAGTCAATAGGAGCTTCGTTCAATAAAAAAGAGCAGATGTAGTAAACACCCCTGCATGTGGTACTTTCATTCTCACTATACTGTTCCACTGAGCCAATGCAAAATGTGTTCACAGTTGCCAACTTTCACGGGGTAAATAAGCACCCCGACTTTCACAATAAGTCAAAAATCAAGCTAATCCCATTTCAAAACAAGGCCAAAACCTAAGAACCCAAACACTCTATGTGACTAGATTCCCCCCGGCATGCAGTCTGGGAGTGTGGTGGGCCCATTGTGCACCTCTGACTCTCTCCCCACCTTGCCCCTGCTTGCCGGGAGCCGATCAAAAAAAAAAAGCAACAAGCTACAGCAAGCAACAAGCTACAAGCCAACCAAGCTACAAGCCAAAAGCTAGCCAACAAGCAACTCACAAGCCAATTAAGCCAAACACAAGCCCAATTTCTGCATTTGTTTAGTGGGTTTGGCATGTTTGAATGTGTTCCCCAGCTGACTATTTTCTCTTTTCATGAGCCAGGTACTGTCTGTACCTCACTGCCAACCTGCACACTTAGGCATAATGCTGGGTTTGCAGAGAATTATGGAATTCTTATGGTGATTCACTTCTCATGCTTTTCCACAGGGTCTTTTGCTCTTTTTCTTTATTTGCAATTTCTTTTACAGAAAGTGGTGGATACAAGAAGAGAAGATGCTACAGAGGTGGTAGGAAGAAAACACCATCACCAAATCACAGGCTTGCCCGACAGGAGAAATTAGAATGAATGCTAACCTAAGATGGGATTTTCAAAAGCACTTACCGTTTACTTTTATGGGAGCAGAAATAGGCTAGCGCTGAGCTTGTTTGAATATGCCAGCTTTAAAACCACAGGGCAATCCCCAATGTAAAACTCACCTATATATTACTGTAATGTTTTCATAGAGAGGAGTGATATGAGTGTAAGTCTAGGGTTGCCAACACTGTATTCCAAAAATAAGGGACTGTTTTCTTAGCACCTATGCCCCAACCATCCTCCCGATATTATTATTATTATTATTTTATTATCATTGTTATTAATACTAATAACAATAATAAACAGTACTCACCTACATTCGCCAGGGGTGTTTCTTGCTGCTTTTTGCAGCACTCAGCAACTCCTGATCTTGTAGCACAGAGATGAAAAATAAGGGCTGTCCCTCGTAAAAAGGGACTGTTGGCAACCCTAAGTGTAACCCACACCCATTTAATGTGGTATTTATTGTAATAATTGGACTTACAAATTTACCCTGTGAGCTCAACTGTAAAGAGTGAGTGGAAGTTCATAAGATGTCACAGTAACCTAAAACTACAATTCTTGACGCAAAAAAGACTGAATTCATCCAAACAAAAAGTCCTACTCATAACTCAAGGGCTATGTTAAAATTATGCCTGGTAAATAAGAACAGCATGATACTGAAAATCAATGGACCAAAATGGGTATGTTGGAAATGAGGTCTAATTGGTGGACAAAATAATGAGAAGATGGGCTATTCCACCCATCATTCCCTTTTGGGGTCCTTCAAGAAAGAGTTTGGGGAGAAAACTTGGCTACTGGAATGAGTTTCATAACATGGCTGCCACTCCCACTGTCTCCTGGGACCCCAGGCCTTCATCACCCCACTCTTGAAAGGTGTTCTGCCCTGACTGGGCCAGAGAGAGGGAGCCAGATGACATTGCCACCTCTATCAGTTTTGGCTAAATCCCAATACCGCCTCAGATGTGAGACTGTTTTTTCTGTATCACTGAGCCCCCTCCCCGAATCCTTTTCCTCCCCTACTTCTTTTCTTTCCTATTTCTCTCCACTTTTTCCTTCTGTCTAACATGAGTCTGGCTCAGCTGGTGAAGACTGCATATTTTGCAACATTGCTGTGAGCCTGTGAAGAGAAAGAGGCAGCTAAAAGCAATGCCCAAACCAGCCCAATGCTGGTACAAGTTTGCCATGTCTCGGAATGACTGACAAGATCATGTGGTGGGCTTGTGGTTTTTTCCCCCAGCTGTGAGGTTGCAAATGAAAGTCAACACCAGAGATAGAAGCTGTATTTTGTATATTTTCTATTCTTTTCTTTCCCCCTTTGCGTGTTTGTCTTGTTTTGTCTTTTTCGGAAACAGGATTGGACTGTAACATCAACAGCAATAACTGCTCCATCTCAACTGAATTCTTCTCTTTTCTTCAAAAAGGACAGTTATTATCATCTTTGATACCATCTAAAATTCCATCAAACAAGGGGGATTTTTCCTCTAAAAAATCTCTCCAGCTAAAGGGAAAGGGAACAAGGGATGTTGTTGTTAAAGTGAAGCCTTACTGAATACTTTACGTTTCAAATGCTTTAACTGTTTTTCCTTCTTTTCTGTATCTTTAATAAAAGGTTAAAAAGATATTTAATTGTGTGTTTGTCATGCTACTAAGCAGGCTAAGGTCTGTGTATACCAAACCCCAAACCTTGTTTAAACAGTTTAATGCTGGACAGTGACTGGGTTATATTAACATGTTTGGCCCATATGTTCTATCTAAATTCATATATAATGCTCTGTCCCTCTCTAGAGGTGACTGGACCACATATCGAGGATGATGAGCCTGTTACAGCCTTGGCTAGCAGAAACAGGTCTTTCAGCTCAGGCAGTAGCAAAGGTTCATGTTTTAAAAAGCCCAAAGTTCGATCCCAGCTGTTGACAACTCACCCAGTTCCATAAGCAAAGGATTGGAGCCTGGATGACTTCTAGGAGATGCTTGGTTCTGTCACCGATGCTCATTATGGCCTTGGTTAAGTCACTTAGGCATAATGCTGCCCGGACTGGCAGTGTGAGGGGGAACAGGAATGCTGGACAATCTCTCCTTTGCTCCAAGAATCCTGCTGACCAAGGCAGGCTCCCATGTGCTGGGTGCATCCGTGAATGCATTGCCAGGCACTAATGCCCTAGAAAGAAGCAGCCCCTGGCAATAGGGTTGCCAACCCTCCAGAATTGTCCTGGAGTCTCCAGGGACTAAAGATTAGTCTTTAATTAAAGATTATGTCATGTGATGAAACCATCCAACAAAAACTGGCAACTCTACCTGGCAAACATGTGACCCGCAGTGCTGAGGATGTGCATTCTCTGGCTGAACATGCCCTCTTGGGACTGCAGTGCGTGGACTGGCAGGGCATCAGGTCTCCGTTCCTCACGATCTCACAAGCACGACAGAGACAGTGACCTCGGTGCTCTGTATTGGGGAGAGGATCCCTCTGGCAATCAATCTCTCTGCTTCACTTTCTTTCCCCATATGTAAAGTTGCAATGAGCTAAATCAGAATAATGACAACAACCCTTTTATAACTGCTTCCCAGTGAACAATCCGCTGAATAGGAATGCATTTGTGTGCCAGCTGCGTTGCCCCATGCTGAACGCCCTGCTCTCCCACTACTCCAACCCCCAAATTCCTTAGGCACAGAGTCCTCCAACTCTTCTTAGTATAGCCCCTGCACAACAAGACACGGCCAAGGCCCTCTCAGTCTGGGGTGACTGCTGAGACCCTGATGCTACCCAGCCTATGTGAATTTTCATGGTGCAACACTGACATTCAGTGGCCAAACACGGTAATCTCAGATAACTGTCTCCTTGCACAATGTCCTGCTCTTTATCTACCTGAAAAACTTCTCGGGGAGAGATACTCAACATGGTCTTTGAGTCTGCCCTAGGGAGCACAGCTGTTTGTTTTCTAAGGGATAAGGAGTGTGCCTGGTAACAGTTTGTTGCCGAGGAATGACCTGCTCATCTCCTCAGGGACAAAGAGCTCGTTCTCGTCTCCTTGTCCCATAACAGGCTGTAAGCAGGGCCAGGTTGCTTGCAGGGATGGGAACATCAGCTCCAAGATAAAGAGCAGGGGCCTGATTCCCTACCCTGTTACACCAGCTTGAGGCAAGTGAGTGTAATTCAGCTAAAGTCAACCCATTGGTCCGGTGAATAGCATCTCGCAGTTTTTCCCTTAGTTGGGAAATATACTGCTGATATGTCTCATAGCTTTCTCCATCCTCTGATACCCTGAAGCACAGGTCTATGGGTAATCTTGGCTCTTGCCCAAACATCAAGAGATATGGGGTGACTCCTGTAGCATCGGTCTTTTTGGCATTGTAGGCATGCACCAAAAACGCAACATGCTGGCTTCAGGTTGCTTTCTGCTCTGGAGGTAAAGTTCCCAGCATATCCAACAAAGTTCAATTAAATTGCTCTGACTGAGGGTCACCTTGTGGGTGGTAAGGTGTTGTTCTGGACTTCTTAATTCCTGCCATTCTTAGCACCTCCTTCAGGAGGTGGCTCTCAAAGTCCCATCCCTGGTCAGAGTGTATTCGAGCCGGGAATCCATACTCGAGCAACAGGGGTGTGTGGGATATGCCTGCGCATACCGTGTAAAATGGTCAGTCACTACTAAAATGTTCCCAACATTCCTCCTGTCCACTTATAAAGACAAGATAGGGTCAGTCAGCCCCTGCTTACACACATTTTCTTCTGACAGTTTGTTATTTCCCCCAGCACTCACCAGTACACTGCAGCTGATCAACACCTGGTAGCAGAGGAACACCCCAAACATTAATGTGGAGCCAGGCTGGACTCTTTCCATTTGACAAACTGGAACGACACGTTTTGGTTCCTGAATGTCCAAACGTTTTAACGTTTCAGGCTCAAAGTACTTCGCCACAACAACGTTGGGTGCTTTGAGTGTCATCCCAATTTGGCATGAAAACACATTTCAAAAATATCACAATTTCCAGTCTACAACCAGGTCTGCTTTGCACAGCTGGTGTGGAAGGATAGATCCACGGCACTAATTGTCGGCTCTGATGGACACTTGGTGCTCCTGTGCTTCAGGACCACGCTGTGTACCTGGGGCACAGAGTTCCTATAGCATCCCTCATGGTAGAGGAGGTTCACTTCTCAACTGGAATGGACATAAAGGGAATCTCCTTCCTTAGAAGTGTTTAAGGTCAGGTTTGACAAAGCCCTGGCTGGGATGATTTAGTTGGGGATTAGTCCTGCTTTGAGCAGGGGGCTGGACTAGATGACCTCCTGAGGTCCCTTCCAACCCTGATATTCTATGATTCTATGATTTTCCTGAGAAAAGGTGGGTGAGGGAATATCTTTTATTGGATGAACTTCTGTTGGTGTGAGAGAGGCCAGCTTTTGAGCCACACAGAGTTCTCCTTGACCCGAAGAAGAGCTGTGTGTAAGCTCAAAAGCTTGTTTCTCTCACCAACAGAAGTTAGCCCAATAAAAGAGATTACCTCACCCACCTTTGTCTCTCTGATATCCTGGGACCAACATGGCTACAACACTTCATAAAACATACTTCTGCCATTTCCAAATGTCCCTGTAGGCCTGTGGTCCTGTGGTGTGGGGCCTACCTGCAGCTCTAGCTTTTGGTGCATTGTGTGAATCAGCCCTGCACATAAGTAATTCTTACTACATGGGAAGTTAATGGGATTTCTTGAGGGCTCCTAGAAGAAGGACTATTCACATAAGGGTTTACAGGATTGTGGCTTGTATCTCTCCATGCTATGCCCCTTCTGTTAAGGGACGGTGAGACACATAGGGCCAAATCCCCACAAAAGCAATGGGCCAGTGTTTTCTGACCTGGAAGATGCCAGACCATCCGGAGTGGGGTGGAGGGTGAGTGGAGCAAACAGGAGCTAAAATAGGGACATAGATTTTCTAAAGAGCTCAGCCCACCAGCTCCCATAGTGCCACTTGTGGCCAGATTCTTGAAAAGAGCTCAGCAATCCACCATGCTGAGCCCTGTTGTGTGCTGGGCTCTTTCGAAATCTGGAACAGAAAGCTGCAGGACCCTGGAGCCACCATGGTTGCTAATGTACTCCCACTGCTCTGGGGAAAGGAGGAAGTGGCTCCTTGCCTCCGTTCCCTCTCTGCTCCAAGGCAGCCCCTAGTGCAGCTGGCTGCAGAAGAAGCTCTGGCCTAGACAGCTAAAGGCTCAGGCAGCAACCAGATGGCTCAAGTGTCTGTCTCTGTTCCTGCAGACCTCCAATCAATTGCAGGCACATTGGCTGCCTGGTCGCAAGGAGCCAACCGTGGCAGGATGCCTGCCATCTTCAAGCAATAAAAGCAACATGAAGGCTTCTGGAAGGGAAAGACTAAGGGGTTAAGAGAGAGTGAGAGAAGAGGGGAAAGAGCAAAAAAAAAAAAAAAAGAAAAAAGATACAAAGCAAAAGATGAGAAGAATAAATATCAAAGGAAGAAAGACCCGACTAGTGAGGAGGGGAAATGGGAGAGAGTCTGAGTGACAACTGGATCAGAACATGGCCTGCAAGAGAAGACAGGGATGAGGAGAGTGCACCAAGTCCTGCACACCCTGCAACAGGCACTGAACCCCTCAATGTGACAGCAGAATTTGATGCATGAGCCTCTGAACCAGGGACCAGATTGTGCTGCATAGATCTGAGTGCAGAGGGCATGGGCTGAGTATAGATCTGCTGCTAGATGCATAGAAGTGGGGGTTCATCCACCTCTCTGATTCCATCCTATAGAGTTAGCCTGGGGAGGGGCAGGCCAGGAGTGGAGATTGTAGGAAAGTTAATGGAGCCTGATGCTTATTATACTCTCCTCCTGATTACACAGTGTGCTGGGACAAAAGACCCTGGCGGCACTGCTCCTGTTAAGCTCCCTTGCCATGGACATCCTAGAGCTGGTATAAAGACTTCATAGGGACTGCATCCATGGGTAAGGGTTGTTAGGTTAGGCCCATAATTACGGGCTCCAGCTCAAACCTCCCAGCCTTTGGTCTGGGCACCAGTTTAAAAACCAGTTAAGCTCAACCAGGGCAAATTCTATGTGTAGACAAGGTTAAACCCAGCTGAGACGCAGAATGCTAGGGAGAGTCAGAGCTTTTCCTCCCTGCTTTCAGTTCTCATCAGGTCCTTTGTCCTGGACTGAACAAAGGACTCAATCCCCTTCCACGCTAGCTCTCACTGTCACTCTCTTGGCCCTGTTCCCGTTTTACTCAGACGAGAACACTTCCTGCTTTCAAGCTGTTTAAATTAATCTGACTGCCTGTTTCCTTTGCTTCTGACAACTAAAGACCACTAGATCACCAGAGCTGCCATTTGGTTCTAGAACAAAACAACACATGGCTGTTGCATGCAGCGCTGAAACTCAGTCCAAAGCAATGGACAGAGGTGCAAAAATAACAACGTCATCAGGCTATGCCAGGTCACTAACTAAAGGACCCTTTGGAAGAGCTGAAACAGCCCCAACACCCACATAGATGTTAGATATGGGCCAGAACCACAAATCTGCACCCCTGTGAATTTCAGGGTCTGTGTGTTTTGGACTGCCATCGGACCCTTCTGGGTTTGATTCTGGATCAGATTCCAAACCAGTAAGGGGCTATTTTCTGATTCCAGTTCAGATGCAGCCAAAATCTTTCAAGAAAAGCAACATTTGGGACTGAAATGGTATTAGAACGACTCACATGATGTCGATACCACTGTGTCTAAACCCAAATTCTATCTGTCATTTGGCTTCAAACCAGCCTAAGCCAAATCAGAAGCTAGTAGTTTTCACCTTGGCCTATCTCTATACAGAGCCATAGCAGCTAAATGTTGAAAAACTCAATCGAATCCATCCCCACTACCAGCATCACTCCCTAGTCACTGCATGATTGGGCCTGCTCTACTGTAAATTCTCCAGGGCTTTATTCAGACGAGTTTTAAATGTCCCAAGCAATGTGGGCCACACCATTGGAAAGGCTATTCCATAGTTTAATAGCTCTTGCCAATAGCTTTTTTTTCCCCCGATATTTGATCTTAATGCACACTTGCTTACATTCTTCCGATATCTCCTAGCTACAGATCCTTATACCACCCTAAATATTCCTCTGGTTAGCTAGTGCATACAAGCATGTCTGTATTTTTTCTGCTTGTAAAGATAGTTTAATTTTAGATGCAATATAAAGTCTTCACACAAAACAATTCCGGGCTGCAAATACCTATTGTTACTCCTGTTCAGAATCAACCCAACCACTTACATTAGTTTTTCATAAAATCTATTCTATTGGCATGTTGGAGGAATGCTAAGAGAAGCTGTACTTAGACAAAATAATCTCCTTTCATGACTAGAAACCCTATTTCCTCCATCTTCCACCTGGAGTAATCAGATAATATGCATTTTGCACAGTTGCAAAAAAATAAAGAAGAAAATGTTAATATACATATCAGGTAGAGCATCAAAGCAACAAACAGCAGCGAGGAGAGAGAGTGCAGAAACGGGATCATGACACGGAGCTATCTGCCACTGAGTCAGGATTGGACACTGCTAGCAAATGGGAGTTTTACTGTTGACTTCCTTGGAAGCAGGATGGCTCCCTTGAGATAGGCTCAAGCCATAACACCAACATTTAGGGGTGTTAGAAATTTGAATCTGGAAGGAGATCCAAATTTTGCAGCTAGCTCTGTACCTTTATGATGGGTTGAACCAAAATCCTGGTCTGAACTTCTGGATGTTCTACCTCTGCCTCTGGATCTGCAAATCTCCTTCTACCTTAATTTAGCAATAATTTCACATTAGACAGTGTAACAAAGTAATGGGGTGCAAACAGCAGAATTAATCTCCCTCTCTCACACACACACACAGAGCGGGAACTGGGATTAGAACCATGCTGCTTTTGGTCCAAGAACGACCGACGACTTCTGTGTGAGCGAAAGGAGAGCTCTTGTAGCTGCTATTAGTACAGTGGTAGTAGGTTTCTTATTCTCTCTGTGGGATCTATTACAATTGGAATGCCTGGAAAAGGCCAATTACAAAAACTACATGTATACATTTGTAAGGGATTAGACAGGAAAGTGATGCTTCACGGGAGTTCTGTGATCTCCAGTATCCCATAGATTTCAGTTCCAGGGGCTTGCCTCCATGTTTTTCTTTCAGATAACCAGGAGGCTTTGCTGTGTTGCTTCTTCTTGGTACAGTATGTGTAATAAGGGAGGCCCTTTCCCAATGGGTTTTGAAATGTTATTTTAAGGGGATTCTGCTCCATCTCTAAGAGGGTACAGCACAGCTTCTTTAAACTGACACTTTTTGTGCCCCTTCATGCACAGGTACCGATCGGATCTAAAAGGGGGAGCCTGGCAGAAGGAAGCCTTACTGGTGTGATGGCCCTTTAAGAAATACAGCCAGAATTCTAGAAGGGGATGGTTCTCCATCAGTTTGGGAGATAGAAAGGAACAAAATGAGGTTAGTGGGGCTGCTCAGTTCTCTGCTGGAGCCAAGAACAATCAGAGAGGGAAAATCTGGGTGCTTGCCTCTGGCTGTGTTATTTAGAGAGAAATGTCTGAGTGTGAGAGCGAGTGTGTGTGACAAAAGGAGAATCTGTGTAAAAAAGAGACTCTTTGTGTGAGAGAGGGGGAATCTTTGCATGTGCTTTTGTGAGAGAGAGAGAGACGTGATGTAAAAGCACCTTTATTCATCATATAAAAAAGCATTGTACAAATATTAACTTTTATCCATTACAATATACCCACAGGTTTCAGAGTAGCAGCCGTGTTAGTGTGTATCCGCAAAAAGAAAAGGAGGACTTGTGGCACCTTAGAGACTAACAAATTTATTTGAGCATAAGCTTTCGTGAGCTACAGCTCATTCATCGGATGCAATATACCCACAGTAAGGAATAAATAAAGATAAGCCCATCCTGCGCAAACATTACACCTGGATCACTAAGACGTCACTACCATCAAGTTCACGCAGGACATTATTAACAGGTATGCAGATTACAAATCACTTACGAAAGACATCGTCAATCTGCAGCTAGGCTGTGATCAATGCCCAGAACACCGCCAGTGCCCTCTGTCCCTTCCACTCTGTCCTTGTGAGGTTTCAAAATGGCCAGTTTGGCCAGACAAAAGACAGGCTTTGTGCGGTTGCTGTGTCTTCTATTAGAATAAACAAGGGCCTGGAGAAAATCATTTCCAAGCTGGTGAAAGGCTGCTACAAAAAAAATCAAAGACTGGAATCAAACAGGCAAGAGAGTTAAAAATGAAACACCACATCTGAAGCTGTAGACACTGTGCAGACACCACGGGGAAGATGCGGTTCACAAAGTGATTGGTCATTACAATGCTGTGCAAGACCCTCCCAGACAAGTTACTAGAGTGCGGTGGGACAAAAAGCTTGTACTGCATCCTCAGCGCAGTGGTTCTCAACCTATTTACCACTGTGGGCCGCATAGGCAGCTCTCTGTGTGTTATGTGGGCCATATCCACGCCATACATATACTACCTGTATGGCCCTGAGGATGTCACAAGGGCCGCAGCTGTGTGCTGATTGGGCCACAAGTGGCCTGAGGGTTGAGAACCGCTGCTCCAGTGGAACACAGTCACCCAGGGTCAAATGCATCCACCAGGAGGCGTCAGGGAGACCGGAGAGGGTGGGATGATGCTGCAGGTTGCCATACACTGTAGAAATGCTTCTTGCTGGAAAACAACTTTCTGAATTCTGAGACTGCTATAAGAGGATGCTGTCAGACTATGAAATCCTTCAAATTAAATGCTATCGGAGCCCTTTCTGGGTCATTCGGGGGTCTGTTCAGAAGAAGTTAAATTAAGGAGGAGTGTTTCCAAAGTACGGAGGACTGGCAGGTGTCCAAATCTTACCTCGGCTCCCCTTACTGCTTTTCAGAATCTCCCCCTAAATTTCCAATGATACTTGCTGGACTATACCATTTAACAAGAGGTAGTGGTTGAAGTTAGAGAAAGGAGGGCTGCTCTGAAGGTCCAAGATGTCCCGTTCCAAAGCACCCATAGCCCGATGCAAGGACCATGTAGTAGCCTGAGTGTACTGTTCACAGAAGAGTTGGATCTGGACCATCCTAACATCCCAGCATCATCTTAGGGACTTGTACGTTGGCATTTGCTGCTGCCAATACTCCCAGGGCACAGCAAATGCCTGGGTGAAATTCAGGTCTTGCAACAATTTGGCATTAAAGTGCCAGTGGGAAGCACAGGGAAGGACACATTGAAAGAGACATAGCGATGGCCAAAAAGTAAGAGAGACATGGAAGACCGAACAAACACATGCACACTGGGTTTCACAGCATAAAAACAATCCAGTCTAGCCCCTGAGATGTGGGTAGGGGTAGCCTTCACTAGGACTGCTGCCTAACAGAGGGGTGAGAGCACCTCCAGACATCTACTAACCCAAAGGTCTGCAGAGACAATGCAGCTCCATGGTTGAGTGAGGGGATGGCTCCTCCTACTTCCTGTCTAAAACATCCTTAATGGCACAGTAGAAGTCTCCCTCAGGACAATAACACTGTTGGGGTCACAGCCAAGCAGAGCTTGGGCAAGGCCCTGCAAAATGACAATGTGGTTCTGCCCCAATATAGGGGCATAGGCAGTAAAAAAACACAACAGCACCAACACATGCTTCTACCTAGAGAAGCCAGCCCTGCATAGTCTCCTTCACACAGTGGAGCTGCGCCCCCCACATCCCAGGGGGAAAAGAACAGCTGCCCCAGTATTAACATTAAAGTTGTGGCTCAAGAAAGCTTCCCTATCTCTTTCCTTCAACCAATCCCCCTGTTTATCAGGAGCCAAATGTGTCTCTCACAAAAAAACAACCCTGGCCCATTTTTGTCTCAGGAGTTCAAAGAGTTGTGCCCTTTTATGACCAGCCCGGCACCCAAAGACGTTCAAAGAGCCAAAGCTGGGCAGCACCATGGAAGCTAGAAGAAGGAAGCCAAAGAATGGAGAGAAACCACGGAAAGGTGGGAAGGAGTTACTCAGGCAGATGTGAGCTATGGCGGAGTCTATATGCCCGGAACAGTCCTCGGTCTCTTCCTGATCTTGCATAGCAGCTACTTCAGACAGAAATGCTTCCTGCAATTGAACAAGGTATCCCTCAAACCAAGCATAGTCAAGAGGACAAAGCATGGCAAATTGGGGAAATAGGTCTCAATCTCAACTCCCTGTTTCCCCTTAGTGCTATCTAAAAAATCTAAAAAAGTTTCCCCTTAGTGCTAGCTAAAAAAATCTAAAAAAGTCCAGCTGACTGGCCAGGACATTGGGTACAAGCGAGGAATCAGAGAGGTCAGAGTTGTCCTCTGCATCAACCTTGGACTCAGGGGTGAAAGTAACATTCCACACAGTCTATCCACACTGCCTGGCCTGCGCCACCCGGGGCTCCAGCAGCGATTTAAAGGGCCTGGGGCAGCTGACCGAGGGGGGCAAAAGGAGCAATGATGAGGTCCTTTGCCGCAGCAACGCTTTAACGTCAGCTGAGTACAGGCCGGTACCAGTGGCCACTTTTTACCGGTTTACTTTCATTCCTGCTTGCACTACACTGACTCAGAAGGACATTGGGCTCCTGCTGCATTGCCCCCACTCCTCACAAAGGAGATGTGGGTGTGCCTGGCACATCATTTACATCCGACTTCTCAGAAACACGGCACAGGGCAGCGATTCACTGTGGTCACGGTGGCACGCAGGATTTGAAGCCAGAGGCCTCACCACACCTGGGGAAACCAGGCGCCACTGGGAACCTGAGGAACAGAGCCTGTACGGTTCCACTCCCAGCTACAATCAGCAGCTGAGGGGCCTCAAAAGTTACCCTTTACAAAAGGAAAGCCACAGAGAGATGGTAGATTAGGAAAGCGTGGAAAATAATATTATAACAAAGGCAAGGCCACCAAGGAATACTATGCTGTTCATCACAGCCACTCTGAACTCCATGGGGACAGTGAGACTAGCTCAGCTGAAAAGCATCTCTGTTAGCAGGACAACTGGCTGGAAAATTGTTGATGGAACAGTTGATGGAAAGTGCAGTTTAACTGAAATCTGTTTTGCAGGAATGTGTCAATTTCAATCAAAGTTAAGGCAGGAAAAAGTTTACATGAATCTTTCTAGTTTTGTTTTGATAATGCTGAAATGTTTTATTTGGATAAGGTAAAAATGTTTAGTTTTGACTGTATTGTTTCTGTTCCTATTGGTTTTACTTTCAATTTATATTATGGAATATTATATTTGTTTTGGCATTATTGAAACCTAGCAATTCAACATTATCAAAAGCAAACTTTTTAATTCTTGTGAATCAGACATTTTCAGAGTTTTCCTTTTGCAGGAAATTTCAAAAGTTTGGCTTTTAATTTCTATTCAGAACAAAAACAAATTTCAAACTGTCAATATTTCCTGCAGGTCAGAAACTGGAATTTCTGTTCAGCTCTATTTAGGAGTATAACATCTACGGCTCACAGTTAACAAGTCTGATCCTATCCAGTAGAGAGCTGTGATAGACACATTCAGGAGGCACTTTATTACAGTATTTTACATTTATAATAGCTCTTTTATGCAAAAAGTAGTTTACAAACTATGGCTCTGATCCTGCAAGCTTGTATGCACACGCTTAACTTTGCTCTTGTATATATTTAACATGCTTAAAGTTAAGCACCTGATTAAGAGTTTGCAGGTCAGGGCCTAGATGCAGAGCATATAATATGACTGAAATGCATCTACCTCTTTGTTAGAGAGCAGTTCCAGGTGCAAAGTCAGCAAAGAAGGAGAAATTCTGAGTAATACGCTACTCTTGTGGATAGGGTCAAGAGATCTTTTAAATTAATATGGACACTTAGCAGCAAAGGTTTCATCCATTTCTCCCAAAGCAAACTGCAGAGCATTCAATTCTTCTGCGTCAGAAAGATGAATTTGCACTAGTGAAAACAACTGCACATGGTAACAGCCATCCCCTACAACTCCAGCAGCAGAGGCTGGGAGAATCTTCCTGGACAGCAAACTGATCATTGTGTTTATTTGGAAATTACAAGGGGCTTGCAGCTCTCCCTGGCCTTCCTCCTGTATTTGTTTACATTCACATTGGGAGGGTAGCTGGCTGCTGCTTTGGTCTCTATATTTAGGTCTGGCTAGCTGGCCAGCACTTGTGCTGCTGTCTGACAAGCTGCAAGAAGGGGAGTGGCAAGACCATGCAGGCTACTGCAGATCTGAGGCTGCCAAGTGTCTCTGCAGTCACAGAAAAGCGAGATTCCTTCCCCAGCTACCGCCATGGTGATCCCCAGAACACAGAGCTCAGGTTGTGCACAACTCCACTATCTCAAGGCTTTGCAGTGATTTGAAGGAAAAGCATCTAAATTAGTGGCTGCTCTATGGTGAGGTAGGGTTTTTCATGTCTCCTTAGACATGGGAAGTCGTGAGTCAAGTGACTTGTAAAGCAACATCACTGCTGTTCTGGAGTGATTGTTTCATTTCTGCCAGAAATATGCTGCATGATATTCCCTGTGTGCCTGGGGCGAGGGGATACGGTAATCACTAAAGGAGCACAAAGCCTCAGCTCAGCTCCCTGCAGTGGTACCCTCACCGCAGAGGTGTGCTGCATGGTCTCTGCTTTTGTAAGCCTGATCCTACAAACACGTAGACATGTGAGTAACTCTACTTATGTGAGTCACTCCTTTGACCATCCATGTGAGTAAACTCACATGAGAAACAGAAATGTCTGCAAGATCAGGCCTTAGTGAAACTGAGAGGGATCCATTTTGTGTACAGTTTTCCTCCGCGGTCGTTTGCAACAGGAGAGCATCCTTTGCATTGGACGGAAGGATTGTTTACCTTGGGGTTTTTCAGTGTAGCCACACCAAAGTAGTGCCGCTGGTGTAAACTCCTGGGGCAGATATGTTGCACTAATGTAAAAAGTGACTTGCAATAATGAGACTTGTTGCCCTCATTTCAAACTCACTAGACTGCACTGGTGCAAATATTTTTGACCCTGTTGCAGCAGTTTACACTGGTGTATAGCTACCTGATGGCTGAAACCATAGTGTAGACTAGGGTGGCTAGGTGTCCGGTTTTCGACCGGACTTTCCAGTTGAAAAGGGGACCTGGCAGTGTCCAGTCAGATCTACTGACTGGACACCTGAAGTCCAGTTATTGCAAGTGAGGGAGGCACTGAGTCATCGTTGGGTGACTGCAGCTCCCAGCCCCGGCTCCGCAGGTAAGTCCCTCCTGACCTGGGTGGGGAGATGGGGGGGTGGGAGGGGAAAAGCAGTGAGCGATGTGGGGAGGGCAGAAGAGGAGTGGATAGGAGCGGGGCCTCAGGGGAAGAGGTAGGGCAGGGGTGGAGGCTCAAGGGAATAGGTGGGGCAGGGGCGGGGCTTTGTCAGAATAGGCAGGGTAGGGATGCAGCCTCCAGGGGAAGAGATGCGGCAGGGGAGGTTCCAGCACTTCTGCTGGAGCGTTCAGTTTTTAAATATTACCAAGTTGGCAACCCTAATGTAGACAAGCCCCATGAAACCCTCTGAGCTGGAATTTTAGTTCACTGAGTTCCACTTTTTTCGAGTATAGATAGGGCCTTAGCTGAGATAAGGGATGTAGTTTCAGAGTGAACCTATAGAATAGTGATACTCAGACCTCAGGGGTTCAGGAGCCAAATTAGCAAGCCAACATTACCCAAAATAGCCACAGTAGTGTGAGTTCATTGTTTCATTTATTATAGTACTATATATTCATATTTAAGCAGTCTAACAGAAAAATATTTAGTAGATAGATAGATAGATATTGTCACAGCAAAATGACTGATCATGTATTATTATTTTATCAACTACAGTAGGTTAATAACATAGTAAAAGCATCCTGGTTGGTTAATAACTTAGATGGGTTAATAATTAAATCACTCAGTGTTTTAATATCATGTGCTGCAAAGAGCCGCAGGAAACACGTTAAAGAGCCACTTGTGGCTTGCGAGTCTCAGTCTGAATATCACCGCTAGAGAAGGTGTTTTATTTAAGGGACGCCCATGGCAAGTTAAAAACATATCTGTCTGTGTGTCTGGCTGTCTGTTTTTATAATATATTACTGGCACTACCTCAGATCATTAAAACATTTCAACACTAATGCTGTTTACCTTTTGCATTTCATTAGTCTCTAAGAGCAAAAACAGGGTCAAGCCTTTTGCTTATGTTTCAGATAGATCCCTAGTTAGTTTCCCATTCTGATTTATATGCACTACCACAAAGCTGTGATGATTGGTTTGCAAATGCTGCAGGGGAACATCTAAATGTGAACAAAAACCCTTTTGTAAATTATATTTTAAAAATTATTAAAATTTTATTATTGTTAACAATACTCATCAAAAAGTGGGGCCTAAACAACTTAATCTCCTTTTAAACCCACAGACTGTTAACACAGAAACTAAAGGTAACAATAGAGGGCATCTCAGTGTGGCCAGGGAGCAATCTCTGAACAACTCTGCTTACTCCCACAGGTACAGTCTCTCCAATTAAGGACGAAGGGATCATTACAACAGCAGCAGCCGCCAGAATGTTGCTCTTCATGTTCATGCAGTAGGAGCACGAAGAAAGCATGGAAGGGAGATAATACTAATGCTTTGCATTTGTACAGCAACTTTCTCCAGAGGATGATTTTGAAGTACTTAAAATGAATGTGTGTTTATGAAGTGTTCTTTTTAAGGAGCAAAACCACACACTGACACCTACATTCACAAGGCTGGCTGTGAGCCTTGCTCTTTAGTCACATTTGTAGATGTCTGCATTACAGTCATTTCTGGGATCTGCCTACCTAAGAGAGCGCTGTAATGTTGCACACTTCTTAATACTCATAGACTTAATGAGAGTTGTGCTGCAAAATTCTGCTTGGTGCTTTGAAAACTAACTCCACAGAGAGGATTCATTTTTCTTACTTTGCAATTAACATTGAGTTACAAAAATGTTTTTGTATCATGTTGCACTCTATATGATTTTATGAAAATATGCTAATGAGCATGAATATAATGTAACTGGAATATGCTTCATGCAAAAGGTATCTTGTAAGGTATCATTACAAAGCTTATAATCTACTTAGTGTGGTCATCCAATTTGTATAAATGTATCATTCTTGTATGCATCCGATGAAGTGAGCTGTAGCTCATGGAAGCTTATGCTCAAATAAATTTGTTAGTCTCTAAGGTGCCACAAGTACTCTTTTTCTTTTTGTGAATACAGACTAACACAGCTGCTACTCTGAAACCGATTCTTGTATCTGAAACTAGAAATATGAGATATAACTCTGAGGTCCTTTTGTAATTATGCAAAGAGCGGGCCATTAATGGTGGCTTGGAATCTTGATGGCTCCCATTAACCAGGACAATTGACTTATGTAGATGGCTCTGTTTACTAGTAAGTCTTCCTATACACCTGTGTGCTGGCAAGTGGGTAATGAAGTCTTACAGTGACGTGATCATGTCACCTGAACTGGAATCCATCTTTAACCCGATGCTTTTCCATTTAGAAGGAGGGTGGGAACCCAGAGAGGGACAAAGGATTCCCGCCTTGTGCCAACGGTATATAAGGGGGTGGAACAGAGCAAAGGGGGCTCCAGTCAAGAGAAATCCCCTAGCTACCACCTGAGCTGGAACAAGGACCATACTGGGGAAAGGATCGGGCCCAGACTAGAAAGGAGTCTAGTCTTTGAAAGAAGCTTATTGGAACATCTCTGAGAGTGAGGTTTCATCTGTAATCAGTTTCTTACTGAATTAGGCTTAGGCTTGCATGTTTTTGTTTTATTTTGCTAGGTAGTTTACTTTGTTTTGTCTGTTATTACTTGGAATCACTTAAATCCTACTTTTTATATTTAATAAAATCACTTTTGCTTATAAATTAACCCAGAGTAAGTAATTAATTCCTGGAGGAAGAAACAGCTATACATATCTCTCTTGCATAATGACAGGTTTCAGAGTAGCAGCCGTGTCAGTCTGTATTCGCAAAAAGAAAAGGAGTACTTGTGGCACCTTAGAGACTAACAAATTTATTAGAGCATAAGCTTTCGTGAATGCATCCGATGAAGTGAGCTGTAGCTCACAAAAGCTTATGCTCTAATAAATTTGTTAGTCTCTAAGGTGCCACAAGTACTCCCTTTCTTTTTACATATCTCTCTATCAGTGTTGTAGAGGGCGGACAATTTATGAGTTTATCCTGTATAAGCTTTATACAGAGTAAAATGGATTTAGTTGGGGTTTGGATCCCATTGAGAGCTGGGTGTCTGGGTATAGAGACAGGAACACTTTCTAAGCCATTTTCAGTTAAGTCTGCAGCTTTTGTGGGATGTGGTTCCGACCTGGGTCTGTGTTTGCAGCAGGCTAGCGTGTCTGGCTCAACAAGATAGGGTACTGAAGTCCCAAGCTGGCAGGGAAATCGGTAGTCTCAGCACATCAGGTGGCAGTCCCAAGGGGGTTTCTGTGACCCAACCCATCACACATGTATTTTGTTGGGTGTCAAAATTAACTTTTGTACTTGTCATCAAGGCGTGGGAGGTGGGCTTGGGTGGTTTGGGGCTTGGGAATGGGTAAGAGCTACAGCTGGTGGAAATGTTTCCAATGGAATGGTTTTCCATCGGAAAGTGCTGATTTGATGGATTTCAAACATTCTGTGGGAACATGCCAAAACTTTCAATGAAGACCAGCTTGTTTACCTGGAGGCAATTGGCCAGCATAACCATTCTGGAATAGCTATTTTGGAATCGCTATTCTGATATAATTTAGTTATTCTGGAATACCTCCCCATGTAGACACTGTTCCAGAATAAAAGTGATTTTATTCTGGAATAATTACTCTGCTTTGTGAGTGTCCACACAGAGAGCTATTCCAGAATAGATATTAACGTAATAGCTAGAGATCAATCCATATGGTGCTTGATCTGCAGGGAGTCTATGTCCCTTTGTGATTTGCTTTGATTTTGATGATGATATTCTGGAATAGCTATGCCAGTCAATTTCCTTGTGTAGAAAAGTGTTGAGTTAGAAAGGGAGTTATTATCTAGGCTTTGTTCTGAGTAAGGGAGGGGAAGGAATGTCTAACGCTGCAGAGGCACCTGTCGAAATCTGTCGAAAACGAACAGCACAGTACAAATTTCCTTTCAAATCGATAGTCATTTTTGACAGGGATACAGAACTAACAGCCACCTTCATTTCCTCCTCTTGCTCTGGTCTCTGACTTTCTTCCATGCAGTTCTGTATGCTTGTAACTCCCTCCCAATCTCTCCACCCAGTTCTCTCCTCTTTCATTGCCTGATCCAAACTCCATTGAAGTCAATACTTGGAGTCTTATTGACTTCAGTGGGCTTTGGATCAGGCCCTCAAATCCTTACTCAAAACTCATTTTGTCCAGGTGTCCTATTAATCCCACAAAGCCACGGTGAGCACATTTTGGGGGGAGAGTGTGTACAGACAACTAAATGTGAAACCATATAACATTCCTATGGCACATTAGGAGGGTTCAAATCCAGACGGATGAGGGGCTGTGTCACTGCTTGCCCTGCGTCCCTTGGTGCCTTACAATGCTTTCCTGCTTGAGAGAGAGCAGACAACCAAATGTGGGACCACAGCATATATGCCTAACATCCCTACTCACCCGGTCATATTTTTCACATCCAGTTCCCCAATCTCTCTTTTCTGTCTGTTGTCTCTTTAAGATCCTCAGGGTGGGGGTGTTGTCTCCTTACTTATTTGTAAAGTGCCTAGTGCACCTTCGTGCTATGTAAATAACCATGAGGACGCATGGCTGACAGACAGGATCATCAATGGGAAAGGGTGACAAGGATGCATTTTCCAGCACCGCACATTTCTTTTTTGAGTGCAGCCTGAATTATTAGGGTTTATAAACAATACCTAAACTCATGGCAAACATCTGCACTGCTTCTAGCCCTGGAGAGTCCCCAGTGGTACATGATGTCCTGTCCTACCGGGGTTAGCAGAGCTTTCCCCTGGTAGGCTGCAGAAAGGGTGGGTTGCTCCTGCATTCCCCCTTAAGATTACTCGTGCAGTATTTATGGGCATGCCTCTCCCACTATAATCAGCATGTGTCTGGCATGTAAACACACAGCAGCGCACAGTCACTTGGGCACACGTGCCTTTGTGTTTATTACAGTGATGTTTTTCTTCTTTAGTGTCAAAACAGAACAAGGCTGCCTGTAGCTCTTAGGAGCAGGGCCGTGTCTCCCTTTTATGTTTGCGAAGCAGTGACCTCACTCTGGGTGCTCAATAAATAACTAATAACCATGTCATTGTTGTTGTTTTTTGCTCACTGTGGTGTCAATAGTTCTCCATGATAGTGCAGCCTCGCCAAGGTCACTTCCGAGTATCTCTTTCCAATACCCTGAATCACAATCTGTGGCCAGTGTTTTGTCAACCTTGCTGCTCATTTCAAGGCGTCCTCAGCCTCAACGGCTCGTTTCTAAGTGGCTATTATGGGTTGTTTGACACTGTAAATAGTCCCCTCCCCTGAAGAGCTTGCAGTTTTATAAGCAGCACAAAGAAAGAGCAGGAGAAAAGGAGCATTATTATCCCCGTTTCACAGGGGAGGCGACAGGGGAGAACTGAAACACAAAGATTAAGAAGAGGAGGACTTGTGGCACCTTAGAGACTAACACATTTATTAGAGCATAAGCTTTCCTGAGCTACAGCTCACTTCATCGGATGCATTTGGTAGCTCACGCAAGCTTATGCTCAAATAAATGTGTTAGTCTCTAAGGTGCCACAAGTCCTCCTTTTCTTTTTGCGAATACAGACGAACACGGCGGCTACTCTGAAACAAAGATTAAGAGCTTTGTGCAGCATGACAGCAACTCGGAGTTAGCGCCAAGACCTGCACCCCGAATCCCCAGAACAGCAATCGAGGGCCGTGACCACAAGCCCCTTCTGACGCTCAGGAGCTAGCCCTCTTCGCAACGCCGGAGCCTGGTGGGTGACCCCCGCCGCTGGAGCGGCGCAGCTGCCACGCTCCACCCCAGAGGTGGCTGCATTTCAGCGGGCTGCGTTTGGCAGCAGGCGGCTAGGAGACCCCACGGGAGGCTGGTATGCAAGCACAGACCAGCGCCTGGCGCAGGACGCGCGGCACGGGGCTTTTGGTCTCCCCGTGCAAGCCCGGCACCTTCCCCGGTTTTGCCAAAATACCAGCGGGAGTTTTATTTACAAAAGCAAAAAAAAAAACCAAAAAACCATCCAGGGGGAAACGCCCTGCTCCGGGGCCCCGCCCCCACCCCCACGCCGGGGGCAGGCGGAGGCGGCTCCTTTGTTAGCCGCAGCCCGCGGGGCCGGCCGCGCCCGGGTCACTCCGGCAACGCACAATGCCGCCCGGCCCCGCCCCCCCGGCTCCCCGGCCCGCCGGCCATTGGCTGGGCGGCGCCCACGCCCGCCGTCACGTGGCCGGGCCCGGCGGGCGATTGGCTGGGCGCTCCCTCGCCGGCGCGAGGCGCAAGGGGCGGGGGCAGGCCGGGCTCGCGGCCGGCTGTCACGGCGAGCCGCGGAGGGATGGGGCGGCGGCCGGCGGCCGGGCAGCGCGCATCGCACGGGGGCGGCCGGGCGGCGCGGCTGGGGCAGCGCTGCGCGGCGCCATGAGGGGCCCGCGGAGCCCGGCGCGGCTCGGCCTGCTCTGGCTGGTGGCCGCCCTGGCCGCCGGCTCGCTGCCGCGGGGACCCAGCCCGGCCCCGGGCGCCGAGGCGGGGAACGAGCTCAGCCCCGAGGCCCCCGCGCCCCAGCCCCGCGTCGCCTCCACCCTGGGCGGCCCCCAGCCCGGCGCCGCCGCGGGGCAAGCGCGGCCGGGGGACCCCGGCGGGGCGAGCCCGGCGCCGCCGGGAGCCGAGCCCGGCCCCGGCACGGCCGCCTCCCCGGCCCCGGCCGGTTCTCCCCGGCCCAGCCAATGGGCCCCCGGCCCCGGCCTCCCCGCGGCAGTCCCGTCCCCACCTGCCGAGCAGGAGGACGTGGCCACCGGCGGCGGCAGCCAAGGTGAGTCCCCTCCCCGCCCTGCTGCCTCTTGCCCCGGAGGGGGGGCATCGGGGACCCGCGGGTTCAAGCTGGAAAGGGGCCGATGAGGAAGATGCTCGGGGTGCGCAGTGATGCCCTGAGGCTCCTGAATATTGAGCCGCGCCAGAGGGAAACAGCCCCCCGGTCCCTCCCTCTCCCCCAGCTGCTGGGGTCGATGGACATTTCTGCTGACGGGGGCAGGTGTAGACAGGCCGGCAGAAAAACGTTGCTTCCACTTCGCCCACCCCGCTTCCCCCTCCACGGAAGCCTGGGCCATAATCTGATGTTTAGCCCTGGTCAGCAAAGGGTCGTTTTTTCTTCTTTGGAATTCCGCTGGTTTTCTCACCTCTCAGCGGGGGGGGGGGGGGGCTTTTTTTTTTTTTTCTTTCTGGTGGTACATTTGGGTCCTTCGTGGCATTTAAAATAGAAAACCCTGCAGTGGGATTTTCAGGATCAGGCCACATAAAGTTTTGTTTAAAAATAAGTAAGAGGCGGGTGTAAACTTGATCAGTTGCACGTTCACAGAGGGTGGAGGCTTTTAGCTTTTCATTCAGGGCTATTTCTGCTGCACGTCTGTGTTGATGACATATGGACAGTAATGACAAATGGACGCAGGATAAAATTCTGGACGAGCATGAAGCTTTATGGTAGGCAGATGCCTGATGTCCGGTATCTACCTTGACAGACTCCTGCAGTTTTTCCTTTTTTATTACACTTTGGCAACACCGCTCATGCAAATACAAAAAAAATTAGTTTTATTGAGCTAGAATATACCCACTATTTCACCACTGGTTTTTATAAATGGATGTGAGGGTGAGAAAGTAAATGTGGAATTTTGTTATGTACACATACTAACCCTTATTATGGGGTTGATTGTGCTCCCATTGAAGTCAATGGGAATTTAGAAATTGGATTGAATAGTAGCAGGGTTCCATGCCCCTATATTAAATAATGCTTGTACAAGCAAAGATCAGATTTTTCTATTGATAAAGGAGGAGTTTCATTTAGAAGAAACTTATTTTTAGAGCCTTTTATATTCGAAATTGTACTTGGAGAGGAGGGGGTAATTGTTTGTGATGCCTTCAAGCAATGGTTTCCAGCACAAATAGTGCAAATAAAAATGCACTGGGCTCCAATTCTGCTCCCTTTGACCTTGATGACAAAACTCCCATTGGCTTCAAAGGGAGCAGGGTTGGATTCATGTTGTGTTGATAAAGGGGGCATGCCCACCATAATGGGGGATGGGATAAAATCTATACAACACCCATGACACACCTGTATATCTGTCCACTGAATGCATCTGATCAAGTGAGCTGTAGCTCACAAAAGCTTATGCTCAAATAAATTTGTTAGTCTCTAAGGTGTCACAAGTCCTCCTTTTCTTTTTGCGAATACAGACTAACACGGCTGCTACTCTGAAACCTGTGTATCTATAGGTATTTATAGATATATATGGCAGGGGGGAACCTGGGCTGCTTGTAGGAGAATACATGGAAGAAGTGTCTTTGGTATAATCACTAGTACAGATGATGATGATTGATCCCTGAGTGTGCAAGGGATGAAGAGGGCACAAGGCACCTTCTCCTCCATCTTGAATCACTTGTGCAGGGGCCCAGAAGAAGATGCTCGGCACAAGAATAGCTCCTGGCTAGAGCAGCAGCACCTTTAAAGGGGCAGGGAAGAATGTGGAGGAGGGCCTGATCATCCTTCCTTCTGAACCTGCCCAGTTCTGCTGGCTAGGGTGGGAGACCACACTACAACTTTAAGGGATGTAGCAACCAGTGTGCGCCCACTGTAAAGCATTGTGCTCCCTGGCCAGCACCTAAAAGGCAAGTTGAGTCATAAGAGTAAGGGATTCTATCCACACGCTGGTGGATAATTCACGTAGACTGGGATTTGTGGTACTTGTGTTTATGTGGATGCTGTCTAAATTCTATATATTGGGGAGGAGGGAAAGGGATATGTAAATGATGAGTATTTGCTGAGACTTCGGGAGGATCCTGTGCAAATGCAATGCCTGATTTTTCATGTGAGTTAAAAAGGCCTTCAGCTTTTTTCCATTCTGGGAAATCTCACAACATAGTCATCATCAACTCTAGGGCTGATTCTGCTTTGGTTGAATTCAGTGGAGCTATACCCAGTTATACCAGTTGAGTATCTGAACCTTATTTTTGTATTGGCTCTTCCATACATCTATATTCCCAAAATGCCTTAAAGAGCCATTATGGGAAAGGGTGAGATATGACACGGCAGAGGCCAGGGAGAAAAGCTGTTTTCAGCCGAGATTTGAAGTGATGTGGAGAATTAGCAAGCTGGAGCAAACACCCCTCTCCGGAGCATACACCCCTCTTCGTGTTCTCATCCACATGTGTTGGAAACTCAGTTTTCTCCTAATGAAAGTAGACAAAACTCCATTGAAGTCAATAGAGCTGTTCCCATTTACTCCAGCAGAGAATTTGTCCCTATAATTTCAGAAATGAAGACTATTTATACAGACACTCTTTTATAAATACCCCAACATTGAAGATATTTTGAAGAAACGATGTTAAATTCCGGACAAGGATGTGAAACTGGATGGTATTTTGCTGCTGTTTCTTAGCACTTGAGCAGTCAGTGTCCTTCTGAGCAGATGATTTTAGCCAACTTTTTACATGGTTAGAAATGCAGTTTGTGGGAAACCTGGATTCTTCCCCATTCCCACCCACACCCTTTTGTTTCTGTTGCATTTTGTGTCTTTATTTCCTTGTGAAGATACAGGATGGTTTAAGGTTGGAAATGATAGATAAGACTAGGAGCAGGTTGTATTTTCTCAGAGCAAAAGCAACCTTCTCAGTTGTACAATGATTAAACTTCATCTGCTCTGTCAACAAACTAATTGAGTGATTTGCAGTTTCCAGAATATGTAGTTTGAACCTGAGGGCCTGAAGTATCGAGAGTGAATAAACAGGTTGTTGAGTCATATAAAGTAAATATTCTCCAACTGATTTTATGCCTAGTGTTTCTCTGCTAACTGATTGAAATCTGTTAGGAGAGAAGATGACTTGTATTAGGAGCAGCCACTATAGCCATCACCCAAAAATGTTTATGGTCATGTCTGGAAGTACTGTAGTGTATCACCTCCAAAACAGGTAATGCAGTATCAGAAAGTACTCCTCTATTACGCAGCCTCCACAAGGACTGTATTTCTAGCAGCAGTATCTTGGAATTATGTCCAAACCCCTCACTTTTTAAGGGTAAGAGAACCAGGGGCCTCTTGATTTCATGCTTTATTGAGACAGTGAGCGGAGCTGTCTAGTTTCCATATAGGCAGAAGTACAAGTATCATGCATAGGTGATGCAAGATGTGAAAGGAAAGCTCAAAATTTAATGAGGATCCTCGCTCTTCCATGTTCTGTGCATGATTCTTCCATGTTCCATGTGTGATTCTTGCATGTTTGCTAGGATGGGTGATTTCAGTTAAGGACTGGGAGTCAGGGATTCTTGAGTCTAATCCCAGTGCTGCCTCTGACCTCCCCGCCCTGCCCTGAGGCAAGTTACTACGCCTCTCTGTACTTCAATTTCCGCATTGGTAAAATGGGAACAACAATACTTCCCTTATCTACCTCAGGGATGGAAAGACAATTTGTTAATCATGCTTGTGAAGCTCTTAAAAGTTGGTAAATGCTATTATTAATAGCTACAGCCAGTTGATGTCTACATTATTCATCTTTGGTACCTTTAATACCACAGTGATGGGCACCTTAGAAACACCTCTGAGGACAGGTTACACTCACTCTTGCATGTTGTTCGTTAGTAAAGGCAGTTTGAGTTTGCTTCATGGAGGGTTTAATGTATGGTAACAGATATAATGGGTTTAGGCCACCAAGTCCGGAATACATGAACCAGGAGAGCGGCAATGTAATAACGCTTCCTTTTTGTGTGTGCAATATAGTTCATTTTAATCCGAGGCATATACCTGATGGAAAAGCCTGGTTGATTTGCAAAGTTGGTATATGTGGTAGGCACAGCCATCAGCCTGCACCCTAGTTAATCCATATATTTTTAGTACTGTTCCAGTCTATGAAGTGTCTCTGGGAATCCTGTAGGGGCAGAGATTCATTTTCAAACAGTCAGGTGTGGTTTTAACCACATGACTACCATTGCAATCAATGGGCATCACATGGCTGACTACAGAAATGGACCCGTTTTATCAAGGCTGCATTTACTCTCAAGACTACTATTGCAACCCATGATGGGGAGAATAACATTTTGTTTGCAGCTGGTGGGCTCGATTCTCATCTGGTTTAAATAAGGAGCTACTCCATTGGAATGAATAGAGTTATGCTGGTGTCAGATTAGTGTAAATGGGAGGAAAATCAGGCCTAATGTTTGTTTGGCTCTGTCAAGATGTGAAGTGCTATTTAAGTGCTGTTACTATTATTTTATTATCAATGTATTTTTTTCCTTCCACACATCAGTTTACAGCTGTTTCAATAGTAGGTGCAGTATTGCCAACTCTTGTGACTTTTATCACTAGTTTTGTGATATGGCTTTTTCCCGAGTCTCAGCTCCTGAAGTCATGTGATAATATCGGAATCTCAGCTTTCATTTATAAGAAAAGTAAGTTTCTAGCCCTCAAGGTTGTGGAGAAAAGCTTGAAAATTTGACCCCTCAAGGCTCCAACAAGGGAAGCAAATAGAGTCCCCAATTTTTTTTAAAGTTAATATTTTTAAGTGAATCTCAGGATTTTTCAGGATCTTAGCTCTTTGTGTGGGGGGGGGGGTGAGGGGGAGAGAGGGATGGATGATTCCAATCTTGGGAGTGGCTAGGCAGGTCATTTAATTCATTATAGTCAATGTTTTTGTTTTCCATACACAGAGAGCAAAATATTTTTCAATCCAGAAGATTTATTTGTATCAGATCAACAAACCAGAGAGAACAAATGCAAAATCTTCACAAGAGAGAGATCAGAATGTGTCTCTCACCGTATAAATCCCTCCATCTTGGTTCCCTTTCAAGCCTGGCTCGGGCCCAACCCCAGAAGATGAACAGGGAGACAGACCGATTACATGCAATGGTTTGCTACATAGAAAATGGATTGATTGCTACCTACATCTCGGTCCGAAACCCTAAATCCAGACATCCCTGGAATTTTGAGGTTATTTGAAATCTGAACCCAGATCCAGGTTTCAGAAACTGTCTCCACTTTTGCAATGGTTTGAACTGGATCTCTAGCTCAGTACCACCAAATTTTGGGTGTTCAGAATCTGGTTCCATATCTGAATTTTGCAACATGTACATTTTGGGTGTAGGGGAAAAAATAATTCTTGCCCTGAGCACTGATCGGGAAAGGTACCTGAAGTGATTGTGGATACACAGAATTATTTGCATAAACGAAGCAGATCTTGGTATATTGAAATGTGGGGTATCAGGCAAAGCAAGGTATACTGACAGTAAGTGACCTGTGTAACCACATTTAGAATACTACTATATGTGCTGTTTTGTTGCTGAGAATACTCTATCCAGACGGAAAAGGTGCAGCTGAAAGCAGCCAGATTGATTGCGTCCGTGTTAGAACGAAAGATTAGCTAATAGACTTTGCTCACAAACAAGAGATTAAAGCAAATCCCATAGAGGGATATAAAATCCTGGAAGGAGTACAGTACTTCCAATCAGCTGTCTTGTAAACAAGAGATGTTTCGGGAGTGGGACCATTGAGGGCATTTGCAGCTCTGTTTCCTTACTCATCCTGACACCTCATGGCCCTGATTGGGTCCCTACCTCTAGTTTGTCATTGGCTGTGTCCTTGAGGCTTGTGCTTTGGGGAAAAGTGCAGTGTACAATACGTAAAGGGGAAGGCAGGGTCGGATAAGTATGGGACTGGGAACCAGGAACAGCTCTGGTCTAAATCCCGACTCAGCCATAGGCTCCCTTTGTGACCTCAGGCAAGCTACGTGAACCTGTCTGTTTCCCCATCAGTAGATGAGGGATAATAACACTTTCCCACTTCACAGCGGGTGGTACAATGCAATATTTTAACATGCACAGCACTTTATAAATCTGGGCTAACACAAAAAGCAGCATTGTAAGGCAAGAGAGAAGGGTCTGAGTTACAGAGTTTGGATCCAGCTGAACGCTGCTGCCACAAGTACTCCTTGTTAGTTTGTATCAGGAAAAAGAACACAGCTACCACTCTGAAACCTGTCAACATTTTATAGAATCTCACCCACTATTGCATCAGACTTAAGCTTCTTGCATCAAATTTTCAAAGCTTCTAAATGCCACTGGGACTTATCCTGCTAAGGCACTTAGCTGCATTTTGAAAATTTTACCCCTTGTCACCAAAGCGCTACATAACTCCTTTGTCTTGACTTACTCATCTTCCTTTGTCAAGCTTCATTTGGGCTCCGCAACCTCTCAGCTGCTTTGGCCTTTGTATTTATCAGTTTCTTGCACAATCCCTTCTGTTCCTTCTTCCACAAACCCCTCTCCTTTACATCGAATGACCCCCTCCGAGCTGATCTGTGTTTTCCTACCCACATTTACATTCCTCTTAAAAACCCACTTCTGCTGCACTGCCTACAGTGAATTGAGCTGACTTGTGTGTCATTGGCCTGTTGTTACAATGCCCTTTCCTCTGTGCTCTGTCTGTTTCTTTCCTTAGGCTCCAAGCTTCTACTTGAGCACATCAGAAGTGCTGTGTGCATTGTAGGTGCTACTCTAGAGAAATAATACTAAGGGCTGTCTGTGAGGTTCTTGAGTGATGTTTGGATTTGGGCCTATCTTTAATAAAGAACTGAGGATCAGTTAAAAGAAAAGGAGTACTTGTGGCACCTTAGAGACTAACAAATTTATGTGAGCATAAGCTTTTGTGAGCTACAGCTCACTTCATCAGATGCATCGAATACAGACTAACACGGCTGCCTACTCTGAAACCTGAGGATCAGTTGCTTTCCAAGTACCTGAAAAGCAGGCAGCTGTTGGCTGCTTTTCATGGGGAATGAGAAACAATTCTGAGGAGTGTTTTTTATTCAAATATAGGCTAGTATGGAAACCTGAGACCTGGAGAACATATTCCCTGCCACTCTTTGCTTCCTTTTCTTCCTCCATCTGACTGAGGCTGATCTTTCTCACGTCTGCTCATATAACTGCCTCTCTTCCCTAGATTTTCACCACTGGATGAATGCCATGATCTTCCTCTTGCCACTGCTGCTGGGGGTTGGTGTATCTCAGTATGGCATGGCAGGACGATAGGGCTTCACAGTTGTTCCTTTTGGGTGCATTAGAAGATGTAGGAATTACTAGGTGAGGTTCTGTGGCCTGTGTCACTCAGGAGATCAGACTAGATGATCATAATGGCCCCTGTTGGCCTTAAAATCTATGACTCTCCAAGCAGGGAAGGCTCCCAGTCCATGGATATTGGTATCTCTCTGGTGCTGGAAGACAACTTGGCTGAAAGCAATCCAGGAAGGGCCTGATGGTGCTTGCCTTATCTTTAGACGTAAAGGATGGGATACCATATGTATAGAAAAGGAGTACTTGTGGCACCTTAGAGACTAAAAAATTTATTTGAGCATAAGCTTTCGTGAGCTACAGCTCACTTCATCGGATGAAGTGAGCTGTAGCTCATGAAAGTTTATGCTCAAATAAATTTGTTAGTCTCTAAGGTGCCACAAGTACTCCTTTTCTTTTTGCGAATACAGACTAACACGGCTGCTACTCTGAAACCTGTCAATATGTATAGAACAACCTATGGGAGCTGCTCCAAGCCGGCACAGTCCTATCTTCTTGCTAAGCACTTGGAAATACAGCTTATGTTTGGTATCATTTGAAAGCTCTGGATTTGCAGTTCAACGTGGCTGCCAAGGTATCAGGGTTTCAAGGAGACATCAGGATTTTTTCCCATTTTTTTTTAAGAAATGGGAATTGAATTCCAGCTGGGAAGCAAGGAATGGTTGTGCTACATGGAAACTATCCTGGGAGGGGCCAGAGGAGTGAGGGTGTTTTGTTATAAATCATAAGCCTCCTATTGTGAGTCTGAAAAAATAAATAAATAAAATCATGCTGCCTTCAGCAGGAAACAACAACAAAGTACGCATCGCCGCTTCCATGGAGTGGGTGTGCTGTGGTCTCAGAGCCATGTGAAACTCATGTATGCATCAAACCGTCAGCAGTGCCAACCACAAGCATTAAAAAAAATCATGAGTTAGGACAAAAAAAGAGTTTTTAAAATCTAATAAATTGTGGGTCGTCTTATTTGCTGGTTCTTGAGCCTTTAGGGAACACATTTTCAAACTTTCTCAGCAATGAAGAGGGCTAGAAATCTGTATATATTTTTTTTTTTTTGTTTTTTGTTTTTTCTTTTTTTTTATGAAAACTGAGTCTCACAGAATCACATGACTCCAGGAGTTGGGGCTGGAAGAAAAATCCTAAACAATGCTCAGTATAAAATCACAAGAATTAGCAATGCTGAATTGGAGAACATCCTGATCTGTCTACTTAAGGTACCTATCTGGCTCCATCATTGCAGTGTATGAGCACCTCACAGTCTTTGAATGTATTTGTCCACACGACTCCTCTTTGGGGCATGGCAGTGCTGCTATTCTCATTGAACAGAGGGGGCAATGAGGCACAGAGAGACAAAGTGACTTGCCCCAGGTCACACAGGAAGCCTGTGGTGGTACAGGGAATTGAACCCAGGTTTCAGGCCAGGGGTTAGGGCCTAGCCTGTCTTTCCTTTCTGAAAACTAAAACCTCAGTGCTTGAGTCAGGCCCCTGGACTCCAAACACAAGGTAATTCATTCTGCTGCTTATAAAATTGAAATGTTCATGCCATTTGGCAGACAGGAAATGCTTCCACAGATCTGATCTGATTGCCCAAGCTCTGAAGAGGGAGCGGGATGTTGCTACTCAAAATATATCTTTTATCAATAGAAATAAACTCATTTTTATGCTGGCTGCGAGGAGTTCAGGTTTCTCTTGGGAACATGTGGTTGGGGGAAGGGATTGTTGTTTCTGTTTTTCTCCATTAAAAACCTGTTTTAAAAAGACAGCTTACAGGGACTGAATTGCCTTACATAAATTAGATTGCAGCAGAGACTTTGTTTAGCTGTTGTAAATGAGCTTCCTGCAAAGGCTCTGATTAGCTTCAGAGTACCCTAGGTGCCCATAGAGTGTTTGATCCTGCCTCCTTGGGTCACGCTGAGCAGCCATTGAAATTGACAGGGCTCGTTTTACAGTAAGGCGTTGATCAGCATGAATATGGGTGGAAGGGGGACAGAATCTGGCTCCCAGGTAGGGATTTTTATATCTGCTACCTGAAGGCTAGACTGGAACTCTGCCAGGTACTCTGCCTACACGGCTGGTGAGTAGCTGCACCGCTCCACGAATGGACCAGAGAACCCAATAGGATTCAGAACCTCAGGTCCACCCTTGCTCCTGCCCGCTGGAGGAGGAGTGAGTTACTTCCCTGCGTTCTTGGGAAGAGCACACGACCCCTCTCTGCTCCTGGCCAAGGCTCCTCCCCCTCACAGCGGGGAATTTTCAGAAGAGAAGTCCCACCTGTCCTCTCCACAGCCAGTGTCACAGTCTGAGCAGGACCCAGGGGGAGAATAGTAGGGGCCTTGTAAGGTTGAATTAGGTGTGTGACAGTCTAGCTCTCAGTGGTTGTTTTCATCGAACAGAAGAGAGAGATGCTTGGTTGAGGGGGTTTTCTGGAACATGCATCGCTGACTGCAGAGAACAGACCGCTAAACATGATGACATAGCGCTAATCTGCCTAGGAATGTTTGATCTTAACAAAGCTAGCCCATTGTTTAATGACTGAATTCCTTTCCTGGTTGATGCTCTTTGGGCTGCTGTTCTATTAATTCCACTTGAGAGTTGGCAACACATGAATTGCAGAATAGGGGTAGAGGATGGGCTTTCCTGGCCCTTCTATACCAGAACAGAGCAAGCGAGATCAACAGGACTTTTCTACCTAAGGAGGACTGCAGGGCTGGCTCTAGAATTTGTACTCTCTGCTCCATGCACGTGTACGTGCGTCCTATTTCAGAGCAGGTGTAAGTGGCAGCAACCTCAGTTGAGTTGCACCTGCTTACACCAAGTCTGAGTTTGACCCCATGCTACTCAGACTATGCTGAATGTCCAGTATTTGAAGTAAAATTTGCCCATAATTGTAACTAATTCAGAGTCTAAGCATGAGAGACTAGAGCATTTTCCTGCAAAACTCCTGCAACACTGCCCCTTCCTCTAAGGTTCGTGTCTACGCTATAAGATTTGCCATGATGATCAGCTAGCATTTTGAATTCATTAACCCCATGTCCAGAGAAGAACAGCCAGCCATGACAGTCTTGGGTATTTGCTAGTACTCATCGCTATACATGCCTTTTAAAAATTGGACAGCAGACTGGTTCTCACAGTAGCAGCCGTGTTAGTCTGTATTCGCAAAAAGAAAAGGAGTACTTGTGGCACCTTAGAGACTAACAAATTTATTAGAGCATAAGCTTTCGTGAGCTACAGCTCACTTCATCGGATGCATTTGGTGGAAAAAACAGAGGAGAGTTTTACACACACACACACACACACACACACACACACACAGAGAGAGAGAACATGAAACAATGGGTTTATCATACACACTGTAAGGAGAGTGATCACTTAAGATAAGCCATCACCAACAGCAGGGGGGGGAAAGGAGGAAAACCTTTCATGGTGACAAGCAGGTAGGCTAATTCCAGCAGTTAACAAGAATATCAGAGGAACAGTGGGGGGTGGGGTGGGAGGGAGAAATACCATGGGGAAATAGTTTTACTTTGTGTAATGACTCATCCATTCCCAGTCTCTATTCAAGCCTAAGTTAATTGTATCCAGTTTGCAAATTAATTCCAATTCAGCAGTCTCTCCCTGGAGTCTGTTTTTGAAGCTTTTTTGTTGAAGTATAGCCACTCTTAGGTCTGTGATCGAGTGACCAGAGAGATTGAAGTGTTCTCCAACTGGTTTTTGAATGTTATAATTCTTGACGTCTGATTTGTGTCCATTCATTCTTTTACGTAGAGACTGTCCAGTTTGGCCAATGTACATGGCAGAGGGGCATTGCTGGCACATGATGGCATATATCACATTGGTAGATGCGCAGGTGAACGAGCCTCTGATAGTGTGGCTGATGTGATTAGGCCCTATGATGGTATCCCCTGAATAGATATGTGGACAGAGTTGGCAACGGGCTTTGTTGCAAGGATAGGTTCCTGGGTTAGTGGTTCTGTTGTGTGGTGTGTGGTTGCTGGTGAGTATTTGCTTCAGATTAGGGGGCTGTCTGTAAGCAAGGACTGGTCTGTCTCCCAAGATCTGAGAGAGCGAAGGCTCGTCCTTCAGGATAGGTTGTAGATCCTTGATGATGCGTTGGAGAGGTTTTAGTTGGGGGCTGAAGGTGATGGCTAGTGGCGTTCTGTTGTTTTCTTTGTTGGGCCTGTCCTGTAGTAGGTGACTTCTGGGTACTCTTCTGGCTCTGTCAATCTGTTTCTTCACTTCAGCAGGTGGGTATTGTAGTTGTAGGAATGCATGATAGAGATCTTGTAGGTGTTTGTCTCTGTCTGAGGGTTTGGAGCAAATGCGGTTATATCGTAGTGCTTGGCTGTAGACAATGGATCGAGTGGTATGATCTGGATGAAAGCTAGAGGCATGTAGGTAGGAATAGCGGTCAGTAGGTTTCCGATATAGGGTGGTGTTTATGTGACCATCGCTTATTAGCACCGTAGTGTCCAGGAAGTGGATCTCTTGTGTGGACTGGTCCATGCTGAGTTTGATGGTGGGATGGAAATTGTTGAAATCATGGTGGAATTCCTCAAGAGCTTCTTTTCCATGGGTCCAGATGATGAAGATGTCATCAATGTAGCGCAAGTAGAGTAGGGGCATTAGGGGACGAGAGCTGAGGAAGCGTTGTTCTAAGTCAGCCATAAAAATGTTGGCATACTGTGGGGCCCTGCGGGTACCCATCGCAGTGCCGCTGATTTGAAGGTATACATTGTCACCAAATGTGAAATAGTTATGGGTCAGGACAAAGTCACAAAGTTCTGCCACCAGTTTAGCCGTGACAGTATCGGGGATACTGTTCCTGACGGCTTGTAGTCCATCTTTGTGTGGAATGTTGGTGTAGAGGGCTTCTACATCCATAGTGGCTAGGATGGTTCTGTAACCTTTCAGTGAGAAAACTGAACTATTGTTTCTCTCTTCAGAGTTCCTGAGCTGTTTGTAGCCATCCTTCAAACTAACTAAATGAGAACCCTTTCTCAGGGTATATCTGAATGCTCTCAAGCACTGATTTTGGGGTGTGTCACCCAGCAGTCCATCAGTCATGCTTTCTGCCACGGGAACAACAGTGCCAATGCCTAGAAAAAGGAGGACGCATGGCCCAGTGGTTTGGGCCGTAATCTGGCAATGGTGAGACCTGTGTTCAGCTCCTTGCTCGGCCACATGTGACCTTTGTGAACTTGGGCAAGTCACTTAGCCTCTCCATGCCTCACTTCCTCATCTGTGAAATGGGGACAATAGCACTTCCCTACTTCACAGTGCTGTTGTGAGAATGAATACATTACAGATGAGGTGCTTAGATGCTACAGTGAAGGCCATAAAAGGGCAGGGGAGAATGTGGGTCTAGGACAGAGCAGTCTAAGAGCTGGGAGTCAGGATGTTGGGGTCATAGTTTCAGTTCTGTTGCTCAGAGATTCTGTTGCTAAGGCCAGAAGGGGCCATTGTGATCATCTAGTCTGACCTTCTGCACATCTCAGGCCACAGAAGTTCATCCATCCACTCCTGAAATAGACCCTAGCCTCTGGCTGAGTCACTGAAGTCCTCAAATCTTGATTTAAAGACTTCAAGTTACAGAAAATCCACCATTTACTCTAGTTCAAACCAGCAAATAACCTGTGCCCCACAATGCAGAGGAAGTTTAAAAAAAAAAAAAATAACCCACAAAAAACCCCATGGTCTCGGCCAGTCTGACCTGGGGGAAAATTCCTCCCTGGCCCCAAATACGGTGATCAGTTCGACCCTGAGCATATGGGCAGGACCCACCAGCCAGACACCTGGGAAAGAATTAGCTGTAGAAGCTCAGAGCCCACCGTGTCTAGTGTCCCATGTCTGGCTGTTGGATGTATTTGCCATTAGCAGGCTCACATGGACCGCAGCTGCTGACTTGCTCGGTCACCTGTACAAGTTAATTAGCGCCAGTCACTGTACACATTTGAAGTCAATGGGAGTTTTGCCATTGAGTGTAATGAGAACAAGCCTGTGCTCTTAATCTCTCCATGCCTTATTAATGTTGTCCATAAAATGGACATAATACCTGTCTATCTCCCATCAGGGTTGCCAGGCTTAATTAATTAGTGAGCATCTGGAAAGTTAGCTGGAATTTCCCCCATACATGTCCATATTTATTCAGTTACGGCTGCTGACACATTCTGGACCTGCAGCTGCTACTACTCAAGCCACAACAAGGGATGTCGCTAAACTTTGAAATGAGAGGAAATTTGAACACATAGGGACATTTGTTCTTTGGGGGCGGGGAGGGGTATATTCCTCCCACTTCAACCTGGCTTCCGAGCTCTTCATGGCAATTATTACTAAATCAGTTGTAAATGTGGCTAATTTGACATTTCACAAGCTTTAAACTTGTGTGTGTATATGTATAAAAATCTGTGTTAACCTCTTAGTTCTTGCTTTACGCTGCATTTCCTCTGTGTAATCAGTAGGCTGCATATAATCTTTACCTGCATAACTGGTCATGCTTGCAGCATGCTTTCAACTGAATCTGCTTCATTCCTTTCCCTACAAATTATATTTCATCAATTTTCTGGCAGCTTTACATGGTATTTTGCCTGATTGGCTGCCTATATTAACTAATAACACAGCTCAGATTGCTTTGATCCTGTATTTTTATGAAAATGATGGCATGTATTTCTGGGTAGCTGATTAATGCCATGTGTATTTTTAATGCACTAGCTTTGCTGTGTGATCTGTGCTAAATGATTATATTGTCAAGCTGGGTTCTTTAAGTTGCTTATGAAAAGCATGTAGAAATGGATCATATTTGTTTTTTTCAATAACCTCCTCTTGTACTATTTCAGTTCCCATAGATCTTTTCTTTCTAGGGTCACTTACATTACATTTTCTTTCTAGGGTGCATTCATGTTTTATTGGTAACAACAGAGAATTCATTGACTGCATTACACAGCCCGTGAATTTAGAGCATCTAGTTGGAGGCTCATGGAAGATAGAGATGTGAAAACAACCTGTCAGGTCCTCTAATCCATTCCCTTCCTAGTGCTAATTATTTCCTGCAGGGTGTTTTTCTGCATCTTTGTCTAGTCTAGGTTTAAATGCCACAGTAGTGGCGCTTTCTCCCTCTCCGTAATCCATACTAGTAAGGATTGTTCTGTCTGTGGGAAGTGTGATGGGGGGCCTGTGCACACTCAGTCCCTCCCGGAGGAGGGCAAACCAAAGTAAAATAGACAGACAGGAAAGATGAAGTGGCAGATGTGTAGCTGCAGTGTATATTCTTCCCTGCCAACCCTTTCCATTCCTGGGAGCCCATGAAAGCTGCTCTGATAGCTCTGTGTTGTTGGGCCCCTAACTCTTATGCTGTAGTGGCCACACCTAGAGTCCTTAACCAAGTGAAAGCTCCATTGTGCGAGGTGCTGTACAAATCCAGAGGAAATAACAGACCCTGTCCCAAGGAGCTTACAGTATAAAAGGCAAGACAAGGGTGAGACCAGTGAGGATCAGAGGGGAGTGGATGAGTGGGAAACAAAAATAACAGGCTGCTTTGACACTGATTGTGTGTGTGTGTACACCACTCTGCAGTCCCCAGCAGCAATCCTAACTCTGGAAGGGCAACTTCAGCAGCATCCTAGCAAAAAAGGGAAACAAGTCTAATTTGGGGCATATAATTACTGTCTTCTGTCACCCAATGTTTAACAATCAAGGTTAACGGGTACTAAGGAAACACTTCTTTATGGTATGATCAGAACTATCTCGGTGATGATTGTACTTTCCGGACTCAGGCAATGACTCATTCCGAGGACACCACCTGAGTCAGAAGATCTTGCTGTTCCTAAAATAGTTTATTTTTAATCATTCCCTGTGACCTTTATAATGCAGCGTGCAGCATGCCCCACCCTTGCCATTATTTGATTCTCAACCCAAGGGTTGGGGAATCCCTTTCAGCACCGTTGATTTCAAGTAGATTGGGATTTACCAGGTCTTTTCACGGTAACTCTGTTGTTTAGAGGCAGAGTTTCTGAATGGTGGGACAGTCCTAGACCCTGTAAAGGAGTCCAGCAGACCTCATTCCCTTCTAGAGTGGAAGCATGTAGGTTTCCCAGTTCCTGGAAGCAGTAAGCAGATGTCCTTTAGTTCACTTGCGGAGGAAAATAGGATGAGAAGGCATTTCCTTTATATCGTTTCACCTGAAGTGAAATGTGCCAGCATTGCTTACCCTGTGGTGTTCTGATGTGGCTTGCTGAAGGAATCAGCTTTTTCTCTGCAATCTCAGATGCAGCACGACTAGCGTTCTCTGGGGTAGTCGTGGCACAAGTAAAGAGTGAGGTGGTACATTTGTGAGCCTGTGAATCGGGACTTCCAGGCTCTGGGGCAACCCCAGTTCCATAATTGTGGGAGCCTTTGTGTAAGTTGCTGAGCTCCATACCCATAGGTACCCTGGGTATAACAAGTCAGATTCATCTCCTAGTTCACGTCCCAGTGCTAGCCTGTTGGATCCCATGGGGAATTCTCTCCTGTGAGAGGACAGGTGTTTTGTGGTTCCCCCCGCCTCTCCCCCTGCCATCCTTACCTGGAGATTCCACCATGCAGATTCTGCACCGTCATGAGAACTGCAACAGAGGTCACACTGATGCATGGATTTACCCCCAACAGTTGTGCTGTCGTGGGGAACAGCAAGGCGTGGTCAAGTCATGTTTGAATGAACAGGAAGGAAGGAGGGATGGTCTTGCTGTTAAGGCACTGGGCTGGGATTCAGAACACTGGGATTCAATTCCCAACTCTGCCACAGACTTCCAGTATGGCTTTCGACAAGTCCGTAGTCATTCTGTGTCTTTTCCCATCGGTACAATGGGGATGACAATATTGCCTTTCTCCCATCCTTTGTCTAGATTGTAAGCTGTGCGGAGCAGGAGTGCCTTGTGTTCTGTGCATGTACAGCACCTAGTACAATGAGACCCTCATCTTGGTTGGAGCCACGAGGGACAACTGTAATGGCAATAATAAATCATGCTCTTTGAAAGCCTTGCATGAAACGTGCTATAGAAGTGCAAAGTATTATTATTCTTATTTATTATTATTAAGGCTGGTTGAATGAAACTAAGCATTTTTCCCATTGGGTTTTGTGAAAAGTCAAAATTTTCTGTGGAGAAAAGATTTTGGTGGAATTTACCATTGGAAAATCTAAATTGAATATTTTTAAACCAAAATTTTTTGAACTTCTTATTTCACAAAAAGTTTCAATATTTGACTTATTTTTGTGCTCTGATTTGGGATGAAAACAAATGTTGACATATAAGACATTCCCCTTTCCAGTCAGCTCTATTACCTTTCTTACCATAAACAAACAAAACGTACCTTTACTGGTTTGTTTTGCCCAACATACAGACCTAGTAACATGTAAACACCATAAAGGCAGCCATACAGAGAGGAGAAAAATAGGGCAGGGTCTTTTATGTCTGCATCAGAATAGATGACATGGGAACAGGAGAGACTTTCTGGATAGACTAAAAACTAGGAGCTGTCTTTCCAAAATAGGAATAGCTTGCATGAGTAATTGACTAAATCAGTGCCAATTTTCCACCACATCTTTGCTTGGCTATTAAATATATAGTCTTGTTTTACTGCTTTAGGAAACCAAGCAAATTGAATTGCATAACACAAGACAGATTGTATAAGATGGTTTCATTTCCATACTCCTCTTCCCCCTGCAGCTCTACAACCAACAGTCTAGGAGAGCTGGTGGCTTTTTAAAATTATTTTGAATTAATCTGACTTCACAATATCAAGCACAGAAAGTTAATCTGTATCCAAAGAGTTTCGGTAAACAAAGTTCCCAGATCAGAGTGCAGACCTGTTGGCTCTTGTCGGGGCTGGATATTGTTCTTTTTCTTTTCTTAGAGCCTTCTCTTCTATTTATAGCAGCCACTTCATTCTCTGCCTTTGTCATATTCTCAGTCTGGCTTTTTCTTTTTTGTGGGCTTTCCTTCTCTTCAAGTCCTGTTACTTGGGCGAAACTCCCCCTGAAGTCAACTGAGGTTAGAACTGTGGAACTTGCCTCCTCTGCCTTGGGGATTTGACCCAAACACAGCTGCTGGTGCAGACCTGCAAAGGGGCTGTTTGCACAATTGGAGCTAACACTGTTTTCAAGCCAGGGGGACATGTTTCAGTGCAAATAGTTGCTTTGCCCATCTCTTCTGGGAGTGCACTGGTGCTGTAATTTTGAGTGAATCCCTAGGGTGGACAAGACTTGGAAGCAGAATTTGGTCCAGTGGGTGATTTGCCTCCATAGGGAATCTTGCATAGGGCTGGCTGTCTTCACTCTGTGTAGACATCCTCTTCCTGTTTCTTTCTCTCCCCTTTTTGTCCTCAGTTATTCAGATACTTACAATGACTTATTTTTATTTCCCTGGTACCTAAAAACCCTAGTTAAGGGGCAGGATCCCATTGTGCAAGGTGCTGTACTAGAACAGAACAAAAACAGGAGTTTCCCATGTGCTGCAATAAAGGCTTCCTCCCATACCCCCAACATTGAATGCTAGTGGGTTATGATGACTATCCTCTTTGTCCTCACTGGAGATTAAACCCCAGGCTTCTAGAGCCCAGGATGTGAGCCTCTAGAGATTGTGCTAAGTCCCTTAGCTAGGAACTTGTAGTACTGTAATAGGATCATTCTCTATGGATCAGATGCAGAGGGGGCTGTATAACACACACCTAATAGTGAGCTATACAATGTCAAGGTGGGGGAGGAGCTAAATTCTCCAGTGAGTTATACTATGAGAGAGAAAAAGAAAAGGAGTACTTGTGGCACCTTAGAGACTAACAAGTACTCCTTTTCTTTTTTGCGAATACAGACTAACACGGCTGCTACTCTGAAACCTGTTACTATGAGAGAGAGTTCACCAAATACCTGTTATGAAAGAAAAGCAAGCAAATGTTATACCTGCTGATAGAGCTTCTCCCTTCAAGGGCAAGCTGGACACAAAAGATATAAGCTCTCTGCAAAGTACGTATTATTATTAACGTGCCTTCCTTGGCTTGCGGCTGCAGTTGAGAAATCCAAGACTGGCTCCAGATAATGAATGACAAACATTTCCCTTGTCTTAAATATTTTACTGTGAGCATTCTACTCCTGGAAGTTTACTATTCGTTGTTAATAGCATGCCACCTTTGACATTCATTCCCACTGAAGCACGACATTGGGGTAGTCTGTTTTTTTTCATTTCTTGTTGGTTTCTTTTCAGGACATGCTGAACATGTGCAAGCCTAACCCGTTTAAAATTAAAATACATTGATGACCAAAATATTTCTAAGGGATGTAGTGATAAATGAGTCTACAGTGCTGGCTTCCCTACATAACAAGCTGCGTTTTAGGACCAATTGGGGAGGCGGAATGATCTTGGTGTGAGAAGACAGGCCTAGGTATCAGAGAAAGGGGGATATGTTCCCAGATCTTTATTGTTGGTTATTGCGGTAGGGCCTTTAGAGATCCGAGTCAAGGACCAGGGCTCCTTTGTGTTACGTACTATACATACATACAAGACACAAGCTGATCCTTGCCTTAAAGAGCCTGCTGCTCTCTCACTGACTCTGATGTGTGATGTTGGGCATGTCATGTTAGGGCCTGGTTTTCCAGAGGTGTTGAGCACCTGCAGCTCTCATAGACTGCAGTTAGGATTTTGGGAGTCTGGTTTTCAGACTCAAGAGCTTTGTGCCTTGTTTTCCTCATCTGTAAAATGAAGACAATACTCCCCCTCCTGCAATGTCACAGGTGTGTTTTTTGTAAAGCTTAACTCATTCATGTTTATGAAGCTCTACTTCATACTATGGCACTGAGGTGTGTGCGTGCGTGTGTGTGTGTGTGTATTTTTCTTTCTACTCTCTCATCTAGGAAGTTTGGCTGAGGTTTTTTTTATCGTGGAGGAATCCCTGTATTTTAGCCTTTATTGGTCTTGGTGTCCTTTGTGCCTGATTCTCCATTGACCTGCCCTTGGTGGCATCACTTACATCTCTGCAAAGTAGATCTAAAGAGCTTCAGGGGCACTATGCTGATTTACCTCAGTTGTGGATATGGCCCACTGGCTTCAAAGGAGCAACACCAACTTGCACCAGCTGGGCATTTTGCATGTTTACTGCAATAGAGGTATGCTGATTTGGGGATATGGTGCTTTAATGCAAGAATGATGCAAGGCATCTACTCTTTGGTTTGAACTACTAAGATCCAGTAAAACACTGGAAGATAGAAAATGTTAGGCCATTCTGTTACACTGGAGTGGAGCCTACTGACACTTGGTTTGAATTTGGTCCATTGACTTTAATGCATTGAACCAGCATAATTGAAAGGAGAATTTGGCCTATCTTAGTGACAACAAAGTAATTGGAATGGTCCATATTACCAGCAGCTGATGATTACATGCATTCCCTCTTTAAAACAGGTAAATGGTGATTTGAAGCCTAGTAACTTAGGAGCAAGGAATCCCTTAAATTCTGACATCCCCCTCAGATTCAAGAATACTTCATATATACATAAAAAACATTACAACAGCTTAAAAATAAAAAGGGCTCAAGTGCAGGATTGGTTGAAGTTTCATTACCCTGCCAGTTGAGAAGAACAGAGCCAGCCTGCAAAATGGATGGTGCAATGAACATGTCTTATATGCACATCTGCACACTCAAACGAAGCTGGTAGATTTCATTTCAGGCCACTGACAATGCCCATTTAAAATTGTGCTCAGTCCAATACCTGCTTGTATTTCTTAATGGGCTCTGAAGGATGGGACTTCGGAGTGGACGATCCTTGAACTTTTCTCTCCTCTGCTGAGTGAACTATTTTGTGAAACCAGCCAGACAGGTTCGTCCATACATTTCTAATGCAGTGACACAACAAGTAATGAGAGAACAATCCAACAGACTTGAATGTCCTGTTGATCCAGTAGCGCAGATGATTTAGGTACTTAGCATTGAGCACACAATAGTAACGCATGCAGAGAGTGCTTTACGAACATTAACTAGTGAAGCCCGTGGAGCAGATCAAGGCTGCTAGAGTTGGGATGGAGAAGGCAAGAAGCCCTAGCCCCCAGCCCTGTGCTCCATCCACTTTTGTTCCTAACCTTGCAGTGAGACCGCATGTTTATTTTAGAGAGGGCTCCAGCCTCTAGGAATCTTCCTGCTATAATGTAGATGCTCAACTCCCATAGTGATGAGGAGTTTACTAGGTAAAATTTGTCTAGTGTGGCGTATAACACTTATGAATTGTTTTCTCTGTCCTGCACTTTTAAATTTTTAAGGAACCTGCCCATTTGCAGGAGCATTGACTCTTTTGTGAGGTGGAACTGATGCAGCATGTTAAAGGTGATATACACATTCTACCTGCTCATGGAGATCTGTAATCTTGTTTGCCTTGGGGAGGGAGTGGTCTGTGTGTGCTTTTAAACCACTGTGTGTATGGGGAAATCATAACACTGATAGCTTGGTATTCAATGGGAAGGTTTCAGGGACTTTGTGCTGAATTTATCCAAGTTGAAGTGTTTGTTTATGTATGCTGAACTTGCTATTTAATGGAAATTTTCCTTCTGGATGCGAATGGCTGGTGTACATAAATGTAAGTAATTCATGGCGGGGGAGCAACTGAACTGAAATGGAACATCACTGCAGCATCAATTGCAAGCTTTACACTAAGGAGAGAATTTAGGAGCCATGGTACAATACTGATTGAAGCATTAATCTATGGTATGACTCCAGTTTTTAAAACCCAAAGGTAAATGGGATGTCGGGAGACATAAGAAGAACATTAGAATACAAATCTGAGGAAGTGCTCTTTGGGTGAAGCAGGAGTTAGGCCATGTCCACACTAGCGAGCTTACAGTGGCGTAGCTGCATTGGTACAGCTGTGCCGCTGTAAGCTCGCTCGTGTAGCTGCACTGTGCCGACGGCAGAGCGCTCTCCCGCCAACATAATAAAACCACCTCAACAAGTGGCGGTAGCTGTGCCAGTGGGAGAAGCTTTACTGCTGACACAGCGCTGTGCGCACGAGTCCTTCTACAGGCAAAACTTACTTCGCTTAGGGATGGTTTTTTTCCCCCACACCTCTGAGTGACTTAAGTTTTGTTGACATAAGTGGCAGTGTAAACGTGGCCTTGGACACCACCTAAAACACTTATGGCTCAACTTTGCCTTCTGTTACACCCATGCAGCCCTACTGATTTCAATGGGATCGCATGGGGTAGCCGCACCTAGTAAACTCATATGGTGCTCCAAGGGCCTACAAAGGCCGACGCCAGCCCCCTTCTTCAGAGGGAAATGGAGCTCTGAAGGACACACCAATAGTTGTCGTCTGACAGCATCTATGGCCCAGTTCCGTTGGTCCTGGATAAAGGAAGATGTTCTTGGTAAATTTTATTTTTTAAAAAGTCACAAAATAAGAGAGCTGATAACTGCATATGTTTGGGTTAGGGTTACCATGTTTCAGGTTCCCAAAAAGAGGACCCTGCTGGAGGGGCAGTACAACTGGGGAGGTGTTGCAGAAGGTACCTGGGGCCTCACTCTTGAGGTGAGGGGTAGTGTCTCTCCCTGTCAGGGTGGCAGAGCTGCTGGTGCAGACCCAGGACACAGCAACAGCTGTCAGTGAGCACCTCCCTGCGGGGCTCTCCCACTCCCAGGGGAGGGCCTGGGTGGACCTTCACAGCTGCCATATCCCATCCACTCGGATAGATGCAGGTGAGGGACCCAGTCGGGAAGCAGACCAATCAGGGCTCTTTCTGAGCTGCAACATTTGCTCTGCAAAAACCCGGACATTGCCTCTTTTTTTGATCCTCCACCTCTGTCCAGGTGGATTTTTCAAATAAACGAGGCAATGTCTGGGAAAACCTGGACATATGGTAAGTTAACCCTAAGTTGCATACTGTGAAATGTATGGCTAGTGAGCAGAAAGCTAGTGTTACAAAATATGAAAATAAAGCCTAAAGAAACATAGCAAGAAACATTCTCTCCCCCAGCTTAAAAGGTGTCCCAGTCTGTCATGTGTCCCAGGAAAGTCTCTCTCCATGGTCTCTGGTTTTATAATTTTTTTCTTTGCCTGGCAGGTGTTAAATCCAAATTAGCCTATGGCATTATCCTATCATACCCCTGAAACTAGACCAAAATGGCAAAACCTGCATGAATCCAGTCCTCATAACTCCTGTGTCTTGCTGTCCCTCTCTCTACCCCACCCCACCTCCAATGGAAGTTCTGCTAGGGTAATTCCACTTTTTGAACAACAGGATAAAACAACTTTATTGAGCTTGGAAACTAAACCTTCAATAATTAAAAGAGCAGGAGCACACCTGCTCTGGGTTGGCAAAAGCTCACCTCCCTCTCCCCACCCTTTTGTTTTCCATACCTGGCATTAATGGTGACTTGTAAGGGGTGTCGAAGGGGAATTGAGTTTGTACTCTTCTTTTGCATTTTTTTTATGACGGACAACAGTCCTGAAAAGGATTTGTTTTTTAATTCTAATTTTTATTAAATTAAACAAAAATAGCTAGATTGGAAAACCATTCTGGCAAGTGGAGACTTAGTGAAATGATGACCTCACAAGACCCAAGAGTGCAAGTTGAGTAAGTGAGATGATTTGGAATTTTTAGTCAGGCTGTTTTAAGTCTCTTTTTAGGAACACTTTCAGTGACTGATGAACACTTTTTGGATAATGGAAGCCTTCATGAAAGAATCCACACACTTGCTCCTTCAATATGGTATTGAATTATATGGTATGGTGCTTATAAAAAAAAATACCCCACAGAGCTCCCAGAGGTTGCCAGCAAAAGCAAGAAAGACAAGAATTTTCATTCCCGGTGATTCTAAGATGTGTGTGTGTGTGTGTTTTTTTAAATAAATAAAGCAAAACATCAGTGCCCCCAACTTGTCAGGCCCTCTTTATACATCCTAAAAAAATCAGACACGAGCTCAATTCTTAAATTCTTTTGCAGGTCACCTTTAAGGTGGTCTACTCATTCTGTGCAAAGCCACACAGAATACTAATACATGGCAGCCTTCAGCTGTGGCTGTCAGTTTATGCTAAACACTCTTCCTGCTCCCAAGCATGCATAAACATGTCAGTAGTAGGTTTCAGAGTAGCAGCCGTGTTAGTCTGTATTCGCAAAAAGAAAAGGAGTACCCGTGGCACCTTAGAGACTAACAAATTTATTAGAGCATAAGCTTTCGTGAGCTACAGCTCACTTCATTGGATGCACTTCATCTTTTCCACCAAATGCATCCGATGAAGTGAGCTGTAGCTCACGAAAGCTTATGCTCTAATAAATTTGTTAGTCTCTAAGGTGCTACAAGTCCTCCTTTTCTTTTTATGTCAGTAGTAGTCTCTTGAAAGTACTTAGACTGTGCCATAATCTTCATGCATGGTCATTACTCTTTGTCCACCTTAACTACTTTCAACAACCCCAGCTAAGGCTTTGGGGCAAATCCCTGGGGCTTGAATCTCAGAAATGAGCGTTGTATCAAGTGGGAAATGACATAGGCAGGCAGTTTAAACAATGCTGACTAATGCATACAGTTGCAGTTCTCTGTCACACGTGGGCATAACAGAGAGCAGAAACTGGCCCTTGGTCAGTCATTTTTCAGTGATGAGGAGGGTGTGGTGCACAGGAGCCAAGATGATGCTAGCCATTGGGCATTCCTGTGAAGAGAGGAAGTGGGGTAGTTCATAGCTGACCTCAGAAGTACTCCCACCACTGAGGCAATTTCTTAAAACCCTCAGGACAAGTACTCTGCATATAGATTCCAGCGTCTCTCTAGAATCCAACTATAGAGGATTGTGTAAGCCAGTATCAGAACCTTGAACTGCAACCGCAGAATAAATAAGATGTAAACAGAACTTCATGGAGATCAAGTTGTTTTGTCGCGGCAGGAATCTTTTTAGAGGGGCATTGTTAGAAAGCAGGGGTGCTCTGCCCTTGGCACCTTGTGGTGTGCTGAAGTCAGAATCATGCAAATATATTTTTCAGTTTGGAGGCGAGATGGGGCCCAAGTCTGAAAGCTCAGATCCAGTTTGAACCAGGCTTTTGGCTTAGGCCTAGCTCTGGTTTGTTTCTAAAAACATTAATTTTTTTGCGAGAAGAAATTCTGCACTGTAGCAGGATTTTTAAAATTGCCCAGACTTAGCCTAACTCTGCCCCCCATGAAGTGGGTGGTAAAGCTGCCATTGACTTCAGCGGGAGCAGAGTTAGGCAAAGGCCAAGTACTTGTGACTCTACCCTTTAGCACAAACGAGATACGGAGCACGCTCCCTTTTATAGAGATGAAATCATTGTATGTTTGTCTTTATCATTGTGTCAAGCTGCTTGATGGTCTTACATCCAGGGCCAAATTCAGTCCTGGCATATGTTGGTGTAACATTCAATGGAATCAATGGGAGTTACACCCACTTACACCAGGACTTAATTTGGCTCCATGAACTTAGGCACTAAATGCTAAAGAGTCTGTATAACATGCTCTACTGTGATCACAGTTGTCTCTGAAGGAAAGATTTTGGAAAGACGCATTCTCTTCCTTCCAGCAAAGTATTTTTTAAGTTAAGTTTAATTATATGAGACAAATGTGCAGTCAGCGTACATTGTCTGTAGCTAGGCTGAGTGTTTTTTCTCTAGCCAGGCAAAGTACCTCATCTGTAACCAGCTCACGTTTCCATATCAGGGAGGAAATCTGGCCTAATGGATAAATTGCTGGGAGCCAAAACCATGGGTTTGATTTCCCCCCTCTGCCGTAGGCAAGCTGTATGTGACCTTTAGGACATCATTTGGGTTCTAATTTTAAAAGAAGATCTCTGAGACCTGGGACTGATTCTCTCTCCCTGCGCCCTGTCCCCCGCCTAGTGCTGAGGCTTCAGCTCCAGCTGAAATCAGTAGGAGGTGTGGTGAGGCTCTAGAAAACAAAATGAGAGGCTAGTCTTGAAAGTGTGGACCTTAATCTATTGTTGCCTCAGTTTTGCCAACTGGTTACCCACCTCACCAGGGTCTGGGGATAGTGAATTCACTGGTACCCTTTGAAATCCTGACGTGGGAGGTGCTATGAAAACCATACTGTGAATTCTGTGTTTGTGCAAAGATCCCAGCTCCCTATCACAACGATCAGGAGGTGGGATTGCAGCTGTACCTTTAGTGAGAACTGTAGGTATCCATCTGTTTGCACAAGGTTTTTCATGTGTATTTGGCATTGTGCAAGTAGGCGATTCTCCCCCCCACCCCATATTAATTTCATAAAGTGAAGGAGGGGTAGAGAGCAAATCTTTTTGAACAGAAGATTGCTTTCTTTAACTGCTATGGTGGCCTTATCCTGATCCTACTGAATTTGATGGCAAAGCAGCTTTTCTTGTATAATTTTAAGCAAGATCGTTATGCAGACAAATCCCAGGGAATGTAGTCTCCTTGCAGATTGAACACCATCCAGATCAGTCACTAGCTAGGTCCTTAAAAGCGTCTGGCTGGATGTTCAGTCTGTATCCTCTACCAGTGATCTTATCATACCACCAAAGATTTTGGTGCTCAAGAGATTATCCAGGAATGCCACTGCACAGTTGGCAAATGCACAGCTTAATTTTAAGTGAGAGAGAAACACAAATCACCTTGGTTGCTTAGTTTCCATGGATGCAGAGAAGCAATGGCATATCAGCACATCTTGAAGTCACTGGGTGAAATCCTGGTTCCAGTGAAGTGAATGGGGGTTTTGCCATCTGCTTCAGAATAGGACCAGTTTTTTACCCATTAACTTTAATGGAGCTGGATCTGGCCTCTAGGTACTGTATCGTTGAGGACACTGATACATAAATTTGAACAACCAAAAACCAGGGCAATATTCTGCTTTGACGTAAAGTGTACCTTAATGTAACGTAATGATGCTCCTGCAGTGTGAGCCAATTACATGGGTTTAAAACTGATTTAATTGCATTGATAGTGTATTTAAAAAAACAAAAACAAATATTACATCTTGTTGCTGCCCTTTTGGTGCTGGTGACATAAATACAGCACCTCCCTTGCCAAAAATTTCATGTGAGTTAGTTACAAAAGTCTCTTCAGTTCAGATCTGTTCCTATCCTGACTTCCAAAGCAATTCAATATATTTTGTCCATTTTTAATGCATCTTTTGCAAATGGTTTGTCTTGGTGGCACAAACTTGTGCAAAACAAGTTCAAGGAGGAAAAAAAATTTTTGGGATCAGGTGTGGTGTTGTGTAAGAAAGGGGTGAATGATTAATCTGGTGACATTCTATATTCGATGCCCCTCTCCTTGCACATGTTCAGTGATTTTTGCTGTATGTCTGTTATCCTGTCATTCTCTGTTGTTAGAATTCCATGTAAAACCAGGAGAAGAGAGGCTACCAGATTTTGGCTTACATTGAAATTTCAGCCCTTTTATAGCTGCATCAAGACAATCCTCTTGATTGACCACTGCACCAGGGTAGTTTACCAGCTGGTGCCAAACCCTGGGATAGATACAGTTTATGTTGGTGCAATGCTATGTGCACGGTGCAGTTTATCCTGGTTTCAAACTACTAAATTGCATGGCTGTAAATTGTATTGAACTGGTGAAAATCAGGTCTCTGCTAGTGATTTGAATTGGTACAGCTGTGCAAAATGGCAGAAATCCCAGGGTAGACAAAGCCTTTGTTCTTCAAGTCTGGATGAGCCAGTTATGCTGAAGTGAGTTACAGGGATAAAAGAACCCTTATTTATCTCAGCCAAAGCTGTTGAGGAGCAATGAAGCTGGCAGCCCACAAACAGAAGGGTGAACACTTATACTGGGAGCCAACATGAGTGAAAGAACTTTTCATCCAGCTAAGTGACATCACTTCCTCTTCATTTAGCACTAAGGTGTGTGGGTGGGTTGTGGGGGTGTGGGGAGAGGATTCCTGGATAAGCCAATTGAAGTAGCTGATAGAGGTTCCAACAGAGGTGTCACCTGATCTGATAAGAACATCCAAGCAAGGGGGATGGTGGGCGGGAACCTGAAACAATACAAGGGAGCTGAGAACAAAGCCAGACTATGCAGCATTTGTTCACCTCCAATGCATAGGAGTCATCCCATAAGCTTTTCACCTACTTAAGTTCTGATAAAAAGAAAAGGAGCACTTGTGGCACCTTAGAGACTAACAAATTTATTAGAGCACAAGCTTTCGCGAGCTACAGCTCACTTCATCGGATGCATTTGGTGCCAAATGCATCCGATGAAGTGAGCTGTAGCTCGCGAAAGCTTATGCTCTAATAAAGTTGTTAGTCTCTAAGGTGCTACAAGTACTCCTTTTCTTTTTGCGAATACAGACTAACACGGCTGCTACTCTGAAACCTGTCATTAGGTTCTGATGTGGCCCTTACCACTGATATAGCCAAGCACCTCCCATGTAGATTTATCTTCACAACACCGCGATGAGCTAAGGAAGTATCATCCACCTATATTATAGATGGGTAAATGAGGTGCAGGGCTGATTAAGTGACTTTCCCAGGGTCACACTGTGATCTGTGGCAGAGTCAGGAATTGATCCCAGTGATTTCCCAGTCTAGTGCCTTAACAGCAAGCCCATCTGTCCTCCCTAGAACTGGTTGAATTCATATTTGTTACAAATTTAGCCCCCCCCCCCCATTTGTGAATCAGTCCTGTTTCTACAAATGTATTTATCTGTAAATATTCACTAAATAGTTTCTACCAGCAAAATTCAGCCTGTAGGTTGTTAGTGAATTCCGTTGGCCATCTGAAAGGTGTGTGATTGGTCGCCTAAATTGCATAGTAATTTTTTCTTGTCCCTGATTTGAATGACAAACTTTTTAAATAGGTAAATAAGGGCTAGCAAGTAACACACTTTCTGATATGAACTTTTGGCCAGGTAATCATTTGGCCTTGTCTACACCAGTGCTCACTTCTTCAAGAAAGAAGTGCTGGGGCTCAAGTAATAACACTGCTTGCATCAATTGTATTGTCAGTGTGGGGCATTGTGGGACGGCTGCTGAAAGTCAGTAATGGTCAACATAAGCAATGCAGTGTCTGCACTGACACTGTGTTGATCTAATGACATCAACTGTGACTCTGTGCCTCTTAGGGAAGTAGAGTTACTATCTCGGCATAAAGAGGTACTGACGTTGGTGGGAGTCAAACTTAAGTGAAGGCATTTCCACAGCTAGGTCATCGCAGGGTAGCGTAGTATAGACCATGTAGCATAGATGAGAGCTGACACGCTACAGCTGCACTGGCATAGCTATGCCACTGTAGCGTTTAAAGTGTAGCTACACCCATGGCTGGAATCAGTCTTGCTCACCTGTGTGTTAGTGTTGTTAAAATAGATATTAAAATTATAAGAATGTGCTTAGGGTTTAGACTTTATTGAATGCTTGTAAATTGCTGCATGCATGTAATCTCGCTTACAACGTCTGTATCCCACATGTAAGGTAGTATTTAAGCATTTGTATTATAAACCTCTGTGACTGTGTAAATCACCAAATAGGAGAGAGACATTAAGTAAAGTGCTGACCTCCAACAGAAGGTGTCCATCCTGGCCAAAAAAGAAGGCCCATCAAAACCAGATGAATTTATTGTGGAACATTAAAGAGGACAAAAGACTTTGATTGCTCACCCCCCCACCCCACCCCCTATGAGTCATGCAAGTGAATTCCTCCTATCAGCTGAGTTTGCAGCTTGAAGAACCAGGGTGAAAGGGAATAAAAATTTCTAATAAGAAGGAACAGTATCTCTATGCTGCTTGAACTCTGGAGGGCAAGGTTTTTTTAGGCATAAACAAGAGGTACCCAACTGTTTAGTCTGGGTTAGCCCTAAAGGACATATAAAGCTTTCTTATTGTAGAAGCTTTTATTTCCTTTTGAATTTAAGATTGTAAATTTTGTGTATATCTGTTTACCGGCTTTAAACTTGTAAATAGTTTTCTTGTTTCCTTTTCCTATTAATAAATCTGTATACAGTTTAATGTAGGTTTGGCTACAAGCATTGTCTTTGGTGTTAGATCTAAAGTGTGATTGACCTGGGGTAAGCGGCTGTCTTTTGGGACTGGGAGTAGCCTGAATATTGCTGTAACTGGTAGTGCAGACGCTCTAAGCCGATGGGAGAGAGCTCCCCCATTGACTTAATCCACCCCCAACAAGCGACAGTAGTTCTGTCGGTGGGAGAAGTAGTTCTGTCCTGCTGACATAGCCCTCTTCACTCCGGTGCTTAGGTCGATGGAATTTACATTGCTCATGGGTGTGGCTTATTCACATCCCTCAGCAACATACATTATACCAACCTCATCATCGTTCTTCAAGTGTGATGTCCAAATCTGGACACGCTACTCCTGCTGAGGCCTCACCAGTGCTGACTAGAATGGGACAGTTACCTTCCATGTCTCTGATAGTTTTGTTAATACATCCCAGAATATTAGCCTTTTTTGCAGATGCATCACATTGTTGATTAATAATCAATCTGTAATCCACTATAACCGCCGATTTTTTCTATAGTACTACTGCCTCACTAGTCATTCCCCTCTTGTATTTGTGCATTTGATTTCCCTCCCTCACTTCCTAAGTGAACTATTTTGCATTTGTCTTTATTGAATTGTTCATCTTGTTGATTTCAGACCAATTCTCCAATTTGTCAAGCTCACTTTGAATTCTAATCTTGCATTCCAAGGTGCTAGCAGCCCTCCCAGATTGATGTCAACCACAGATTTTATAAGCATATTCTCCACTCCATTATCAGAGTCATTAATGAAAATATTGAACAGTGCAGGACCCCACTAAATACATCCTCCCAGTTTGACAGCGAATCATTGATAACTACTCTTTGAACCAGTTGTGCACCCAATTTACAGTAATTTCTCTAGTTTGCTTATGAGACTGTCATGTGGGACTGTGTCAAAAGCCTTATTAAAATCAAGATAAATCACATCTACTGCTTCCCCCTGCCATCCCCCATTCATTAGGCCAGTGACCCTGAAGGACATAAATCCACACCATGTAGAGGTCAAGCACAGGAGTTTATTACGTACAGCGCTGATGGAGTGTCACCTTGCTTATTAGGCTCAGAGACACTGTCAGTCAATTGATTACAAGGGAATATATGGATTTTCCATTGGGCAGGGGAAAGTGACGGGGTAGGCAGTCCCACGCCCCTGGATAGGTCTAGCAGCAAGACATGATAGCACAGTAGCAATGGTCAAAGATTACATAATGTCTGCGCCCATGGTCTCAAGTTGACAAATTAACATTTAATTCGTACTTTAATAAACGTATTAGTATAAAATATATATTTTGAATTCTGTTTTGGGGTCCATAAGAATGAAGTAGCTCCTATGATTGTCCAACAGATACATATCTAGGGGTAAAAAAAAAAAAAAGAAACAGTGAAAGTATATGGCAATAAAGATTGTCTTTTTCAGGTTGTTCATTTGTTTTTTAAGGCAGGCATTGGTCCCTGGGAAAGGGAGGTGGGAGGAGGCCATATCTTATACTGACATGCTTGAACCTTTCATAAACTCAAGGTTGGATGTGTTGGAAGAACATCTCCCTACAGAAGAAACTAACACAACAGAAACAGGGCTTCTTTGTTCTATTTGCAACTTTGAATAAGACACAATTATTGCCCCCAACATCTGGCATTTTGCTGACCAGGCATATCTTAGCAAAAGCAAGGCTATCTTTTGGTTATTCTGCTTTCTCTTAGCTAATCACTGTTTGCTAGGCCTCCGACCTCTTGACCAAACTCTGGACTTTGGGCCTGTACACAAATCCATACGCCAGGTTATTACATCAACAATGGATTTTAACCCTTCAGACCCTGTCAAAGAAGGTTGGTCTGCAATGGTCTGCAAATTAGGTTGGTCTGAAATGATTTATTCTTGACAAATCCATGTTGGCTATAGTAATTTTGTCACTCTGTTATCTAGTGGGCGCTTACAAACTGATTGTGTAATGATTTGTTTCAGTATTTTTCCAGGTATTGAAGTTAAGCTAATTAGTCAGTGATTCTCCAGGTGCTTTGTCTCCCTCCATCCACCCCCTTTTTTTTAACATAGATATTCTGTTTGCCCTACTCCCAGATGACCTCACCTGTATTCCTTGAGTTCTCGAAGATAATTGCTAGTAGTCCTGAGATTTGCTTCAGCTAGTTCCTTAAGTACCCTAGGGTGAATTTAACCAGGCCCTGCTGACTTGAATACATCTAATTTAGCTAAATATTCTTCAACTGGTTCTATCCCTATTCTCATTTGTTTTCCTTCCCCAGTCATAGAATCATAGAAAATCAGGGTTGGAAGGGACCTCAGCAACCCCCTACTAAAAGCAGGACCAGTCCATGACTAAATCATCCCAGCCAGGGCTTTGTCAAGCCTGACCTTGAAAACCTCTAAGGAAAACCTCTAACATTCCACCACCTCCCTAGGGAACCCATTCCAGTGCTTCACCACCCTCCTAGTGAAAAAGTTTTCCCTAACATCCAACCTAAACCTCCCCCGCTGCAACTTGAGACCATTACTCCTTGTTCTGTCATCTGGTACCACTGAGAACAGTCTAGATCCATCCTCTTTGGAACCCCCTTTAGGTAGTTGAAAGCAGCTAACCCCCCTCCCCCATTCTTCTCTTCTGCAGACTAAACAATCACAGTTCTCTCAGCCTCTCCTCATAAGTCATGTGCTCCAGCCCCCCTAATCATTTTTCTTGCCCTCCACTGGACTCTTTCCAGTTTTTCCACATCCTTCTTGTAGTGTGGGGCCCAAAACTGGACACCGTACTCCAGATGAGGCCTCACCAATGTCGAATAGAGGGGAACGATCACGTCCCTCGATCTGCTGGCGATCTGCTAGCCTTCTTGGCAACAACGGCACACTGTTGACTCATATCCAGCTTCTCGTCCACTGTAACCCTCAGGTCCTTTTCTGCAGAACTGCTGCCTAGCCGCTTGGTTCCTAGTCTGTAGTGGTGCATGGGATTCTTCTGTCCTAAGTGCAGGACTCTGCACTTGTCCTTGTTGAACCTCCTCAGATTTTTTGTTAATATTGTATTAAGCATCTAGTCACCATTAACTTTTTTAGTGAGGACTGAAGCAAAATATGCATTAAACACTTCAGTCTTCTTGATACCATCAGTTATTAGCTCTCCTTTCCCTGCTAAGTAGTGGACCTATACTTTCCTTTGTCTTTCTCTTGCCACTAAGGTATTTATAGAGCCTCCTCTTATTGCTTTTTATGTCCCTACAACTCATTTTGTGCCTTGACCATTCTGATTTTTTTCCCTACATGCTTGTGCTGTTCTTTTGCACTCTTCCTTAGCAACTCATCCATGTTTCCACTTTTTGTGGGATTCCTTTTTGATTTTCAGGTCATTAAAGAGCTCCTGATGCAGCCGTGTTGCTCTTACTATTCTTTCTGTCTTTCCTTTGCATCAGAATAGTTTGCTGTTGTGCCTTAAATATTCTCTCTGAGAAACTGCCAGCTCTCCTGAACTCGTTTATTTTTTAAATTTTCTCCCCACGCCACCTAACCTACCAGTTCTGAGTGTGCTGAGTCTGTTTTCTTTGAAATCTGTTGTCTTTAGTCTGCTGCTCTCTATCCTGTTCCTTAGAATTGTGAAATGTGTCCTTTCATGGTCTATGGGCCAAATGTGCCTCTGGTGTAACTCCACTGACTTCAGTGGACCAGGGATAGTATGGTCCTATGTATTTTCCTGGAGTCTACTTTTGTAAGGTCATTCTCACCCTATGATGAAACGAATTCTTTTCCTGATGTTCACCAGTGTGAACATTAACTGCAGTGGAATCACTCCTGATTTACACAGCTGTTGGTGAGAAGAAAATCAGGTCTGTTCTCTTCATGAAGGCAGTTTGAACCTGTAGCTTTCCATAGTCACCTTCTACTTAGTGATTCAGCTTTTGCATTACTGTTGAGGTTCCACTTGAGTTGGTAACTTAACCATATATATTTTCTACTCAGTCTGCAAGTGGTCCCAGACAAGAAATTAAGAAAGGAACCCTTTTCTCCTTCCCAAAAGAACTTCTCTCTGCTAACCCTTCTGATAAGGCAGGTTCAAGAACCAGACATCCTGATTCTTTCCTCACTCATGGGTGTAATTCCACTGAAATCAATGAAATAAATGAGAGGAGAATTCAGCTGTCTTGTTTGGTGTTTATCAGGCTATTAAAAGACCTTGGTCTCATGGTTTAGAAGCACATAAGCCCCTTGTTGATGGGTTCTGCTTACAGGGCAGGCTTTTGAAGAGGCTTATTTTTTTAAATTGCATTTGCTCTTTCAAGATCAGCACAGAGAAGATGGCTGATGAGTGGAAGATAATAACTGAGTGCCTGGTCTGCATTGTCTGTTCAACGTGTTAAGAAAACTGAGCACTCTGTTCTCATTCCTCTTCTCCGGGAATCAAACAGAGCATGGCTTGTATGAGACCTGACGGCCATAGGAAATCTCTCCAGCTGCACTTTTCCAGATTAGTTAAAACAAGGCCTGAGGCTACCATGTAAACCAAGGAATTGGTAAAATCTGCCTTGGCCAGGAGAGAAGTTGGCTTCTTTAATGTTGACATTGTTGCTGTTAATCTTCGCATGGTGAATTTAGCACCAGCCTATTTGAAATCCTGATGTGAAAGATGCTAGACTGGCTGCCTTAGAGGACTTGGATCTCCATTTGACTATAGAACAGGTATAGCGTAAGCAGCAGGGATACAAACTTCCCTACATTGTCCTACCAATATGCACAAACACTAATCTGCGGGAACCACTCTGAGAGCTAGGAGGGAGGCTACGCCTACTGCCAATTCATTCCTTAGCCCTCTGCTGGGGTTGCTGGTGAGTATCCTGACTAGTGCTACTTGTGGTAGTTTCTATGATGTGGACATCTCTCCGTGGGGAGCTAGACTAAGATCAAACTCATTTCAGCAAACAACCATCTGATGGTTTCCTCTTTCGGCAACTGTTGACATGGGCTGGATTTGAACCAGAAAACTAAGGATAAATTCATACTTGTAACTCCATTTACTTCAGGGATAGATTTCTGCAGCCAGTTCTTAAACCCTGAAAAATCCAGCCCCTCGGTCACTAACCTTTTTAAACCTTTTTTTTTTTTTTTTTTTACGGTTTGGGATACAACTTTGGGGCTCTAAAGGGACCTGAAAATCAGCTGACCCTATGAGATTGCTACCATTTGGGCCCAAAAATCTCATGAATGAGACATACCTACACAAACACCAGTCCCTTGCACTGGCTCAATGTTGGACCGACATCCTGTCTGTCAAGGGAGTCCATTGTTGGGCTTTGTCTACTAGGTTTTAGAAGGTGTTAGCTAATACATGTTAACAACCTAGTGTGGACAAGGCAGTGTTCCTTTAACACCTTCCAAATCCTTGTCTAGGCAAGGCAGATGTATATTGGTAACATTCCTTCACGTAATACATCCGCATCTTCACTTTAATCTGCAGAAGATGGGGCAAACAGAAGAATGTTTTGAATAACAGCCCCAGAACCTAATTCGAGCTCCTTTCTCATTTTGCCCATATAAGTCTCAAATTTTCTCCCTATTTATCCATGCACAAAATTTATAGCCCAAGTGCAAATGATTGAGGGATTATTCTTACTCCATTTTTTTCAGCTAATTTAAAGTTGCTGTGTGAATTAACACATTCTTTCATTAGCTACAATTCCCCAAAGCACCAAGGAAAGTTTGTGATTTTAATTATTTTGCTTTAAGCAAAGTACACAGACTTTAATGATTATATTCTATATTATTCATGTAGTTTTTTTTATTCCCCTCTTTCTTAGGACGTGGTACATAGATACTAAAATTGAAGTATGTTAATACATTTTCAGGTTTCAGAGTAGCAGCCATATTAGTCGGTATTCACAAAAAGAAAAGGAGTACTTGTGGCACCTTAGAGACTAACAAATTTATTTGAGCATAAGCTTTCGTGAGCTACAGCTCACTTAATCGGATGCATTCAGTGGAAAATACAGTGGGGAGATTTATATACACACACAGAGAACATGAAACAATGGGTTTTATCATACACACTGTAAGGAGAGTGATCACTTAAGATGAGCTATTACCAGCAGGAAGGAGGGGGGGAAAGGAGGAAAACCTTTTGTGGTGATTATCAAGGTGGGCCATTTCCAGCAGTTAACAAGAACGTCTGAGGAACAGTAGGGGGTGGGGTGGGGGGAGAAATAACATGGGGAAATAGTTTTACTTTATGTAATGACCCATCCACTCCCAGTCTCTATTCAAGCCTAAGTTAATTGTACCCAGTTTGCAAATTAATTCCAATTCAGCAGTCTGTCGTTGGAGTCTGTTTTTGAAGTTTTTTTGTTGAAGGATAGCCACTCTTAGGTCTATAATCGTGTGACCAGAGAGATTGAAGTGTTTTCCGACTGGTTTTTGAATGTTCTAATTCTTGACGTCTGATTTGTGTCCATTTATTGTTTTACATGGAGACTGTCCAGTTTGACCAATGTACATGGCAGAGGGGCATTGCTGGCACCTGATGGCATATATCACATTGGTAGATGCGCAGGTGAACAAGCCTCTGATAGTGTGGCTGATGTGATTAGGCCCTATGATGGTGTCCCCTGAATAGCTATGTGGACACAGTTGGCAATGGGCTTTGTTGCAAGGATAGGTTCCTGGGTTAGTGGTTCTGTTGTGTGGTTGCTGGTGAGTATTTGCTTCAGGCTGGGGTGCTGTCTGTAAGCAAGGACTGGCCTGTCTCCTAAGATCTGTGAGAGTGATGGGTCGTCCTTCAGGATAGGTTGTAGATCCTTGATGATGCGTTGGAGAGGTTTTAGTTGGGGACTGAAGGTGATGGCTAGTGGCGTTCTGTTATTTTCTTTGTTGGGCCTTTCCTGTAGTAGGTGACTTCTGGGTACTCTTCTGGCTAGGTCAATCTGTTGCTTCACTTTAGCAGGTGGGTATTGTAGTTGTAAGAATGCACGATAGAGATCTTGTAGGTGTTTGTCCCTGTCTGAAGGGTTGTAGCAAATGCAGTTATATCGTAGAGCTTGGCTGTAGACAATGGATCGAGTGGTATGATCTGGATGAAAGCTAAAGGCATGTAGGTAGGCATAGCGGTCAGTAGGTTTCCGATATAGGGTGGTGGTTATGTGACCATCGCATATTAGCACCGTAGTGTCCAGGAAGTGGATCTCTTGTGTGGACTGGTCCATGCTGAGGTTGATGGTGGGATGGAAATGGTTGAAATCATGGTGGAATTTCTCAAGGGCTTCTTTTCCATGGGTCCAGATGATGAAGGTGTCATCAATGTAGCGCAAGTAGAGTAGGGGCATTAGGAGACGAGCTGAGGAAGCATTGTTCTAAGTCAGCCATAAAAATGTTGGCATACTGTGGGGCCATGCGGGTACCCATCGCAGTGCCGCTGATTTGAAGGTGTACATTGTCCCCAAATGTGAAATAGTTATGTGTGAGGACAAAGTCACAAAGTTCAGCCACCAGGTTAGCCGTGACATTATCGTGGATACTGTTCCTGATGCCTTGTAGTCCATCTTCTTGTGGAATGTTGGTGTAGAGGCTTCTACATCCATAGTGGCCAGGATGGTGTTTTTAGGAAGATCAGCAATGGATCGTAGTTTCCTCAGGAAGTCAGTGGTGTCTCGAAGATAGCTGGGAGTGCTGGTAGCGTAGGGCCTGAGGAGGGAGTCTACATAGCCAGACAATCCTGCTGTCAGGGTGCCAATGTCTGAGATGATGGGGCATCCAGCATTTCCAGGTTTATGGATCTTGGGTAGCACATGGAATAACCCAGGTCGGGGTTCTAGGGGTGTGTCTGTGCAGATTTGTTCTTGTGCTTTTCCAGGGAGTTTCTTGAGCAAATGCTGTAGTTTCTTTTGGTAACTCTCAGTGGGATCAGAGGGTAATGGCTTGTAGAAAGTGGTGTTGGAGAGCTGCCTAGTAGCCTCTTGTTCATATTCCGACCTATTCATGATGACGACAGCACCTCCTTTGTCAGCCTTTTTGATTATGATGTCAGAGTTGTTTCTGAGGCTGTGGATGGCATTGTGTTCTGCATGGCTGAGGTTATGGGGCAAGTGATGCTGCTTTTCCACAATTTCAGCGCGTGCACGTCGGCGGAAGCACTCTATGTAGAAGTCCAGTCTAGTCTGTTGTTTCGACGTTCAGGAGGAGTCCACCCAGAATCCTTCTTTTTGTAGTGTTGGTAGGAAGGTCTCTGTGGGTTAGTATGTTGTTCACAGGTGTGTTGGAAATATTCCTTGAGTCGGAGATGTTGAAAATAGGATTCTAGGTCACCACAGAACTGTATCGTGTTTGTGGGGGTGGAGGGGCAAAAGGAGAGGCCCTGAGATAGGACAGATTCTTCTGCTACGTTAAGAGTATAGTTGGATAGATTAACAATATTTCTGGGTGCATTACGGGAACCACTGTTTAGATAGTTTAGTGTCCTTTTTCTTTTGTAGAGAAGCAAAGTGGGTGTTGTAAATGGCTTGTCTAGTTTTTGTAAAGTCCAGCCACGAGGAAGTTTGTGTGGAAGGTTGGTTCTTTATGAGAGTATCCAGTTTTGAGAGCTCATTCTTAATCTTTCCCTGTTTGCTGTAGAGGATGTTGATCAGGTGGTTCCGCAGTTTCTTTGAGAGTGTGTGGCACAAGCTGTCAGCATAGTCTGTGTGGTATGTAGATTGTAATGGATTTTTTACCTTCAGACCTTTTGGTATGATGTCCATCTGTTTGCATTTGGAGAGGAAGATGATGTCTGTCTGTATCTGTACGAGTTTTTTCATGAAGTTGAAATTTCCATTCAGATAAATTCAGTGCCTTGCATAATGACAGGTTTCAGAGTAGCAGGCGTGTTAGTCTGTATTCGCAAAAAGAAAAGGAGTACTTGTGGCACCTTAGACTCCATCACTCTCACAGAGCTTGGGAGACAGGCCAGTCCTTGCTTACAGACAGCAAATACTCACCAGCAACCACACCCCACACAAGAGAACCACTAACCCAGGAACCTATCCTTGCAACAAAGCCTGTTGCCAACTGTGTCCACATACCTATTCAGGGGACACCATCATAGTGCCTAATTACATCAGCCACACTATCAGAGGTTCGTTCACCTGCACATCTACCAATGTGATGTATGCCATCATGTGCCAGCCATGCCCCTCTGCCATGTACATTGGTCAAACTGGACAGTCTCTACGTAAAAGAATAAATGGACACAAATCAGACGTCAAGAATTATAGCATTCAAAAACCAGTCGGAGAACACTTCAATCTCTCCGGTCACTCGATTACAGACCTGAGAGTGGCTATCCTTCAACAAAAAAAACTTCAAAAACAGACTCCAGTGAGAGACTGCTGAATTGGAATTAATTTGCAAACTGGATACAATTAATTTAGGCTTGAATAGAGACTTGGAGTGGATGGATCATTATACAAAGTAAAACTATTTCCCCATGTTATTTCTCCCTCCGACCCCACCCCCCACTGTTTCTCAGATGTTCTTGTTAACTGCTGGAAATGGCCCACCTTGATTATCACCACAAAAGGTTTTCCTCCTCCCACCCTCCTTCCTGCTGGTAATAGCTCATCTTAAGTGATCACTCTCCTTACAGTGTGTATGATAAAACCCATTGTTTCATAGTCTCTGTGTGTGTATATAAATCTCCCCACTGTATTTGCCACTGGATGCATCCGATGAAGTGAGCTGTAGCTCACGAAAGCTTATGCTCAAATAAATTTGTTAGTCTCTAAGGTGCCACAAGTACTCCTTTTCTTTTTGCAAATACATTTTCAGGCCTGCTCCTTAAGAGGTGTCTTGATCCTGTATCAGAAGAATGTTGCTGACACAATGATTATATTTCTTGAGGGGTATCAGACGATTGCTTAGAAATGTACTCCCAGTTTGAATTTTCAGTAGGCTGGGCGTCTGAGGGTTGCCTAGTGCTATTTTGGAGTTGTTTGCCAGCATTCCATTTAATCCTTGTCTCATATTGTTTATATATAAACTTAAAGCGGTCAGTTAGCTTTGTCACACCCTGGGTGGTTTAAAAGTATGGAAATTTTAAATAGAAAGGACTGAATATTTATATGGTTGCAGACCTTCATGAAAACATTGCATTTTCATACCAATTGGCAAAAGTGAAATGCCAGCAGACTTTTAAAATGAATTAAAAGGAAAGGATGGATTTTTAACTGCTGATTCTTCAATCCTTGGGCATTTCTTTAGCTCTTTGGTATTTCTATTACTGCATGTATTCTAGACTCTTAGGGCCCAATTCTTATTTATATTAAGGCCCTTGCACGTATTGTAAAGCATCCAGTGATCTTGTCTACATGGGAAAACTTCCCAGCAGAGCTATAGTGGGATAGCTGTTCCACTACTGGTATAAATCCCCATGCGGACACCGTATTCCAGAATGAAAGTGGGTTTTATTCTGTAATGTTTACTCTACTTTGGAGTGATCAGAATCTCTTTCATTCTGGAATAGTGTGTCCACATTGGACCCCAGTATAACTATATCAATAGAGCGATTCCAATATAGCTGTGCTGGGAAATCTCCTCATGTAAATAAGCCCTTAGTGTTAAAGAACTGGGCCAATTAAAATGTCTTACAAACATTAATGCCAGCCTAGTGGGGTAGGTAAGTTATTTTAACCTATTTTACAGATGGTGAAACTGAGGCATAAGAGTTCACAGAGCATGTCAATTAGTAACCTACGTGGCAAGCCAGAGGTCCCAGTTCTGCCAAGTTAGAGACCCTTCCCTCCTCTGCTTTCTGAATCATTAGATAATATTTCTTCCCCACTTTGTAAGAACTTTTTTTCTGCAGTTGTGCACATGAAATGGACCCATGTCCACTATAGTCTCCTTGTGCTTCTGTATGCTATAAAATCTCTTGTGCATTGTGTATGCCAGTGCTTAGAAATTCTGCACACCATGAATAGTGTTCATGATTTAAACTTTTAGAATGTTCCTGACAAGTAAGTTCTAAATATTCCAGTTCACACATATAGCTTTTGTTTTGCCATTTGTGACTATTTCACCCATTTAAAAACTGTTTGTTCATTGTTTAAATCGGTGGTTCTCAACTGTGGTCCACCGCTTGTTCAGGGAAAGCCCTTGGCACGCCGGGCCAGTTTGTTTACCTGCCGCGTCCGCAGGTTTGGCCGATCGTGGCTCCCATTGGCTGCGGTTCACCACCCCAGGCCAATAGGGACTGCAGGAAGGGCGGCCAGCATATCCCTCGGCCCGCGCTGCTTCCCGCAGTCCCCATTGGCCTGGAGCAGCGAACCGCAGCCAGTGGGAGCCGCAATCGGCCAAAACTGTGGACACGGCAGGTAAACAAGCCGGCCCAGTGCACCAGGGGCTTTCCCTGAACAAGCGGTGGATCACAGTTGAGAACCACCGATTTTAAACAATGAACGAACAGTTTTTAAATGGGATTGACCCAAATATGCTCCTGGCAATTTTTGCATGTTTACAGAGTTTTTTCCCCAGTGCTTATATACTTCATTTTATGACCTGAGCATGTTAATTTCAGTTTTTTTCCTTTTGCAGACTATCTGTGTAACTGCAGTGCTCTTGGGAGTGCAAGTGTGAATGAGTGCAATACTTCAATGGGACAGTGCGAGTGTCACAAAGGCTACACTGGTCTGCGGTGTGAAAACTGCGAGGAGGGATATCTCCTGAACCAAACCAGTGGGCTCTGCCTTCCGTGTGGCTGCAGTTCCAAAGGCTCTGTCAGCTCCCTTTGTGACAAGTAAGTAACATGACATTTCAATAAGCCTCCCCAGAGTTTGTGTGCCATGTTTTGTAATTTGGGTGTATTTTGAGATCCAGGGTGTATTTTGAGGCTCAGGTGTGGGATCGACTCATAGTGTGAAGTGTGAGAGAGAGAGAGAGAGAGAGAGAGAGAGAGAGAGTGTGTGTAAGCTGGTCTTATAAAAATGAATGAAGCATATGCTGCCCCTCCTTTTAAAGATCAGATTATAAAAATATCCGTAGCTGTAGCAAAAAACCTAGCAACTCAGAAGGGAGTTAACTTCCGTTTCTGAGCTGAATGTATGCTGCTACAGAATTTTGCCTGTAATTCCCTGTGCATCTCTCCTCTCACAAGATTTCCTTCATTTACCAGGGAAGAGTGGGTGGAGGCATGCACTGGGGTGTTGGGAGAGGTCACTTTCAAAGGTTATTTCTTGCATCAGAGGCTGGGATCTCAAACAGAGCTTTGTGACTTTTTCTCTGAGCATCACAAAAAAAAAAATAGTTGAGTGAGAGACTGTAACGGGGCCTTACTTCTATTGTTGGATGCACTGCTGCCTCAGTTTCCCTCCTTTCCCAGTCAGATCTCCACGACTGGTGCTTTTGAATTACCCTCTTCTTCTGAGGTCTGGTTTATTTACATAAAATAACCATTTAACTCAGAGCTAGAATCTCCCAGCCTTCTCTAGACTCACCAATTCATTACTCTCCTCATAGGCTCAGCACAGGGGTTATTCATGGAAGTAAGTACTGTAAACTCTGAGGCAAGGACCATTGTTTTGTAGTGTGTTTGTACAGCACCTAGCACAGTGTGGTCCTGGTCTGTGCCTGGGGCTCTTAGGCACTACAGCAATGTAAATAAAAAAGAAAAATAATGCAGCCTACTTTTTCCAGGGTTTTTAGGTGCTCAGCTTGTGACATCTCAAATGGGCCTGATTCTCAGAGGGTGGATGAAAATCTGGCCCTCTTAAGGCATCTCAGGTTGGACACCCAGAAATTAAGGCACCCTGAATCACTAGTCACTTTTGAAAATTTAGGCCTATGCGGGTAACTAAGTGTTTAAAGTGAGAGTAATAGGGCCTGATCCTGTAACTGATTATTTGTTAATGATTGCTGAGTGGTTAAATTCTTCTGGGATTACGTGCAGGCTAGTGACGTCGATAACAGCTGTAGAAAGTACACAGGTTTCAGAGTAGCAGCCGTGTTAGTCTGTATTCACAAAAAGAAAAGGAGTACTTGTGGCACCTTAGAGACTAACAAATTTATTAGAGCATAAGCTTTCGTGAGCTACACTTCATCGGTGAGCTGTAGCTCACGAAAGCTTATGCTCAAATAAATTTGTTAGTCTCTAAGGTGCCACAAGTACTCCTTTTTTTTAGAAAGTACACAGTGTAGCTCACTGTTCTATCAGCAGCTTTAGAAACTCGAATTGCTTGCCACTGCAGGTAAAATGAATAAATAACTGGATTAAAAATAAACCTCTCTTTTCTGCTGTGTCCAATTTGTGTCTCTCCCTCCCCCACACACACCCCCCCCATCCAGGTGCATTTTCCTGGGTCTGTTTGGTGCAATGTGAGAGCTCTGCCGAGAAATCCTGGGCCAAATCTCATGCACTTCCCTGATTTCAGCATGACTCCTCACATAAGTAAGGCAATCAGATCTGGCCTTTTATTTGGAAACGCAAGGGATGAGAATGTACCAGCTCCTCTGCAGTGAGGGAATTAAGGGCACACGTGGTTAAGAAAGAAAGGAGATGCAATAATAAAAGCTGGCTGGATAGTGGGCAATTTAGGGATGTAGCTACTTGTGTTTGCCAAAAGTCATGGGCCACCTTCAGGAAGGAATGTGGGGGAAATGTTCGTGTTAGAAGGTGACTCCGCAGTGAGTCATTAGAGGTCTAAGAGTAGCAGCCCTGTAGTCTGTATTCGCAAAAAGAAAAGGAGTACTTGTGGCACCTTAGAGACTAACAAATTTATTAGAGCATAAGCTTTCGTGAGCTACAGCTCACTTCATCGGATGCATCCGATGAAGTGAGCTGTAGCTCACGAAAGCTTATGCTCTAATAAATTTCTTAGTCTCTAAGGTGCCACAAGTACTCCTTTTCTTTTTATTAGAGGTCTAGCAGTCTTAAGAACAAAGCCCCTTTTGCAGTGCCCATATAATTGCTGTGTTGTAACTGGTTGTTCAGTAGGATTCTAGTCACTTTATCTGGGGTATTTCATGCAGTTTGGGAGCCCCCTAGAACCACACAAAATCCACTGTTTCAACTTGCAAGGGGTAGGACAAGGCTTTTCTTTGGCCTTGGGCTCATGTGGTTTTCTAACAACTGAGTTTGGGGTTTGTGTAAAAAAAAAAAAAAAAAAAAAAAAAAAAAAAAAAAAAAACCTGGGCTCAAAGCAAGATGCTGTCAAAGCTAGCCATGGTCCTAAGCGGCAAATGGTCACTCTGGCTCTCTTGCAGGCTGTGAAACTGCCTGCAGGCTCTTGAAGTGGGGAGGGGTGTTGGGTTGTTTGGCTCATTGTAGAGACGAGAGCCTGCTGTAAAGTTTACATCCAGATCAGAGGTTTCAGAGTAGCAGCCGTGTTAGTCTGTATTCGCAAAAAGAAAAGGAGTACGTGTGGCACCTTAGAGACTAACAAATTTATTAGAGCATAAGCTTTCGTGAGCTACAGCTCACTTCATCGGATGCATTTGGTGGAAAAAACAGAGGAGAGATTTATATACACACACACAGAGAACATGAAACAATGGGTTTATCATACACACTGTAAGGAGAGTGATCACTTAAGATAAGCCATCACCAACAGCAGGGGGGGGAAGGAGGAAAACCTTTCATGGTGACAAGCAGGTAGGCTAATTCCAGCAGTTAACAAGAATATCAGAGGAACAGTGGGGGGTGGGGTGGGAGGGAGAAATACCATGGGGAAATAGTTTTACTTTGTGTAATGACTCATCCATTCCCAGTCTCTATTCAAGCCTAAGTTAATTGTATCCAGTTTGCAAATTAATTCCAATTCAGCAGTCTCTCCTGGAGTCTGTTTTTGAAGCTTTTTTGTTGAAGTATAGCCACTCTTAGGTCTGTGATCGAGTGACCAGAGAGATTGAAGTGTTCTCCAACTGGTTTTTGAATGTTATAATTCTTGACGTCTGATTTGTGTCCATTCATTCTTTTACGTAGAGACTGTCCAGTTTGGCCAATGTACATGGCAGAGGGGCATTGCTGGCACATGATGGCATATATCACATTGGTAGATGCGCAGGTGAACGAGCCTCTGATAGTGTGGCTGATGTGATTAGGCCCTATGATGGAATCCCCTGAATAGATATGTGGACAGAGTTGGCAACGGGCTTTGTTGCAAGGATAGGTTCCTGGGTTAGTGGTTCTGTTGTGTGGTGTGTGGTTGCTGGTGAGTATTTGCTTCAGATTGGGGGGCTGTCTGTAAGCAAGGACTGGTCTGTCTCCCAAGATCTGAGAGAGCGATGGCTCGTCCTTCAGGATAGGTTGTAGATCCTTGATGATGCGTTGGAGGGGTTTTAGTTGGGGGCTGAAGGTGATGGCTAGTGGCGTTCTGTTGTTTTCTTTGTTGGGCCTGTCCTGTAGTAGGTGACTTCTGGGTACTCTTCTGGCTCTGTCAATCTGTTTCTTCACTTCAGCAGGTGGGTATTGTAGTTGTAGGAATGCATAATAGAGATCTTGTAGGTGTTTGTCTCTGTCTGAGGGGTTGGAGCAAATGCGGTTATATCGTAGCGCTTGGCTGTAGACAATGGATCGAGTGGTATGATCTGGATGAAAGCTAGAGGCATGTAGGTAGGAATAGCGGTCAGTAGGTTTCCGATATAGGGTGGTGTTTATGTGACCATCGCTTATTAGCACCGTAGTGTCCAGGAAGTGGATCTCTTGTGTGGACTGGTCCAGGCTGAGGTTGATGGTGGGATGGAAATTGTTGAAATCATGGTGGAATTCCTCAAGAGCTTCTTTTCCATGGGTCCAGATGATGAAGATGTCATCAATGTAGCGCAAGTAGAGTAGGGGCATTAGGGAACGAGAGCTGAGGAAGCGTTGTTCTAAGTCAGCCATAAAAATGTTGGCATACTGTGGGGCCATGCGGGTACCCATCGCAGTGCCGCTGATTTGAAGGTATACATTGTCACCAAATGTGAAATAGTTATGGGTCAGGACAAAGTCACAAAGTTCTGCCACCAGGTTAGCCGTGACAGTATCGGGGATACTGTTCCTGATGGCTTGTAGTCCATCTTTGTGTGGAATGTTGGTGTAGAGGGCTTCTACATCCATAGTGGCTAGGATGGTGTTTTTAGGAAGATCACCAATGGACTGTAGTTTCCTCAGGAAATCGGTGGTGTCTCGAAGATAGCTGGGAGTGCTGGTAACGAAGGGCCTGAGGAGGGAGTCTACATAGCCAGACAATCCTGCTGTCAGGGTGCCAATGCCTGAGATGATGGGGCGTCCAGGATTTCCAGGTTTATGGATCTTGGGTAGCAGATAGAATACCCCAGGTCCTGGCTCCAGGGGTGTGTCTGTGCGGATTTGTTCTTGTGCTTTTTCAGGGAGTTTCTTGAGCAAATGCTGTAGTTTCTTTTGGTAACTCTCAGTGGGATCAGAGGGTAATGGCTTGTAGAAAGTGGTGTTGGAGAGCTGCCTAGTAGCCTCTTGTTCATACTCTGACATCATAATCAAAAAGGCTGACAAAGGAGGTGCTGTCGTCATCATGAATAGGTCAGAGTATGAACAAGAGGCTACTAGGCAGCTCTCCAACACCACTTTCTACAAGCCATTACCCTCTGATCCCACTGAGAGTTACCAAAAGAAACTACAGCATTTGCTCAAGAAACTCCCTGAAAAAGCACAAGAACAAATCCGCACAGACACACCCCTGGAGCCAGGACCTGGGGTATTCTATCTGCTACCCAAGATCCATAAACCTGGAAATCCTGGACGCCCCATCATCTCAGGCATTGGCACCCTGACAGCAGGATTGTCTGGCTATGTAGACTCCCTCCTCAGGCCCTTCGTTACCAGCACTCCCAGCTATCTTCGAGACACCACCGATTTCCTGAGGAAACTACAGTCCATTGGTGATCTTCCTAAAAACACCATCCTAGCCACTATGGATGTAGAAGCCCTCTACACCAACATTCCACACAAAGATGGACTACAAGCCATCAGGAACAGTATCCCCGATACTGTCACGGCTAACCTGGTGGCAGAACTTTGTGACTTTGTCCTGACCCATAACTATTTCACATTTGGTGACAATGTATACCTTCAAATCAGCGGCACTGCGATGGGTACCCGCATGGCCCCACAGTATGCCAACATTTTTATGGCTGACTTAGAACAACGCTTCCTCAGCTCTCGTTCCCTAATGCCCCTACTCTACTTGCGCTACATTGATGACATCTTCATCATCTGGACCCATGGAAAAGAAGCTCTTGAGGAATTCCACCATGATTTCAACAATTTCCATCCCACCATCAACCTCAGCCTGGACCAGTCCACACAAGAGATCCACTTCCTGGACACTACGGTGCTAATAAGCGATGGTCACATAAACACCACCCTATATCGGAAACCTACTGACCGCTATTCCTACCTACATGCCTCTAGCTTTCATCCAGATCATACCACTCGATCCATTGTCTACAGCCAAGCGCTACGATATAACCGCATTTGCTCCAACCCCTCAGACAGAGACAAACACCTACAAGATCTCTATTATGCATTCCTACAACTACAATACCCACCTGCTGAAGTGAAGAAACAGATTGACAGAGCCAGAAGAGTACCCAGAAGTCACCTACTACAGGACAGGCCCAACAAAGAAAACAACAGAACGCCACTAGCCATCACCTTCAGCCCCCAACTAAAACCCCTCCAACGCATCATCAAGGATCTACAACCTATCCTGAAGGACGAGCCATCGCTCTCTCAGATCTTGGGAGACAGACCAGTCCTTGCTTACAGACAGCCCCCCAATCTGAAGCAAATACTCACCAGCAACCACACACCACACAACAGAACCACTAACCCAGGAACCTATCCTTGCAACAAAGCCCGTTGCCAACTCTGTCCACATATCTATTCAGGGGATTCCATCATAGGGCCTAATCACATCAGCCACACTATCAGAGGCTCGTTCACCTGCGCATCTACCAATGTGATATATGCCATCATGTGCCAGCAATGCCCCTCTGCCATGTACATTGGCCAAACTGGACAGTCTCTACGTAAAAGAATGAATGGACACAAATCAGACGTCAAGAATTATAACATTCAAAAACCAGTTGGAGAACACTTCAATCTCTCTGGTCACTCGATCACAGACCTAAGAGTGGCTATACTTCAACAAAAAAGCTTCAAAAACAGACTCCAACGAGAGACTGCTGAATTGGAATTAATTTGCAAACTGGATACAATTAACTTAGGCTTGAATAGAGACTGGGAATGGATGAGTCATTACACAAAGTAAAACTATTTCCCCATGGTATTTCTCCCTCCCACCCCACCCCCCACTGTTCCTCTGATATTCTTGTTAACTGCTGGAATTAGCCTACCTGCTTGTCACCATGAAAGGTTTTCCTCCTTCCCCCCCCTGCTGTTGGTGATGGCTTATCTTAAGTGATCACTCTCCTTACAGTGTGTATGATAAACCCATTGTTTCATGTTCTCTGTGTGTGTGTATATAAATCTCTCCTCTGTTTTTTCCACCAAATGCATCCGATGAAGTGAGCTGTAGCTCACGAAAGCTTATGCTCTAATAAATTTGTTAGTCTCTAAGGTGCCACACGTACTCCTTTTCTTTTTATCCAGATCAGAACTTCACCAAAGGTTTTTGATCTGGACCCACCTCTAGTCAAAGTGGCTGAATGGTTTCTTGTCTGTGTGAAACCAGAATCTATCCCAGATTGACTCACATAGGTTTATTGACTGGCTTAGAGTTTAGGCTGAATTTTGCATTTGAAAATGAAAACCCAGAATCAGGCGAGTTCAGGGGTCTATTAATACAGTTGAGCAGAATTCTAGAGTGCACTGTCCTACCCTAAGAAAGCATAAAGGGTACTGCTGGTAACTGCTGAATTCTCCTTCTGTTAAGGATGCATCAGATACTTGATATTATTTGTTGAAGTTGTTCCTTCCTGTGTTTGTGGCACATAACAGCTAGACTCACTTCTTGTGAAATATACCTCAGCTCTCACAATCCCTGTGTAGAAAGAGCTCTGCAGCTAAGGGTGTCCTATTGAGTCAAAAGCTGTTTTCAAAAGTTTTGGAGGTGGTTTTGTGGACTGAAGTAACAGCTCCCGTTTGCTTTCATTCCATTCCACAGCCTGCCTACCCTAAATATTTTTACACTTTACTACAGATGCACACTGTTGTCTTTTTCTGCTGCCAGTCTTCACTCTCGCCTGATGCTCCCTACAGTCCAGCAGTGTGTATTTTACACCAAGCAAAAGAAGCAATTCCCTCCCTCAACTCCAAGAGCGGTTTCAGCTTGGCAGTTTCATTACTTTATATTAGATTTTAAGGTGAATCAAGTCTCATGCTTCAGGGTAGGAGCTGATTGCGACGGGATCCCCCCCATGAGTAGCATTGCATGACTGTCTAGATGATTTGAAGGATTTTTTTTCTTACTGTAAAGGATTGTGCTGTTGCACTTAGGAGACTTGGCTTGATGGTCCAATGATCTGATGTAGTAGAGCAAATCCGATGCCTGAAAGGGGAACTCTGTCACAGTGGGTATTATCCATCTGGAGTCTGTGCTGACTTCCACGCTAATAGACACTAACAGAGGCTTCCTGGCAGTGGAAACTCAACCTGGGACATGGAAAGCAGCTGCAATGTCCCCTTCACTGGCAGCCCACAGGAGGCGCAAATGGTGCTGGCTGGGGAGGGTGTGCGGCTAGAACTGCAAGGAGGCGCTTTGAGTCAGTGCACGCTGCTGTTGCCTCCACTGGCAGATTTCCTATGGAAGAATTCCAGGCCCATCACTGACTAGTATGGAGCAGTTGCACTCTGAACTCTGAATATAATCTTATGCCCTAATTTCACAAGAATAGGATCAGTCTTTCTTTGCAATGTAAACCCTGTGCAGTTTTAGGGCTTAATTCAGTCCCTTGATGCCTGGGACTCCATTGGCTTCGGAGAGAGTTGTGCTTGCTAAGCTGTTGCAGTTTCAACCCTTTCATCAGATGGTTTTCCCCCTCCATTTTATTTACACCAGCTAAGAGTCAAGGGAAAAACAGACCCTGATTTCTCTTATTTGAATTACTTCAGTCAAATAATCATGCAGGGTAAAGTTCATGCAGCAGAAAGGTCAGAACTGCTGATAGGGCCCAGACTGGAACCTTGAATCTCAGTCCCGTATTTGAGTAGCTGGGTTGAGGAAGGTGTCTTGGAGTCAGAGGCTGGGGAGGTACCCTGAAGGAAATGGGAAGTATCTGCAAGGGAGTGAGTCAGCGGAGCTTCCTGTGGGATCAGCAGGAAGGGCAGTGAAGGGCAGCCTCTCCTGGAATTAATGTAACGGAAGGTTTGATTTAATTTTACTTCATTGACCGTTCTTGCAGCCAGGGCTTGCAGGCAGAAGTAACATAAGAATGGCCATACTGAGTCAGACCAAATGTCCGTCTAGCTCAGTCCTGTCTTCCAACAGTGGCCAATGCCAGGTGCCCCAGAGGGGATGAACAGAACAGGGAATCGTCAAGTGATCCATCCCCTGTCGCTCATTCCTGCTTCTGGCAAACAGAGGCTAGGAACACCATCCCTGCCCATCCTGGCTAATAGCCATTGATGGACCTATCCTCCATGAATTTATCTAGTTCTTTTTTGAATCCCATTATAGTCTTGGCCTAGCAAAGAGTTCCACAGGTTGACTGTGCATTGTGTGAAGAAATACTTCCTTTTGTTTGTTTTAAATCTGCTGCCTATTAATTTCATTTGGTGACCCTTAGTTCTTGTGTTATGAGAAGGAGTAAATAACGCTTCCTCATTTACTTTTGCCACACCAGTCATCATTTTATAGACCTTTTTCATATCCCCCGAGTTGTCTCTTTTCCAAGCTGATTTATCGGTAAAGTACTGATCTCTCACCAAAACAAGTGCAGGTAGCATGCACCTTTCAGGACCTGAAACTGCATCCAAAATCTTCCCAACCATAAGAATATCTAGTGCTGTATAGTACCTTCCTTCCTGGGATTTCAAAATTAGAGCATGTCAAAAACATGTTTCCAATGGAATGTCTTTTCATTGGAAAATTGTTTTGTCGAAATGGAAATTCTTTCTGGGGGGAATAGGTTGATTTTGACAAGATTTCATTTTGAAAATAAAAATTGGGGGAAAGTGTTTCAATAAGGTTCCAACTTTGCATTTTGAAATCTATTTTAAATCTTACAAACTAATTTAAAATCAAGTCAAAATAGAAATGCGAAAAATATTGATCCATAACATTTTTTTTCCAAAAGTTTTGGTTTACTGGAAACTTCCATAATTTGGGGGGAGTGGAGGGTTGCTTCTGATTTGAAATGAAAACAAATGTTGAAATGTCACTCTCCTGTGGAATGGTAATTCAAAGGTGTGACCACCCCTATTCAAAATGCTTCAGAAAGGTCATATGAGTATTATCCTCTTGGGGGGAAGCTGAGGACCAGAGCAGTCAAGGGCAGGTTCTGATATCCTGAAACTCAGGTTGAATAGGACCTTATCTCACAAATACAGGATGTAATCAGTGGAAGAGGCAACTTGTGGAGAAAGATGTTTCCCAGCCTGGTTGAGGATATCAGGATCTTTTCCCAAAGGTCAGGTTGTGAATCACACTGGTGAGCAGTCCCACTGGAGTGAATGGGCATACTCAGGTGAATGTGAGTGAGGGGTTCACTTCACAGTCTGGCCTTGAGTCACGCTTCTAGCTTCACACATCAGTCAGTTGGCATAAGAGTTCATCTTTCCCCACTCCCAGCCCTCCAGTTTTAACCACTATACCTTATAAAATAGAATCGTCCAGGAAGCGTCATTGGAAATTTAGGGAAAGATTCCCAAAGGCACTAAGGGGAGTTATGTGGGATTTTAACATCTACCTGCCCATTGTAATTTGGAAAATCTTTCCCTTAACTCCACCTGGACAGAATTTGGGATGCTGTGGAATTCCACAGCTTTTTGAAGAGGGAACAAAAAGCAAAAGTAGGAGAAAATGAGATGGGTTGGGGGAAAGTGAGATAATGCTGTGAATAAAAAGCTGCTCTCTGTTTCTAATTCCACACCGAGTGTATTTTGCCACAGACAGAAATGACCTCCAGGTATTTAAAAAAAAAAAAAAAAGTAGGTCAGTTGTCTGTTACAGAACTAGGAACATCAATATTGCTACAAGATGGGCAGACTCATGCACAGTGATGAGTGTGTGAAAAAATTAAATGGGAAATGAAAAACAAAGGGCCAAATACTCTACTGCATTCACAGGAGTTAAAACAGGTTAATACGGCCTGTATGTTGCAAACATATTGCACTAGATCCTTATGGATAGTTGACTGTGGGAGAGGAGAGGAAATATATTTGGGACTTTCATGTTGGATTGTTGAGCTGGTACTTTGTGTAATTTTGTTATTTATTATCTGTACTGCGGTAGCACCTAGAGCTTTCACTCGGGATTGGGCCCCTGTAGTGCTATACATTACAGGAGTGGGTGGGTGAGGTTTTGTGGCCTGCAATATGCAGGAGGTCATGATGGATGATCATGATGGTCCCCTCTGGCCGTAAAGTCTGAGTCTATGTGTATACACTCTCTACACAAATCCAGTGTAAAGATGACCCCTGCCCAAAAGATTCTGGTGTAAACTCTAGAGTCAAAATGTCCTCAGGTGTGAGGATCTATTTCCCCCTCCCCCCCCGCCTTGTCAAAGTTGATAGGAGCTGCCTGTGGGTATCTAAGAACAGGATTTGGCCCCAAATGGTCTCGTGGCTAAAGCACAGGGACTTGAGAGATCTGGGTTCAATTCCCAGCTCAGCCACAGACTCCCTGTGTGACCTTGGGCAAGATACTTATTCTCCGTGCCTCTGTTACCCATCTGTAAAATGGAGCTAACAATCCATCCTCTCCCCCCCTTCCTGTGTCTTACCTGTTTATAATAAATAAACTTGCAATCTAATAATAATGGTAGTCCCTAGGAACCAATAGAGAAAGGGGGCCCAGTGTGGTAGTCACTGGACGAACAGAGAGCAGCAGACAGTTCTATTTTCTTTACAATAGAAAAGCGGAGTGGACAACGCAATAGTTTTTGGGACAGGGGCTGTCCCTTATTATGTATATTTACAACAGCTAGCCCAGTGGGCCCACAGACTGAGCTGTGACCTGGGGAGTACTACCATAATATCCACAATGAGGCCTATAGTTGTTTTTGGTTTGTTTGGTAATATAATGAAAATACCTTAAGCTGTTTCTTTTAAAAACAAGTTCACACGTGTTGCATAAGCTAATGCCTATGTACCTCTTTTAAAAAGTGCGTATTCACGGGAAGACTGTCTCAGTAAACCTGGAACATAATTTTGGACTGTGACCAATCTTAGACAGTCCTTAATTTGAGAAGCACAATTCCTACAGGCTGAGCTCTAAGGAGAAACAGCGCATGTCTCCTATATATCGGCTTGCATGCACTTTTGTAAAGGTTGCTTTTTAAAGGACAACTGTATTTTTTTTTTTAAAGCACACTTTACCCTACAGCATGTCACCCCCCCCATCCCAATGTGCTAATTATTAACTAGACCTCCAGTACAGACCTTAGAATAAAGAAACCAAAACAAAACCCCTTTCCCCAGGCGTAGGGTTGATTTTAGCAGTGAACATTGACCTGACAGTGCTGTCACTATGAATGGTCTCTGTTGCTGCTAGTCTAAGGCCCTTTTTTGACTTGTTTATCTGTAGAGATCAGCACGGTCTCTTCTGGGATGGTGTGTTTCAGTACATGGCCCACTGGCCAGTTCAGAGTGGTTTTGAAACTGGTTTTAATTTTGCTCCGTTAAAATGTCATCTTGCCTCATTGTTTTGCTTTCTGTTTAGCTATTACAGCAAACTGTTTTCTAAAAATATAATCAGGTGACTCGAATGTATTATTGGACTAGAGCTTCAAGGATAAAATGTCTGTTTTTATGATTACTGTTTGTGTTCCGGTGGAACTTGGAACACCAGCTGAAATCGGCCCCCTTGTGCTAGGCACTCTATGAACCTATAGTAAGAGACAGTCCCTGCCCTGAAGAGCTCATAGTCCAAGTAGAAAAAAGGGTAGGAGGAGGATACAGAAGTAAGTGACTTACCCAAGGTCACCCACAGAGTTGGGACTAGAACCCAGGTCTCTTAATTTAGAGGTAGGATCTAAGCCACTAGCCCACCTGTGTAAACTGTCTCCATACTAACAAGTGTGTGACTAGAGTGGACTTGGAAACAGCGCCAATCAGGCAGAGGTGGAGCCTTACGTCCACCCTACTAGCTTTGGCTGTGGAGCCGTCTGCCCAAGGAATTAAGAGCTGTCATGTTGGCGTCAGCTCAAAACAAAATCCCCTTCTCCATGGATGCTACAGCTTCCTCCTCTAGCATCCTAGACAAGCTGCGTCTCTTGCTGCATGCTCAGGTGGAGCAATTCAGAAGAGCTTTGCCATGAGTCTTTAAAGGTTCTGTCTGGCACACTCAGGTGGGTCTCGGGCACTGTTTCTTGGCTGAGGGGATAAATTACCCTGAAGAAAGTTAACTGAGTCAGGATTGGTTGAATCAATTACTTAAAACTGAATAGATTTCATAGGCTCCTGTATTTTTTATTATGTGAAAGCAATTGAGATTCCTCCACAGGGCCTCCGCTTGATCTCTAATCTCCCACTTTCTGTAGCCGGGAAAGGAACCAAGAGAGAAGGTGGGGAAGGCTGTCTTCAGCCTTCTTAATAGCAGCATGGGTCAGTGCAGAGCAGTGGAAGCTTCAGGGTCTCCGTGGAGCAATTCAATGTGGTGAGGCTAAGCTGGCTGGGATATTCGGTCCCTCCCTCGTGCCTGTGCCAGGGATCTGCTCCTCGCTGAGCTTTGCTGTCCGCATCCTGCACAGCTGATACAGTGTGGGGAAAATCCTCCACTCTCCGCATACTTAGTATTTAGAAAGCCACCGTTCTGGGCTTCCTTCGAGGTTACCCTTTCACTGTGTGGGAATCCTGGGGAAGTACTGGATTCTCCTGGTTAAAAATGGTGCTGCCCTCACTAGGGCATGAGAAAGGACGGTCAAATCAGGGCTTGTCTATACAGGAAACTTATCCAGTTATATCACTATGGTTGTGCCAGTATAACTCCCCATGTGGACACTCTTACTCCAGAATGAGAGCCTTTTTTTCTGTTTATCCTAACCACTTCCAAAGCAAAATAAACTAAACCAGTAAAAGATACACTTCATAGAATATTAGGGTTGGAAGGGACCTCAGGAGGTCATCTAGTCCAACCCCCTGCTCAAAGCAGGACCAATCCCCAATTTTTGCCCCAGATCCCTAAATGGCCCCCTCAAGGCTTGAACTCACAACCCTGGGTTTAGCAGGCCAATGCTCAAACTACTGAGCTATCCCTCCCCCCACTTAAACTAAAGTAAGATTGCCCACACAGGGAGTTATACTGGTGCAGCTACAGCAGTTTAAATTCACAGCATATCTTATCCTGGTATAACTTTCCCATGTAGACAAGCCATTAGAGACTAGAAGAGATGTATATGGTTATGACTTAACTTGGAAAAATAGCTGTATTTTGAAAGCATGTTAAGTTAACCCATGTTAGACTAAACTGTGTCACGATCCTAGTGAAGATGAGGCAGTGGTAGTTTTAATCTTTATTAAACTTTTACCTCAACCAGCTAATACAAATCTTGTCTTCACTAGGTTAATAACACTGATTAGTTCACAAGGATTGACTTGACCTGGGTTAAAATGCACCTTGTTTTCCTTGTGAAAACAAGGCCTAAAGATTAAAGCAGGGATTGAGAGTCAAGTGTGCTGGGTTCTGGTCCTGGCTCTGCCACTGATTTGGCAAGCAACACTGGAAAATTCACTTAACTTATCCATGCCTCAGTTTCCCCATCTGTAAACTGGGATAGCAATCTTTATCTCCCTCACTGGGGTGTTGAGACTTAATTAGTTTAGGCTGAAATCCTTCGCTGAAATGCACTGTAGCACTGCACAACATTCTGTTATCTCCCTGCTTCGTTATGCAGCTAATAGGGCAGCCTATTGGTATTCAAAGCTGAATTTGTAGAGGGTTTTCAGCAAATACCCAGGGTTCGTGCATGTAGCCGTAGGCATTGGGTATGTCACGTTAGAGGGATATCTTGTCATTCTGTTCTGCTTAAAAAGAAATTGTAATGCATGCTTGTAAATGTCAAAGTGTAGATGTTCTGCCCCCGGAGGGGGATCTCACACCTTGTATGCCCAGTAAAGGGCATGGAAATGGAGCCTCCCTAGGAACATTTATACATCACTGTGTCCCCTGGAGCAGAGGATGCACTGAATCTGAAAGGGGAATTCCACTTGATGGACAGTCTTGGCTCCGTGTGTGCCCTCTGTGTAGGGGTCTCCCTTTGAGACGCTGACCCTGCCAGCCTTGTTCCCATGGATTGAAACGGCATTACTGATGTTACTGGCAGATCCAGCCAACCGTATGTTTGGTATGATCTGTACATAAAGCCTGGTATTTCTAAAAGAGCCTAGTGGAGTTGGGCATTGAGAGCTGGGGGCCTGATTCATCAATGTATTTAAGTTTCTAAAGATGCAGCGAGGGGCCTAGTGGGCCTAGTTTTACAAAAGCACCTAAGTAGGTCGGACACCCCACTCCCATTGAAAGTAACATAATCACTTTTTAAAATCCCACTACATACCTCTCTGCATCTTTAGGTGCCTAAATCCCTTTAACTCTGGCCCTGAGCACTTCACTCCCATGTGCCCTTAAGAAAAACCCAGCCCAAACCTTTATTTTTTTTCTTTTAAAATAACTGCTCCCATGTTTATTGACTAGCAGAGCAGAAGTGATGGTTCATCTCCCAGCTAATGCCTTGTCAGCACCTCTGTGAATGAACGAGTTTTTATTTCTAATGGAAATTGTTCCATGTGGACAACATAAAAGCAGTGGAAAGTGGCTAAGAGTATGTTTTGTTGTGTGCTTAAATTAGCTAAGTATCTGTTATGATTTCTCATCTTTTACAGCTTATTAAACCCCCCATAGTCAGTAAATGGTGAACCTGGATATTACTTTTGTTTGCTGACAGGAGTAATTCACAAACTTCTCTCCCTTGAAGCAATTTATTACTGACGGCTCCTCCAGCGGAAAATTGCCAGTTGTTACCCTTTCTCTTACAGCAGCTGTGGCCTCCAAGAAATGCTGCTGTTTCCCTCCAGCAGGCTTCCCTATTCCTATGTTTCTGCCCTGGGCTGCACCTCACCTGCTGGATGAATCAGTGCTCTTAAAAATATTGAATCAAGACTTCTAAAATCCTCAGTACAAAGTATTCATTGTAGTGTAGGGAGCAGGAGTGTGGTGAGCTGGTGGCTAGGTCACTGGCATGGGATGGTGAAGATCTGCCTTCTATTCTTAGTTCTGCTGTGTGACCTTGGGCAAATCATTTTACCTTTCTCTGCCTCTGTTTCTCTTCCTGTTCTTCGTAAGCTCTTTGGTGTAGTGACTATCTCTTACTCCATGTTCCTACAATGCCTGGTATGTGTCCCTGGTCTTGACTGGGACCTCTAGGTGCTATCGTAATGAAAACAACAACAATGGAGTGAAATATTAAGGGCTAAGTTCTGATCGGTTGCACCTGTGTAACTCCCCAGACTTCAGTGGAGTTACTTTGGATTTGCACTGCTGGAATGCAGATCAAAATCTGACTCGAAAATCTTTGCAAAAATCCTTTTTTCATAATAGGAGAATAAAGGCTGTAAATGTGCAGATTCCAGCCCCCAGAAGGAGCGATCACTTTTACAATCTTGCGGGCCCTTCCCTTTGGTTGCAAAAACACTTCATTAGGCGGAACATCTGCATAATTGGGTTTTTGCCATAAGGGTGTTTTTTAAAAATAACAATGACAATACCAGACAAACCTGCCAAAAGGCACAACCTTGTTTTTCTGATTACTGAATATCCAGAAAAGATTACTAAAAAGGCTAACATGCGTACATTCTCTCTGTATTTTTGTGAGCCAGTCACTTCTGCTTTAACTCTGCCTAGTATGGGTAACTTAAGAGGCAGGATAATTCAGTGATTAGGGCCCTAACCTGGGCCATGGGCGATGAGTTTTCAATTCTTGATCCACAACAGTGGCTGATTGACAATGGGGCGAATAAACACTTAGAGGCTATTTCTCCTCTTGCTCATACTAGTTTGTGAAGGAAAATGAATGCTGGTGTAGAAACAGTGGATGAGAGGAGAATCAGATGCTCCGGCCCAGCCTACACTTAAATGTTAGGTCAATCCAGCTACAGAATTTTTCCGTTGACCTAGCTATTCCGTCTCGGGGAGGTGGATTAACTACAGCATCAAGGGAGCCTAACTGTAGTGAGCGTCTACACTGAAGTACTGCAACTGTGCCACTGTAACGGTTTAAGTGTAGACCTGGCCTGAGTGTAGAAAATATACGGAGCCAAATTCTCTGTGTTATGCTGGTGCAATTCCAGGGACGTCAAGTAATCAGTACTCAAGAAATTATGAGCAAATCCTCAACTGCTGTAAATTGGAGTCACTCCCTGGGTCAGTTTTGACTTACTCCAGCTGAGGATCTGGCTTCATATCCCTAAATAGAGCAAGTTAATCTTAATGTCCTTCACACGTCTAATGCTCCAGGGCCCAATCCTACATTCCTCGTGCATCCCCCAACTCCTTTTCTCCCCCATGGGAGCTTTCAGCATGGAAGGAATCCAGGACCAGGTGCTTAAGGATCAAGTGCTGCTGTTAAGTCTTATCTAGGTGAACCATTACTATGTGGCAAGCTGGGGTGTCAGTCTACAGCACGCTGCTGTGCCACAGAATAAGTGTCTGTGTGGATCCTGCTGCAGCCCACTAAACGTTTCCTGGTGTGCAGTGAATTACGCTGTTTTAGAGCAGAGTGCCCTAGGGAGCTTTTAGTGCATGGTAGCAGGATCCACACGGAAATTAATACATGGCACACTTGTGCCCTGTGGATTTACACTCCAGCTGGCCACAGAATAACTTGGCCTAGACAAACCTTTTGTTACTCCCAGACAACTCTTCACCACACCATAAATATTTCCTTTCAGAGCTGCATTACAGGTCTCTGCTTATTGTCTGATAGCATTTCACTATTTGCCATTGAATACCCTTATCTCTGTTTATATGAGCCCTGAAATGGGGTCCTTGGCCTGGGTCACCCCTCCTTTGGAACAAAGTCTATTTTGTTCCGTCTCTGTACAGCGCCTGCCTCAATGGGGTCCTGATTCATGAGTGCAGGTTCTGTGTGCTATGATAATACAAACAATAACCACCTTGGACAGCCCTTTCTATGGAATCTCCCCCAGAATCATTCTGTTATGAGATAACTGTCTGTGCAATGGGGAGTGATTCTACTCTAAAGGCTCCTGCATCTCCTAGGATCTTCTCCACTGGCTCGGGGCCACTGTGCTGCATCTCCCTGACCCTGGGAGAAGCCCTGTCATTGCTCTCCTCAGCCACTGATGCTCCTAGGATCCCCATTAATAGCATGGAGGAGTTAAGACAGTCCACGCTGCGGTATCTCCGCTGGCTTATCCATGGGGCTTGTAGAGCACAAAGCCTGTGCCGTAGGCCCTCCTCTCTGCAGCCATGACCCAGGGAGGGGGTGACCAGTGCCCGGGGTGGGGGAGATGGCCCTATGGAGGCGGTACTTTTGGCCAGACGATCTGGCCCTTTGAAATTTATAAAATACCCTTTCATAGCTGTTAAGTATTCCATCTCTGGTGATGGATTCCATATACACACATTTTGTCCACTGGCACAAAGCAAGGAATGTTTCACACAATGACCCAATGTTTTCTACAATAAAGCCGTCCTTCTTCCCCCTTCCACAAAAGGAGCCCTCAGTGGGCTTGCATAATGGGCTTCTTTGGCATGTGAATTGCACACAGAAGGTGTTATTAAATTAGCACCGGGGAGAAAGTTTTGGGCTTCCAACGGCTGTAGTGGAACCAGAGGAGCAAAGAGGTGAAAGTGAGCCGTGTGCTAATGGCTCCTCTGCTCTTCTTTTCCCCATCTGTTAATACCCAAATCAATTAACCTGAAAATCAACTGACAGGTTGTGATGGTTGTGTTAAGGCTCAGTATGCTCATGGCAAGTACTAATGGTGATGTTCCGCCATGAAAATGTCACATACAAATTAATAGGAGAATGATAACTCTGCTGGAGTTGGGTGTAGCATTGTTTTAGCTGGGTTGGTCTCTAGATAAGTTGGTGAGGTCATATCTTTTTATTGGACCATCTTCTGTTGGTGAGAGAGACAAGCTTTCAAGCTTACACAGATCTGAAGAGCTCTGTGCAGCTTGAAAACTTCTCTTTCACCAGCAGAAGTTGGTCCAATAAAAGATATTAGCCCACCCACCTTGTCTCTCACTTTTCTGTAGGCAGTTTGAACTGTCCTAGAAAATTGAATAGAAAATGTTAGCCCTACTCTTGAATGCTATCAAATTTTCTTTTTTTTAAAAAAAAAAAAAAGTCCTGTAGAAAGAGATTCTCACGGGGATTCCCCACGTGTAAAGAAAACCCAAACTATTACAACTCGTGATTGATTTTCTGTATCCCACAGCACTGTACTGTATGAACAGCTGCTTAGGACATGTTCATGCCTCCTCTCATCTATCTTGGGCTCATTACAGCCTGAAGGCCCTTTTGACTTGGGAAACTCTCCCATTGACAGCAGCAGGAGTCTCATCAAGGTTCATTGTACTGCACAATGTGTGGATCACAGTGTGACATACCTGTATGTCTACACTGGAGTTGGAGATGTAATTTCCAGCTGGGTCACATGTACCGCACCAGTCTGATGGAGCTAGTGTGCTAAGAACCGCAGTGTAGCTGCAGTGGTGTAAGTGATAGGATGGGTTGGCCGCCCCAAGTTTCGGATGGGATCATATTCAGGGCAGCTAACTCACCCCAGTGTGCATGCTGCCATGGCTACGCTTCTATTTTTAGCATGCTGGCTTGATCAGAGCTAGCGTGGGTATGTCTACCCCAGCTTGCAGTTACACCTCTAGCTCCAGTATAGTTATACCCAGTGTCACATCTGAGCCAGCCCGATGTTTTAAGGTTATTTTTCGTAACAAGCCCTTAGCTCCCCATGCCGCTCTCTGCTGTGTGTTGCAGAGGATAGCACATTGCACAAACCACAAGATGAGGGAGATTGTGGTGGTGATGGTGGCGACAGTAGCTGATCAGAAGGATCTCCATTCCCCTCAGCGTACAGGTGCTCTGCAGCTTCAGGACATGGCATGGGGTAGGACCAGGAGGAGAACAGGCATCAGCTGCTTTCTGTAGTATGTTCCCTCTGTGTCCAGGAAGTTTTCCAAGTAGCCAGCTGACAGCCAGAAAAATTGTTCTGGATGGTTGCCCAGCCACCCCTTGGCCCCTGTAACTTCACCCTCTAATGCTGTCAACAAAGGGATCGTGTGGTTGCCATTACCAGTGTGGGCCACGTAGCAACCCAGCTCCTGAATGGAATGATTTGGCCCAGGGAGCTGTTCAGAGATCCTCAGATGCTTCTGCTCTCTCTAAGTGCCTGAGCCCCTGTCATTGATTAAAAGGGGTGGGTGGGAGAGGGGCATCCTTGCCCCCCAAGGAATGATTCGGGGGCAACTCTGCAAAGGTGTGGGGTTTCCTGCGTCCCATATAGCCATTCCCCCTGGGGACTAGAATGCAGCCCTAGTGAACGGAAACCAAATCAAATCAGGTTTTACAGGCCCATCTGGTTCTGGTGCGGGGTTTTCTTTTCTCCAAATGTTTTATCTCATTTACATCCATCCCCCCCACTGGCAATTGCCCTACAGACATTCCACTCCTTTATCTGTCCAGGTCATCTGAGAACAATGTCCACACACAGTAATATTTCTGTGCTCCTCTCCTTCCAACTTGTGCTGTTTCCTTCATGCTAGCCCTGGTGGACCAGGTGATCTAGCCTGTGGAGTGTTCGTTCCCAAGCCATATTCTCCAGCAGCGGTTAGGGTCCTGAGTCTGTGCCACTCCCCTTCTCCGTCAAGGTGACTCCATTTACATCTCTGTGCTCTGCTAGCATACAGTGCCATGGTGCATCAGCCCCAGACTTTTTAAACCTCTGCCATGCTCACGCGCTGTTAGAGACCCAAATTGGGCTGGTAAATGCTCTTGTGCCCTGCAATGGCAAGAATTGTTTTGAATCACTAGGCGGTGTCCGACTTGAGTGCACTGTAAAATCCATGCACCCTGTATAAAGTATGTACTGTCACAGATCCAAATAAAGTCCCAGGCGGGCAGCCATCCTTTGGCACCAGAAATCAAGATTTTCCAACAGGGTCCTCCACTGCATGAACGCCAAGCGCTAAAAACTTGTTGGCTTCCGCGTGGTTAATCATTTGAAATAGTAACCAAGCAATTTATGTTGCTGTGTCTTAATAGTCTCCCCTCCCCAAAATATTCCTGGGTTGCACTCCAAATCCAATTCAGTTCTCACTCTTCAAGTATTTAAACTGTGGGTCTTTTCTTTCAAGCCTTTGGATTTTTTATGGGCACAATTGCTCTGGTAACAGGGCTTTTTTGTGATTTCAGCGTGATTATACCATTGACCTTTGCTTCGAAAAGTGTTCAGCAGTCTTCACTGGACTGGAGCTCTGAAAGGCAGTGTTGTAAGGGCTTTATCCTATAGAAGCAGTGACCAAAGGCAATGCTTTATATTTGCTGAGTGATTTAATCTTATGCATGCAAGACTTGGACCCAGGCCATGTGTAACATGGAGAAAAGTCCTCCTAGAGGAGCACTGATACCAAACTTTTCAAAACTTTTTAAAAATAACTTCCTATCCTGTTATTTTTAATCTAGCAAGTAAAATCCATGGGTGTTGTCCCAAGAACACGACATTTAAGAACAGAGGAGTCCTAGAAAAGAAACTTTGTTTAAAATGAAGCAGGAGTCTGGATGGAAAGTGGTTGCTGGGGAGGAGAATCCTGTTAAAATAAATGTCTGGTCAATATTAAGATGTGAAAATAATAGAGACTGCCCCAGAATCAAGGGAAACTATCCCAGGAGGCTAAATTTGAAACCACTTTAGGAAATGATTCTGTAAACTCTTACTTGTAGGATTACTCACATGAAAGACTGGGCCCTTAATTTGTACTCCATCTCCAAATACTGTCCGGAGTTAAACGCGGTTAGAGTTCAGTTTGATATCAGCAATAGCAAGGGAGAACAACAGATGTGTTTTTCAGCTGAAATTTGAAACGAGGCAGAGATAATCAGCAGAGCAGAGAGCTACAAGTGCCTGTTGTGACTGAGCTATACCCTGTGCAGGAACAAGAGGGATGGGGACAAAATCACCTTTGCACTTACCCTATCTTTGAGCTTTTGGGCTGCTCTAATTTACAAGGAACCATTTCAGAAACTGGGAGTAGCTCCAATATTTCCCCTTTTCCTCTGACCATGAGGCCAGGGGAGTGGGATAGATTCATTATGAAAGGGATTACCTCTACATCAAGGGAAATTTTCTAGGGGCCATATCCACCCAGTTTATGGCCTCTTTGCACTGCTGGAGCAGCATAAAGGAGCCAATTCTTCTTTGCATTATGGCTCCTTTATGCCACTCCAGCAGTGGCCACTGGGATTTAAGAAACCTAAAAACTATACTGCCGAAAGAAGAAGAATTGCAAGGGACCGTTCAAGATGGAAATGCATTCTGCACTTCACCAGGGCTACATCTCAGCCATGTGTCTCTGCTGCTGCATCTCCCTGGTAGCAGAGTTCCTAGTGTTCCTCAGTGTATTGCAACTGTCCCCATGAGATAGGGAAGTGCTGTCATCCCCATTTTATAGTTGGGGAAGTGAAACCCAGAGAGATCGGGTGACTTGCTCAGAGTCACATAGGGAGATTGTGGTGGAATTGAATACAGGGCTCCGAAGTCCCACACTTACCCTCTAACCACAAGACCATCCTTCTTCTAGGGGAGCATGTGTGTGTGGGGGCAGGAGGGTTACTCTTCACCTGCACATAGGTACAACACAGCACAGACATGTTATCCCCCCCAGCCACCTCAGGTCCCCAGTGCATTTGATGATCCAGTTCAAAATTGCTTTAAGCCCTCCCTCGGCTTGCTCCAGTCGCCCTCACAGACTTAGTCTGTCTCCTCCCCCTCCATTTATGCCTGCCCTAGTTAGCACTGGCCTATTCTATCTCCCCCTTCCCACAACTACTGCTGTTCTTGATGAGAGAGCCGCCTTCTGTCCATGCTAATAGTTGTGGGGAGGGCAGAAGAGGCTATGATGTAGCCATGGTGGTGAGTACAGTGGACCTCCGTCTTGAATGGTCCCTTGCAAGTCGTCTTCCTTTGGCAAGAGTCAGTATGGGAGGATTTCGGTTTCTTAAATCCCTCAAAATTGTAGCTTCCAACCACATATGTGGTCAGGCTCATGCTCTATTTCCTTCAACCTCAGCTGTATAAATAAACCTCCTGTAATCTTCTGCACGCTGGACACAACACCACTTGTTGCAATCATCTTGTTCTCAACTGATGCAAGACTGCAACTTGCCAGGACCATAAGTAGCTCCTTGTTTATGACAAGCTCAAACCAAAGTATGTTAAGAATACACCGTAACTTTTGACACTAAAAACTGCTGTTTCCTCTCCTCAGCTGTTTTTAATGGCCATTTTTCTGTTTCATATAACAGAGTTATATCATAATACCAGGGAGAAGAAGGCCATATAAGTACCTTTAAAGTGTGTGTGTGTGTGTGTGTGTGTGTGTGTGTGTGTGTGTGTGTACACCTTGTGATGATAGAACCCCAGGTGTTCTGACTCCTAGCTTTGTGCTTTAACCATCACTGCAAGCTTCCTCTCTGTTCTGTCTCAGATGAGTTCTATCTTATAAATCCAATGTATTTCAGTCAGTTTGTACAATGAAGCTAGTCTAGTTCATGAGTTCTCAACCAGGGAGTCACGACCATTCTGCACTGGTAGATAGGATGAGGTCCCAGCTAGAGGGAAAAGGGAGTCCTGCTATGGCATAGGGCTAGAATGACAGGTCTAGTTGGTTTCACTTTTTCGCGCTATCTGTCTAATCAGTCTCGTTTTCCACAGAGCTGTTAGCTCCATCGCACTGTAGCTCTGTGCTGCAAATGCTGCAGGAGAAATGTTCAAATGCAAATGAAAAATGGTTTCCATTTGCTTTGGGTTTAAAACATCATGAAAAAATTTCAATTAACTTTAGGTTTTGTGAAACCCTGTTTTTATTGTTTTTATTGTCAAAGCTTTTTAAAGTCTACCTCTACCGGCTGCAGTTCCTGATATGGTGTGGAGACTAATGAACCATATTTCTTGCTCTTTTCTGTAATGAGTCCATTAAATGTGTCTGAAATTCATATTTTGAAGATATTTCTTTGTGTAGCCTCTTGGGCTAGATTTGTGGGTTTTCCTTCTGCCTGTGTGTGAAGCTTTGGGTATTTCCTATTTTTGCCAAGCGAACTATCAAGAGAATACTGACGTAGGTTAATTTTTTGAAATGGTGCTGTCCAAAACCACTGTAATCTACAGCATTTAATTAAAAACAATGCATAAATAGTACATCCAGCCATTCTGGGTCTCAGCCTCTGTTAGTGTTAATCGGCTTTTCATAGACATGGTTAGTTGTCTCTTCTTCCCCTGCAAGAACTGTACAGAATAATTGATGTTTGTTTAGGATGGCACAGCAAATGCTGAGATGCTGAATAAAAGGCAGGGAATTAAGAAGCACTGGAATGCGTGTTATACATGGATATGTATATTTTGCCCTTCAATAGCTCCTTCCATATGGAAATCTCAGTGTCTTACATGCATGAATGGATTAATCCTTAGAACTCCCCTCCCCCTCACCCACATACACACACAAGATAAGGCAGTATTATTGTCCCCATTTTATAGGTGGGCAGATAAAGACCCACAGCTGTTCTGAAGCACTCTGTGATCTTTGGCAAGTCAGTTCATCTCTGAGGTTTCCCATCTGTAAAATGGAGACATTTCTTATCCACGGTTGTGAAGTGCTTTTGAGATTTTCAGGTGAAAGGTGCTACATAAATGCTCGTTACTCCAAAGCCTGTTGAGGTCCCTGGAAAGACTCCCATTGCCTTCTGTGGGCTTTGCAGCAGGTTTGTAGTGGCTGAGGTTAAAAGAGAGCCCATTTCTGGTCCCCATTCCAGTTCTGGCCCCTGGGACCATGCTATCATTGCTATAGATGGATGGGCTGGTCCAGAGGAAATGACATTGCCCGTTTCTCAAGGAGAACCTTTTAAAAAGTTCTGAAATACTGGGCTAGCTGGATATGGTGGGGGAATTTTTCTTCATTTTTAGTTTCTAGCCTGGATCAGAACTTCAAACACTGAAATATCCCTGATCTCACAAAATTTCCAATCCGATTTTGTACACTCAAAGAGGTTTGGAGAAACTCTGGTTAAGCATCTGATTTTAGGGGGTCACTAATCTGAACCAAACCCAAACGCCAAACTGTCATCATCTTATTTCATTTGCTGCTACATTACAGTAGTGCCCAAAATGCATTAGATGCTTTCCAGTCACAGAAGAAGACAGTAAGTCAATGAGAGAGCTCTTTCAAAGGGAGGGATGAGTCATTGAGTTGCTGTGATCAGAAAGGGACCATTACCCAACAATAAAATGTGAACTGAAAGCTAATACAGGGTCAAATTCTGTGTGCAGTTACACCCACACAGTGAATTCAATGAGGAGTACAGGTGTTTTGAACTCCAGTAATGCTCCCTTGTGTTTTATATTCCAGCAGGTGCATTTCTGGTGAACATTTGCTGCATGTGCATGACATTGTAAGAGGAACAGATTCCCCCTCTGGGAATGAGAACATTGCACCCATGAGACTGAGAGCAGAAGTTACCGAGTCGTCAAGTAGCTCATGCAGATTTCTTTGCGTTTTTTTTTTTCCTTTGCAGCTTTGGAAAATGCCAGTGTAAAGTTGGGGTAACCGGCTTCAAGTGTGACCAGTGCTGCGATGGATACTACTGGGTCAACCAAACCAGCTGTGAACCATGCCAGTGCAATAACTATTCCAACAGCTGCGATGTCTTAACAGGTACAATACTTCTGACTGCTTAGAGCCAAGTTCTCCTCCGTAACGTTGGTGGGGCTCCATTGACGTCAGCAATGTTGCAGTGGTGAGTGAGTAGTGGTTTGGGTCCTTACCATCTAGGATACATCTACACGGCAAGAAGAAACCTGCGGCACTGAGTCTACAGACTCAGGCTTGTGTGGCTCGATTCTACGGTGCTGAAAATAGCTGCGTAGACATTTGGGCCCCTCCCTAGGTTTCAGAGCTCGGGTCCAGCCCAAGCCGGAACGTCTGCACAGCTATTTTTAGCTCCATAGCTCAAGTCTATAGACCTGGGCTCGGAGACTTGCTGCTGTGGGTTTCTGCTTCCTGTGTAGATGTACCTGTAGTCAACTGTCCCCAATTTCTGCCATTGTATTTAGAGTTTAAAGCCAGAAGGGACCACCAGATCATCTAGTCTGACCTCCTGTGTAACGCAGACCGCTAAATACCACCTAGCCATCTGCACATCAAGCCCAACAGCCAGAATTAGAAGAAAGTATTACAGCCCTCAGAAGACTAATCTCTCCAATCTCATCCCTTTTATTTGCATCTTTCATTTAATTGTACTTATGCATAGGACATAACATTATCTACTTGCACCACAAACTGTCATTTGTATCTGATCCTCTTCCCATTGAAGTTGGTGGGGGCTTTGCCATTCACTTTGACAGCAATACTGAGCCTTTATTATTATGTCTAGGGCTCCAGCTAGGAATCCAGGGCCCCATTGTTCTAGACTCTCTGTACAAACACATAACCAAAAGATGATCCCGACCTGAAAGAGCTTACTTTTTGCTGTACCTTCTATTCACCAAAGCATGCATTATTCAGATGTTGGCTGAATGCAGCCTGTATTGTCACAAATAACATTATGAGCACTTCAGAAACAGGGCATTCATATTTGTTTCTGTTTTTTAATGAATTTGTCTCTTGTGCATTTTGTGTTGGCTTTCCTTGAACATTGTGATACATTTACACACGTTTTCTGTGCTGAAAAAAGTAAATTGCCTTTCTGTGTCCCTTCACACCAGAAACCTGAAGAGAAACAATATCATGTGACTTAACAACCTATCCCAGCTCAGCAACAGAGCTCCAATTTTGAAATTCAAACTTATATTGATGAGCCAAAGAGTAAAATAAAACTCACCAGAATTTTGTCTAGTGAGTTAGAAATAGGCAATGAATTCAAGAAGTTTGCAGCTTGTTTGCCAACAGCTTGTGAACAGAAAGACACAGAATTAATCAAATGAATTATTTGTTTGTAATTATTTGCTCGGTTCTAGTATTACTACATTGTCTGCACGCTTCTAACAAAGACACAGAATCAACTCTCAGCACATAACACCATCATTGCTGTCTACAGAAGAACACATTTAATGGGAAATCCAGCAGATATTAGAAATTTATTCTGTGTGGCCCTGATTCAGGAAAGCACTCACTCTTGTACTTAATTTTAAGTATGTGATTAAGACCCACTGAATTCATGGGACATAAGAACATGTTTCAAGTTAAGGTGTGCTGAAGTGCTTGGCTGAATCAGAGCCTTCATGTGTGTGTTTTAGCTCTTTGATATGAAATTACATACCAAAAAAAGAAAAACAAAAAGCTAGCTAAGCCCTTGATCTTGTGGTCAGTCTATGGAAGCAGAAACCTTTGCCATGAGTGTCAAAGGTCCGTCTTTATAGATCAGATTGCAGAATTGAAGCCTAACCGTGTTACTATTAGTTTAATCTATGGTGGAATGTAGAAAGTTCCTATTCTTTCTTTACTTGTATTTCCTTTTTATTGTTGAAGCAGAAAAACAGATAGTAAATTAGATCTGATTTCTAACAAGTAATGTATGCATGTATCTCTTGATATGAACTAGAGATTGCCCTTTGTTTGACTTTTCCAGCTCTATATAAAAGTGTCTATTCCTTGTCAATGTCAATGTTTCTGTTACATTAATACTGTGTTGAGGGCTCCCTCTCGTGGCTAACTGAAGACCTACATTGTTTTGACAAATCCCAGTTGGATAATGAAACGGAATTTCATATAAAAGATGTTTTCTCACAGTATGTTGTATGGATATAGGTTCATTAGGTTTAATGTGTTAAAGAGAAAGTAGTTAGAGCAGGCAGACTGGAAGTAAAGAATCCTGGGCATTATTCTTGCACATACTGCCTTGTATAAGTCACTTCACCTCTCTCGTGTCTGACTGTATTCATCTGTAAAATAAGTGTACCAACACCTATCTACCTGAGGAGCCACCACGCTGAGTTAATGCTTGAAAGGAGCAATCAGAATGGAAACTGTTCTGAAATATTAATGCTTTCCACAGAGAAGAAAGTGATCCCTAGTTCAAAACCTTTAGGATGCTTCGCACGATTGATTGACCTATTGGTCCATTGGCAACACAGCCAGTTGGAGTATTGCAGAGGAAGATGCTTGCAACTCCTGCTGATGGGAAAGGATGTGGTCATGAAATGAGGAGGTCTGCACAGAAAATGTGTGCAGTTATTCCAGATTTAGGGCAGCATAACCGACAGCAGAGTCTAATCAAGTGTCGTAAAGCTGATGAGGTGAGACCACCTCTTGTAGTTGACTATCCATGATTCATTCAACCCTTGGTCTCCATAGTGAGATTGCCAACAGAGGTTGCAATTAGGGGGTGGTGGTTTCCATCGGGTGGACATCTCTCCCACAGAGACCACCAGCTCATGTCATACAGGCCACTACACAAGAAGCAAATATTGACTGGAAGATTGAGTTATGGAACACTGCAAGCATCCTTAGTCACAGACAGCCTCTGCCATATGTGTGAATCAGCTGGTTCCAAAAAGCAATAACCAGCCCGTTATTCATTCTCCCATTAATCAGAGGATCAAATACTAGGACAAATTGTATTTGCTTGGAGACTCCCAGTCCCCAGGGTCACTGGTGCACCAGCAAAGAAAGACAAAGAGTAATGTAATGTATGTGGACTTGCATGCTGCTTGAACAGCCTTGATTGATGTGATAAGGAACTATATTTTGTTTAAACTATATCTAAACATGAACCTGATGGGGATTTTTATATGCCTGGTTGCTGTTGATACTAGCATTTTGTCCCCCCAGAACACTGACAACTTAGCTCAGCGAGTGTTCGCTCTGTAACTATGCTGCTCTGCGCCATCCTGGTTTGTGGAGAGGCTGCTTTTACCTTTCAGAGGCTTGTACTTGGGATTTAATTAAATAAGCTTCCCCTGGGTCACCTCCACTGCTCAGTAAGATGCTTCTTGAAGCAGATGATGATCCTGTTGATGGATGAGCTTTTGATAGGGGTTGCATTTATATAGCTAGCAGGATTTGCTCCCTTTGTTTGCAGTAACATCAAATTGAATTTGACAAAGGACTAGATCATGCCACGAGGGCACAGCCTCTAGTAAGAGGCAATGTGTTGCTTTGCTGTTCCAGGAGCACCCTAGAGAAGGAATTTTGTCTCAGGAATCCCCAATTCCTTCTCTGCTCCCCCAGCCTTTCTCAAGGGAGTTAATACTTTGTTGCTGGCCTGTACCAGCAGCAAATCCTCCCATATGGCCCTGGCTCAGCTCTCCTGGTCAGTGCATTGGGAATGGAGCCAAACTCCAGGGGCTGCAGCCATCTGCTACGAACGCAGGGATAGTAGGTGCACAGCTCCTCTTCACCCCATACACTCAAACCCAAGGTTCAGGTAACCTGCGCAGGGAAGTTCTTACTCCTCCTTATGTCCTCGTGTGGATTGCAGCCTGCATTGCACGCCAATCTCCAAAACTTGAGAACAGTGCTACTGGCATTAGGAGTGAGCCTGGTGTCGGTGAATTTTGATTGACAGAGAGGTCAGACACAGATGCAACATAGACTTAAACAGTGACATTACAGTGATGGAAGAAGTGTACAGCAAAAATCAAGAGAGCTGTCCTCGACATCCCCAGGGTGATCTTTACAGGGCCTTAACCCATCATTCGGACTGTTACAGGTATTTCAAAGGCACCAAAAATCACTGGGGCTAGTTTTGTGAGTGAGGCTTGGCAGGGTGACGCCCTTACCACGACTGAGACAGGTTATTTCTCCTGGAGGATTGTTTGATTTTAATTGCATGAATTTATTAGTATACGTAGACTTACATTTTCAAAAGTTTCGAGTGATTTTGGGTGCTTGTTTTTGACTGTCTAACTGGGGGCGAGGGATGACTGGTGGTCAGAAAGTATTGAGGTGCCCCAAATCAGATCCTCTGAATGTGTCTGAGAACTAGCGCCTAACAAAAGGGGCATCCAAAATCATTAGTTACATGTGAATGTTTAGGCTGCGCAATATAGATCTCTGCGTGCGTGTGTATGTGTCTGTCTCTGTCTCGATATAGATATTTAAAAATACCCTTGATAAAATGTTCTACTGTTGCTAAATGAATCGTCTGTTGTTTTTGTTGATTTCTCTTAGGCACCTGTTTCAACTGCCAAGGAAATACAGAAGGAAGCCACTGTGAAAAATGTAAGGTGGGCTTCTTTAGAAGCATCCTCCCAAGCCACGAATGTAACCGCTGCCCTTGTTCAACAGTGGCATCTAGCGGCAGTTGCCAAATAAGTAAGGCTCTTTTTGTATGCTAGTGAAAGCAACTTCTTTCAATGTATTTCACAGCTAAATTGTACTCTGAGCTGATTATCCTAGTGCGCCAGTTTGTAAGCTTTGTCTTTGAATCCCTCTTTCATGGGAACTGGAGTGTGTTATTGGAAGTGACACATGACATTTAGGAGTGTAGTATTTATTGACAGTATTCTTGGAGTATTTAGGATGCTTCTTGTGAGAGCAACAGTGTAGCAGAAACCATTGCAAAAATCTCCCTTGCTGCAGGCATTTGCTGTTACTTGTTACCGTGGTTATCCTTGTGGTTTCCACTGCTCGTTTTAAGTGTCTTTATGGTTTTGCCGACAAAAAGACATAGATACGGTGGAGAGCTAGTCTTTGTTATCAGCAGTGGTTGAAATTCATCCTTCTGCAGAAAGTTAGCAACAGGCCTGTGCAACCCTTAATTCCTATTTAAGTGGAACTGAAGCAGTGCATAGGCAACATGCTGGCCCTTTGCACAGGGGTAAATTTCACGCAATGTACACAGAAAATAGACCTGCCCCAAATAATCTGTGCTCTTTGCTTGGCTGCAGGGCATGTGAAGATGTCTGTGCCTATTAGTTTTTGCAGTGTTGCTTTGAGCTCTTGTCATCTCATTACTAGAGAGATAGCAAAGTGGGGGATGGGATGAAATTAATCAGGGGGGGAAATTTAAGCTTCCGTCCCTGGCTATGGAAGAGACTTCCCAGAGAAGAGAGACGGAAGCCCCGTTGCTTGGGTTTTTCAAATTAATTTGGACAAAACATACCATTGGGATCACTAGTGGGGAGATGGTCTAGAGTAGTTTTTCCCAAACTTAGTAAGGTTGGTCCCTTATTTGAAGACTGAATTTTTGTGATGCCCTTACATTTGCTATAAAAGCAAGAATAAGGAAATGTATTAATGATAACAAGGCTAGGCCTATGTCATTTGTGTGCTCTTTCAAGAGGTTGGTGGCGAATACTTGAGTTCTAAGGCAAATGGTGTGAGGGGGAGTAACCTTAGCTTTAGGTTGTAATAAAATTTTCTATGCACTGTGATTCCTTCCCCTACCATCCTTACTTCCCCAGGTCGAGATGATCTAAAAAGTTCTTGTCCATCCATAACTTCCATGATGCAGTCCCAATTGGCCAGATGCTCCCGCAATCCATCACTCAAGACAGAGGTGTCCCGAAGTAGTAGTAATCTCAGATTGTCTGGAAATATGCTAACTATGCTCTGTGACTGGGCACCAAGATTTAGAAACCTAAACATGTTTTTTTATTTTTATGGGGCAGCATAGATATACAGGGCTTAACAGAGAAGTCTCTGCTGCAAAGCACTTACATTTTAAAGGCTTGAGCATTCATCTTTTACATGAGCAATCTTCCATTGACCTTTAGAACCTGAGCACAGATTAGTGTGGTGCAGAGCAAACATGCAAGTGGTACAAGGAACATCCTTTCACGGGGCTCGTTCAGTGATATTTGTATGGGCTCTCTTTTTTTCAGAACCTGGTCAACACATCCCAACGTGTGACAGATGCAAAGCTGGATACACTGGCCCGAACTGCGACCAGTGTGACAATGGCTATTACAATTCTGACAGCATTTGCATTAAATGTAAATGTAATGGGAATGTAGACCCAGACCAGTCACCCAAGGTGTGCAAGCCAGACACAGGGGAATGTATTGGCTGCCTCTACGACACGGCCGGGTTCCATTGCGAGGAGTGTCAGGAAGGTTATGTCAGAGACCCAGAGGGAGCCAATTGCACCAAGAAAGGTAAACCCTTCTCCTTGAATCAGTGTCCGTATTTCCTAAACAGATCAGACACACACAAGCTTCCTGGGGTGTGGAAGGAATATTGGGTATATTTATTCCTGGAGGGATTTGCTGTTGAAGATTAAGCAGCTTTAGTGTCTTCCAAGGTGGACATGGGAACTCATTCCTTTAAAAGGGCCAGTCCAAGGGGGAAGCTGGAAGAAAGTTTCTCCTGTAGCCATTATAATGTTTTCTCAAGCTTCGTTTTCAGTTACCAAGAGCCTGTCTGAACATTGTCTACATTGAAAGGAGCAGCGGCAATGTTTCTGATGCACGGCTAATCTTCGGCATTCTGGAAATGGCTCTTGACAGACAGTTCTCTCTACAGCTTGAGACAGCAGGCTGTGGGAGGGCAGAATCTTCTAGGTTTCAGCACAGAAAATTATTTAATAAAGTTCCTTTCCTGCAGTGAACTTTTGTGTGAGTTTTCATGCGTGTTTGTGCGCATTCCTGTATAAAAAGAGATACTAATATATTCATCTTGTGTTATACAGAAGATAATCTAATGATCCTTCTGACTCTAAAATCCATGAATTGAAGATTCACCTAGGTATTCGGTAATTCATCTGTTCGCCAAAACTGTGGCAGGCAATATCATGAAATAAACTGAAACAAAAGATTATGTATAATTCAGTTTGTATCCTGATTTCTGGAGCTGGATGCAAACTTTTAACCCCCTGGTGAGTTGCGTTATTTGACTACATTCAGTAGCACTTCTCACATCAGTAAGGATTTACAGGATTGGCACCTTATAAAGGCTTTTTATCATAACACGTAGTGCTTTAAAGTGCTGTGCATGCCTTAATCAACCGCTAAGAACAACTCTGAAGTATTATCACCTCTGCTCTGTAGCTGGGAAACTAAGGCACAGAGTGGTTAGCAACTTGACCAAAGCCACACAACAAATCCAGTGGCAGAACAGGGATGTGAACTCACTATTGCCTGATTTTTGAGGCCTCTTATCAGTCCTCATCCTCATTGCATCTAATACTCTCAGGTGTGCGATGGCAATGAAGAAGCTACCTTATAACTGTATAGCCCTGAATAAAATGGTAGAAAGTTCTTCTCCCATAGTTCTTCTCCCAGTGTTTGTCAGTAAGATACTCCACTAGATAGACTGCAGGCTCCTTGCATGTGTGGTTGTACATAGGAAGGAGAGCGCAGAATTCCAAAACGTATCAGGACCAAATTTATCCCTGCCATTCCAAGAGATTTAGTTCAAAGGCATTACAGTAGGGAGCTAATGTGACCTTCATTCTCTTACTGATCCCTGAACGGACACACTGCAAGATTTTCTGTGAGGGGAAGAGAGATGATTAGTAAACAAGTTTAATATTCATGTGCTGTAATTTTATGTATGGCTGTCTCTGCAGGGTTGCAGATAGAAATTTCACACTGGTCCATCCGTTCTAATGCATTGGTTTTGTGTTAAAGGGACTGAGTGACCTTGTTCCATAGTAACACACATGCCTTTGCCTTTGAATGACCCTTTCCAGCCTGCACCTCTCCTGCCACTTTAATGACATGGTGAGATAGCTGATAACTGACTTGGGAAAATACTGCCCTCCTGTCTCACATGCAGCTGAGGCAGCTCTCATGTTTCCTTGACACCTGTTTTCCTTTCCATGTTAATATTTAAAAGATCTGCATTTTTGTTCCCTGTTTGCTGAATGGTGCTCGACCATGAGCGGAGATGCTGGAGGCACTGCATGCTAGCAGATTTTAGGGCCAAGATTTTCAGAAGTGACTAGTGAATTTGGAGGTTTCAATTTTGGGCAGCCCAACTTGAGGCAATTAAAAGGGGTCTAATTTTCAGGGGGTGGATGCTCAGCATGCCCTTTTAAGGAGTCCTAGTTGGATACTGAGAAAACTGGAGCACCAAAAATAATTAGCCACTCATGAAATCTGATCCTTTATATTTGCTTAGTCACAAGAGCAGACTAAGGCAGGATCCTTGAAGCACCTGGGATTTGGGCCATGATCTTCTGAGCTCCTTTAATTTGGATCCATGAAGTACTGGGCTCAGGGATCAGCGACTAGTGGTGTGAACGCAGCAGCTGACATCACAGATCTGTCTGCTCAAGTACTGCAGCAAACTTTTGTGGATGAAGGCTCCATTTCACCATAATAATTCATCTCACAGAGCTATACTAGCTTCCTCCTTCTCTTGATTTCATATAATTAAATGTTGTTGGAATATTCTAGTGGAAATGGCACTGACTGCTATAGGGAAGACTGAATAAGTGTGTTCATTCTAACCCTGCCTATTTTCAGTTGCTTGGGGTCGTAGGCTCCAATCCTGCATAGCTGAAGTCACTGGGAATTTTACCACTCGCTTCAATGGGAGCAAGATGGGGCCCTGAGAACTTATAAATCCGACAGCGTGCATTTTCCAAACAGCATGCACATTCATAACAATGCCATCAACACCACAGTCTAATTAAACCACTAGTGAGACAAAGCTAAGGTTGAGTGATGGTAGAAATTGGTCTGGGTGAGAGCCAATGGTCATTTATTATATGATGGAGAGGAGCTGGGTGGATACCTTCACTGTGCATGTCTAGAGTGTCTAATGGCTAGCATATATTTTAATGTGTATATGATAAGGAAGCTTAAAGCTAGTCAATTAGGTTGTGTCAACAACGTTTTAACCTTAACTGTCTTCTAACTAGACTGTTTTGTGTGGGAACCTTATTGGAGGTTGACCTTTAATAACTTGTAATAGCTTTTTATTAAGGACTTTATTCAGTGGCTCAATACTGCAGTGGTTGGTGGTATAAAAATACCTAAGATAGACAGGACCAAATTCTCTTCTTAATTACATTCAAGCAATCACATTAAAATGGATGGAGTGGGATGGATGTAGCTGAGAGCAGGACTTAGTCCATGGAGCAGAAACATTCTAAATCCTCTGTCTAGTTGTAACATGTTCTGGTTAGGGATCTTTCCACCTCTAAATCCATCCCTGGGCTTTAAAGTATAATCACTCTCCTACTGCTGGCACTTAGGGGCTGATCATCCCCAACTCCTGTTGCCTGTATCAAATTAGCTTTTCAGAGGCGATTCTCCTCCTCACTAGTATCCAATCCTAGACTAGATTCTCCCCCTACTAGTAAAAGATCTCTTCAGAAAACCTTTTGTATGGGTGAAAACCTGGCTCCACTGAATGGGAAAAACTACCTCCGACTTTGTAGAGCCAACATTTCACCCAATGAGTTGCACTTGCATTCATCATGAGTGATCGAGGTCTGGTGGACCAGATTTTCAAGAGCAGAGCACCCACAATCTGGGCCAGATTTTCTAAAGAGCGCAGCTCCTATTTGGGGACCTAAACAAGGAGGAGGTTTTCAAAAGTATTCAGCACCCAGCAGCTCCCATTGTGATGCTTATGATCGGAGTTTCAAAAGAACTCAGCCCTCAATGCGCTGAGCTATCTTGAAAATCTGGCCAAATACTTTGATGTATAAATGGGACCTGAACAATTCTGACTTTAAAATTTTAGTTTGTTGCACTCATACTAACAGTGATGAAAAGGCAGAGCCATTTATTTCCTGTTCTCCAGTCATGGCTCACCATGTATTTTATTGTTCGTATATGTATTTATTTATGTATCTTTTTTGCATTTGTAGAAGTCATTCCTGGTCCTGAACCTAGAGGGTTTATAACTGCTGCTCCCAACACCAGCCGGCCAACTTCATTTTCAACTACCGTGATAAACAGTACGTTAGCGCCAACAACTGTGCAGACTATATTTCCTATCAACTCCTCTGACAATAGTACCTCTGCATTAGCAGACGTCTCCTGGACTCAATTTAACATAATTATTTTGACAGTTATCATCATTGTTGTGATCCTGTTGATGGGATTTGTGGGTGCTGTCTACATGTACCGTGAATATCAAAACAGAAAACTTAATGCTCCTTTTTGGACCATTGAGCTCAAGGAGGACAACATTAGTTTTAGCAGCTACCATGACAGCATACCCAACGCTGATGTTTCAGGCTTACTGGAGGATGACGGAAATGAAGTGGCACCAAATGGACAGTTGACGCT